>NC_088305.1:15681144-16001527 GCF_032854445.1 Liolophura sinensis | reverse complement strand
ACTCAATGTCTTTATCTAGATGTTGAAAAACCACACCATTTGTATATTAAAAAACACAAGGTACTTGATACAGTCTGCTGTAAAAAGTACAATTGAACACTGACCCACATCAATAAGGTGCCAAAAGATGCGGAATTGGGCCAGGTATCTCCAGCTGTTGAAAAATTGCAAATTTTCTTGGTTTCCATGGAGTAAGAGCAGTTGTTGGGCACGTAATTTTGACATCAATGAACATTTAATTGGCGCTACAGCCAAAAGTATTGGTCGGAGAGCAACTCGGTTTGCACCATTCGATTTCTCGTCACAAAATACGTCGGATTAGCCTCTTACCAGCAGCATTGGAACAGTTTTTCCCACTTTTGGATTTTTGCCTGTTTTTTTTTTGCTAATTGAAATTGGCTACATTTACTATTTACCATCGCGACTGGCCAATACTATATCCAACTTTTGATTATAAGTTATGTGCCCTTTCGGTAGCCCAGAAGACGTCAAATCTTTGGGCCAAGCCCATTTAACTCACCCAGCAAATGTCTTACTTCTAAGTCGAAGACAAACTCAATGTCTTTATCTACATGTTGAAAAACCACACCATTTGTATATAAAAAAACACAAGGTACTTAATACAGTCTGCTGTAAAAAGTACAATTGAACACTGACCCACATCAATAAGGTGCCAAAAGATGCGGATTTGGGCGAGGCATCTCCAGCTGTTGAAAAATTGCAAATTTCCTTGGTTTCCATGGAGTAAGAGCCATTGCTGGGCATGGGATTATAACATTAATGATCATTTAATTGGCGCTACAGCCAAAAGTATTGGTTGGAGAGCAATCAATAAGGTGCCAAAAGATGCGGAATTGGGCCAGGTAACTCCAGTTGTTTAAAAAAATGCAAATTCCCTTGGTTTCCATGGAGTAAGAGCCGTTGCTGGGCACGTGATTTTCACATCAATGATCATTTAATTGTCGCTACAGCCAAAAGTATTGGTCGGAGAGCAACGCAGTTTGCACCATTCGATTTCTCGTCACAAAATACGTCGGATTAACCTCTTACCAGCAGCATTGGAACAGTTTTTCCACTTTTGGATTTTTGCCCGCTCTTTTTGCTAATTGAAATGGGCTACATTTACTATGTACTATCGCGACTGGTCATTACTATATTCAACTTTTGATTATAAGTTATGTGCCCTTCGGTAGCCCAGAAGACGTCAAATCTTTGGGCCAAGCCCATTTAACTCATCCAGCAATTGTTCTACTTCTAAGTCGAAGACAGACTCAATGTCTGTATCTACATGTTGAAAAACCACACCATTTGTATATTAAAAACACAAGGTAGTTGATACAGTCTGCTGTAAAAAGTACAATTGAACACTGACCCACATCAATAAGGTGCCAAAAGATGCGGAATTGGGCCAGGTATCTCCAGCTGTTGAAAAATTGCAAATTTTCTTGGTTTCCATGGAGTAAGAACAGTTGTTGGGCACGTGATTTTCACATAAATGCTCATTCAATTGTCGCTACAGCCAACAGTATTGGTCGGAGAGCAACGCGGTTTGCACCATTCGATTTCTCGTCACAAAATACGTCGGATTATTCTCTTACCAGCAGCATTGGAACAGTTTATCCACTTTTGGATTTTTGCTTGGTCTTTTTGCTAATTGAAATGGGCTACATTTACTATATACCATCGCGACTGGTCATTACTATATTCAACTTTTGATTATGAGTTATGTGCCCTTCGGTAGCCCAGAAGACGTCAAATCTTTGTGCCAAGCCCATTTAACTCATCCAGCAATTGTTTTACGTCTAAGTCGAAGACAAGCTCAATGTCTTTATCTACATGTTGAAAAACCACACCATTTGTATATAAAAAACACAACGTACTTAATACAGTCTGCTGTAAAAAGTACAATTCAACACTGACCCACATCAATAAGGTGCCAAAAGATGCGGATTTGGGCGAGGCATCTCCAGCTGTTGAAAAATTGCAAATTTCCTTGGTTTCCATGGAGTAAGGGCCGTTGCAGGGCAGGTGATTTTCACATAAATGCTCATTCAATTGTCGTTTCAGCCAAAAGTATTGGTCAGAGAGCAACGCGGTTTGCACCATTCGATTTCTCGTCACAAAATACATCGGATTGGCCCTTTACCAGCAGCATTGGAACAGTTTTTCCACTTTTGGATTTTTGCCTGGTCTTTTTGCTAATTGAAATGGGCTACATTTACTATGTACCATCGCGACTGGTCATTACTATATTCAACTTTTGATTATGAGTTATGTGCCCTTCGGTTACCCAGAAGACGTCAAATCTTTGTGCCAAGCCCATTTAACTCATCCAGCAATTGTCTTATTTCTAAGTCGAAGACAAGCTCAATGTCTTTATATACATGTTGAAAAACCACACCATTTGTATATAAAAAACACAAGGTACTTGATACAGTCTGCTGTAAAAAGTACAACTGAACACTGACCCACATCAATAAGGTGCCAAAAGATGCGGAATTGGGCCAGGCATCTCCAGCTGTTGAAAAAGTGTAAATTTCCTTGGTTTCCATGGAGTAAGAGCCGTTGCTGTGCACGTGATTTTCACATAAATGCTCATTCAATTGTCGCTACAGCCAAAAGTATTGGTCGGAGAGCAACTCGGTTTGCACCATTCGATTTCTCGTCACAAAATACGTCGGATTAGTCTGCTAACAGCAGCATTAGAACAGTTTTTCCACTTTTGGATTTTTGCCTGGTCTGTTTGCTAATTGAAATGGGCTACAATTACTATGTACCATCGCGACTGGTCATTACTATATTCAACTTTTTAATATAAGTTATGTGCCCTTCGGTAGCCCAGAAGACGTCAAATCTTTGGGCCAAGCCCATTTAACTCATCCAGCAATTGTCTTACTTCTAAGTCGAAGACAATCTCAATGTCTTTATCTACATGTTGAAAAACCACACCATTTGTAAATTAAAAACACAAGGTACTTGATACAGTCTGCTGTAAAATGTACAATTCAACACTGACCCACATCAATAAGGTGCCAAAAGATGCGGAATTGGGCCAGGCATCTCCAGCTGTTGAAAAACTTGCAAATTTCCTTGGTTTCCATGGAGTAAGAGCCGTTGCTGTGCAGGTGATTTTCACATAAATGCTCATTCAATTGTCGCTACAGCCAAAAGTATTGGTCGGAGAGCAACGCGGTTTGCACCATTCGATTTCTCGTCACAAAATACGTCGGATTAGCCTCTTACCAGCAGCATTGGAACAGTTTTTTCACTTTTGGAATTTTGCCTGGTCTTTTTGCTAATTGAAATGGGCTACATTTACTATGTACCATCGCGACTGGTCATTACTATATTCAACTTTTAATTACAAGTTATGTGCCCTTCGGTAGCCCAGAACACGTCAAATCTTTGGGCCAAGCCCATTTAATTCATCCAGCAATTGTTTTACTTCTAAGTCGAAGAGAAACTCAATGTCTTTATTAGATGTTGGAAAACCACACCATTTGTATATTAAAAAACACAAGGTACTTGATACAGTCTGCTGTAAAAAGTACAATTGAACACTGACCCACATAAATAAGGTGTCAAAAGATGTGAAATTGGGCCAGGCATCTCCAGCTGTTGAAAAATTGCAAATTTCCTTGGTTTCCATGGAGTAAGAGCCGTTGCTGGGCACGTGATTTTCACATAAATGCTCATTCAATTGTCGTTACAGCCAAAAGTATTGGTCAGAGAGCAACGCGGTTTGCACCATTCGATTTCTCGTCACAAAATACGTCGGATTAGCCTCTTACCAGCAGCATTGGAACAGTTTTTCCACTTTTGGATTTTTGCCTGGTCTTTTGCTAATTGAATGAATGAATGATTATGGCTTAAGGCCACATCGGCAATATTTCAGCCATATCGTGGCGAGAACAAGGTGAAAACGCGAGACGGTTAAGGTTTTAGATACGATAATATGAACATCAAAAATAAAACAAATAGTACAGACGTGTTTAAAATCGCATAAAAGAAAAATAAGAGTTAAAACTCGAAAACCAGGGTTATATATTACATGTATATATCTATATGTATATAACTGTTTATCTATAGATATTTATGACAATTAAAATTTATATTTTATGATATAGGCCAATGGCCTTCAAATAATTTATGACAACATCGCCAGCGATGCTGTCAAATAAATCATATATAGAGTTGACCGTGTAGAACCTTTGCCGAACATGGGCAAAGTCTACACAGTCAACCAGAATATGTTTGATGCCATATTGAGCATCACATCCAACACACTCGGGAGCACTGCTCCCATCCAAGATGAAATTGTGTGTTAGACGAGAATGTCCAATAAGGCATCTCGTTAAAACGACTTGGTCTCTACGAGACATATCAAGTGTATATGAATTATAGCCAATGACAGGATGAATGACATGCAGTTTATTGTAAACCTGCAGATCCCATTCACCCTGCCAAAGGCGACGAATATATTTAACAATATTAGACTTAAAATCATTATATGGTATTTTAACTTTCGACAAAGGTTTAGTCAGGGCAGCTTTTGCCTCCCTGTCTACGACTGTGTTTCCATGGATACCAACATGACTTGGTATCCAGCAGAATAGGATATCTTTACCTCTTTTAATTAGTTTTCGGTGTATGGCTAATATTTCGAGGATCAACGGATTTTTAAATTTATTATTCTGTATTGCCAAAAGGCTGGAAAGCGAGTCGCTGCATATCACAGCCCTCTGAGCATGCCCAGAAGAGACATATGATAAGGCCAGGAGTATAGCCCTGGCCTCTGCAGAAAAGATTGAAGACGAGGATGGAAGACGAAGAGAAGCAACTCGCTGCTCTAAGACACCTGCAGCTGCAACCCTATCCCCATCCTTTGACCCATCAGTATATATAAATTTATAATTCGAATATTTAGCCTTAATTTCAGCAAAACCGTGCTGAATTATAAGAGGATTTGTATTTGATTTATTATATTTATGTAGATCAAATATCAATTTAGGTTGTGGAAAAAGCCATGGGGGGGACTCCGGAAAAGATACCTGAGCTATTTCCCCAAGTTTAATGTTGGCTTCCACAATATGGTCCCTAACACGAACACCGAACGAAGGGATCTTGTTGGAACATTTAGTATATTTGTCTACATATAATGGATTGAAAACACTGTCGTATTCAGGGTTTGTTGGGTGTGCTTTAAGCTTTGTAGCATAATGAAGGCTCAGTTTTACACGCCTGTGATGTAAAGAAGGCTCGTTAGCCTCTACGTATAAACTTTCTACTGGTGAGGTTCTAAAAGCACCAAGGCTGAGCCTCAAACCTTGGTGATGGACAGGATCCAACATTTTAATGTACGACTTCCTAGCGGAACCGTAAATGATGGATCCATAATCCATTTTAGACCTCACCAGAGAACGATATAAATTAAGTAAAACTGATCGGTCAGCACCCCAATCGGTGCTAGACATGACCTTAATTATATCGAGAGCCTTTGTATATTTAGCTTTGAGCATTTTAATATGAGGTATAAATGATAATTTTTTATCGAATGTAACCCCTAAAAATTTAGTTTCTCCAACAATTTTCACTGGTTTACCACAAAAATTAAGTTCAGGGTCAAGATGGAATTTCCGTTGATTACAAAAATGCATACCCGCGGTTTTAGATGTTGAAAATCTAAAACCATTGACAACTGCCCATTTCTCGATCTTATTGAGACAAAGCTGCAGTTGCCGCTCGATGTTATTCATATTTTTAGCACGGTAGCATATCAGGAAATCATCTGCATATAAAAAACCCTCTGTGCCAGATGTCAATGTTTTGGCCAAACTATTAATTTTTATGCTAAATAGTGTTGGTGAAAGGATACTGTCCTGGGGCACACCCATTTCCTGCTCATAAGAGTCAGAAAGAGTGGACCCCACCCTTACCTTAAACTGACGATCGGATAAAAATTCTGAAATAAATATTGGTAATCGGCCTTTAAGACCCATATCCGCAAGGTCTTTTAAAATACCATATTTCCATGTGGTGTCGTAAGCCTTCTCAAGGTCAAAAAATATGGACACCACATGTTCGTTATTAATGAATCCATCTCGTATAAAGGTTTCGAAGCGAACAAAGTGATCCATAGTGGATCTACCTTGACGAAAACCACATTGTATATTAGAAAGTAACTTGCTGGTTTCAAGAAACCAAACAAGTCTATCATTAATCATCCGTTCCATAGTCTTACAGACACAGCTGGTAAGAGCTATGGGACGGTAATTATTTGGATCAGTATGATCCGGTTTGGAAACCGGGATAATACACGCCTCCCTCCATGACGGTGGAAAATTACCAGTTATCCAAATATCATTAAGCAAGTCCAAGAGAGTCTCCAGTGGCTCAGGTGGTAAATGGTTCAGAAACTTATAATATACGTTATCAGGACCACAAGCAGTATCGTGGGCCTTTTTTACTGCAGTTTTAAGTTCATCGATATTAAAAGGATAATTATAATCTTCTAAATTTTTAGAAGAAAAGGGCAATTGAATTTTCTCCTTCTGGTTTTTAATGTGTTGAAATTCTTTAGTATAATTTTCAGAAGAAGATTTTTTGGAAATTGTTTCAGCTAGTTTATTTGCAATATTAGGTGGAGAAGTTAAGATACTATCTCCATCTTTTAACTTTTGCTTTATTATTTTTTTGCTTAAGTTTCTGAACCATGTTCCAGACCTTACGCATGGGTGTTTTTGACGTAATGCCTGAAACAAAGTTCCGCCAACAAGATCGTCTCTTAATTAATCGACGAGCTTTAGCTCTGAAACTACGAACCTGGTTTAAATTATTATCAGTGGGACAATGATTAAATCTACGTTCAGCCTTCTTACGGTCCTTTCTGCTTTATCGAATTTCCACCTAGCTACACGTTCTAAAGAATTAGAAGTGATATGTTCTAGGATTATAGGAAAATAGTCACTACCAGAAAGATCGTCATGCACCTTCCAAGAAAAATCCGGGAGACGTGATGGATCTGTGATAGTGAGATCGATAGCAGAATAAGCGCAATTACCCGGATGTCTAATAGGTATTAGAACCATCATCACATAATGTGATTGTTTCAGACAATAAAACACGAATAGTCACAGTCTGAAGCTCTGTATCCAGAACAACAAGGCTGTGAATAACATTGTTCTTGACGAAGATAGAAGAGCCGCCTGCAGCTCGCTCTTCTTCATTTGAGTAAGTGCTGTATAAGGAATAATTTTTAAAGGTTATTTTATCATTGTCAGATGTCTTCAAGTGAGTTTCCTGAAGACAAAGGGCAATAGGATTTAATGACTGAACAAGTTGTGTTATCTCAATAAAATTTACCTTAAGGCCTCGACAATTCCACTGTATAATTTTGTCTAAAGAAGACATTATGGAGGAAGGCGTATGGGGGATTTATCTTTGTGTTTGGACCGCGGACGACCCTTCCGTGGAGATCGGCTGGAAGATCTCCCTGGTGCGGGTGATGTATCCATCACCTCCGCATCTGATGTTGAAGGACCAACGTCCTCCAACGATCCAAACCTAATAAAAGTTTGGACAGTGTCCCTAGTGGCCTTAGAGGGACGTTCCGTGGGACCACTAGGTTTATGATTTTCTTTATGAGATTGATTTTCAGATTTACTTTTGGCAGCTTTGTTTTTGGTTTGATTAGGTTCAGGTCTATCAGTTTGTTGTGTGTTATTTACTGGGGTTTTTTGATTTACTGTATTGGTCTGGGTTGAAAAGGAATTACGGGCAGGTTGAGCAGAAGGTTGTAAGACTATAGAACTAGGTTTTTCGTAAGTCAGTATAGTTTGAGTAGCAACAGATGCTACTCTCTTGACCACTTTGGCAAACGAGGGCTGCGGTAAATTATTAGAAAGGGAGACCAATTTGCGGGCCTCCTGATAAGAGATATGGTTTTTTGTTTTTAAATTTGTTATTTGTTTTTCCTTAAGGAAAAGCAGACAGTCTCTAGAAGAGGCCATGTGATCTCCACCGCAATTGCAGCACTTAACTGTGCTGCTACAGTCGAAACCATCATGACCTTCGCTGCCGCATCTGAAAAAAAAACAAGTTTATTTTTGCATTGGCCCTTGCCATGCCCAAATTTCTGGCAAGTAAAACACCGTGTAGGGTTAGGGATATATAAATCGACATTAACCCTATACGGGCCAATGTAGATATAGGATGGCAGAGACGTACTGTTAAATGTCAAAAGGTATGTATTTAATTTGATGATGTTGCCAGCTTTTTTTGTTGTGAAACGCTTCACTCTGGCAACACCCTATGGTTTCAATTCAGAACAGATTTTTTCTTCGGATAAATCAAATGATATCACCATCCCTATCACGTATTATTCCCTGACAGCTGTTCAGGGAATTGTGAGGGGATGTATAAACAGATATATCAGAGATTTTCCTCAGAGAAAACAAATTTTTGGATTGTTGTTTCCGGAAACATTCGATGAAAATGTCCCCGGATCGTGTTTTTTTCTCAGTTTTTAAAATGCCTGCTGCGCCTTCTAAAGCCCTTTTTAGAAGAAAAGGATGAATTTTTAAGGCCCGCTTCTGTTCACTCCTAGTGTAGAGAACGATAAAAGCCGGCCAATTGTCCTGTCCGTTATCAAGCGAATCAGATAAAACTTCTAACTTCTTCTTTTTATCAGCACCTGAAATGGGCTGGGAGGAAGTTCGGATAGATATATTTGAAGCATTAGCAGAGTGGTTTATGGAACTCATTATATATATATCAAAAATTCACCCCATATGTTCCCCACCCACCACGGAGTGCCAACAAGGGCGATGCCTGAACCTGGGAATACCCAGCAGGAAAGACATCAAGGATTCCATATGAGGTATACTCGAACAGATTGATTTATACCAAAGGTTAAATTCAATCTACTCGATTGACCCATGAGCCACCGCCTGAAAACGTAGTCCGGCAAACGAAGTTTCAGAAATAACATTTATTCTTTATTAAGTGGCCTTATGGAGAAATTCTGGGACAACACAGAGGCAAGACATGACCAAGTCGATTGATCGGACCGGGCCCATCCGACCTCCCGTCTCTCTGCAAGTAAGGGCCAAAGTGACGTGTTGGGCGTAAAGATCTCGCAAGATCAACACACCCTCAGACACCAGGATCCCGTCCTCGTAGATTACGGGTCGCAACCCACGGCAAAAGGTCGCTTCCCGGTTGCCTCTCACACAACCGAGAAGATGTGAGCCTATTATACTCACCGGGCTCACACAGGAGAGCTCTAGGTTAGTCGACTTTTACGACAAGCTTGCCTAGAGGGCTGAGGTCCTATTCTTATCACCCCGGAAAGCCCACGGGGTGAAACTAATCCGACGTATTTTGGGACGAGATATCAAATGGTGCAAACTGCATTGCTCTCCGACCAATACTTTTAGCTGTAGAGACCTGTAAAACATGGATGACGTCATAATTGTGTGCCTAGTAACGGATTTTTGTCTTTAGAAACCAGAGAAATTTGAACTTTTTTGAAACAAGGCTATTGTTCACATTATTATACATCTGTTGGAACCGTAATTGTGTAAGTCAGACGTATTTTGTGACGAGATATCAAATGATGCAAACTGCATTTTTCTCCGACCAATACTTTTAGCTGTAGAGACCTGTAAAACATGGATGACTTCATAATTGTGTGCCTAGTAACGGATTTTTCTCTTTAGAAACCAGAGAAATTTGCACTTTTTTAAAACAAGGCCATTGCTCACATTATTATACATCTGTTGGAACCGTAATTGTAAATGAATGAATGAATGATTATGGCTTAACGCCACATCGGCAATATTTCAGCCATATCGTGGCGAGAACAAGGTGAAAACAAGAAACGGTTAAGGTTTTCGATATGATAATATGAACATCAAAAGTAAAACAAAAAGTACAGACATGTTTAAAATCGTATAAAAGAAAAATAAAACTCGAAAACCAGGGTTATAGTACATCTATATGTATATAACTGTTTATCTAAAGATATTTATGACAATTAAAATTCAAATAATTGATGACAACATTGCCAGCGATGCTGTCAAATAAATCATATATAGAGTTGACCGTGTAGAACCTTTGCCGAACATGGGCAAAGTCTACACAGTCAACCAGAATATGTTTGATGCCATATTGAGCATCACATCCAACACACTCGGGAGCACTGCTCCCATCCAAGATGAAATTGTGTGTCAGATGAGAATGCCCAATACGACACCTCATTAAAACTACTTGGTCTCTGCGAGACATTTGACAAGTATAGGCATTGTAGCCAATGATAGGATGAATGGCATGCAGTTTATTATGGATCTGCAAGTCCCATTCACCCTGCCAAAGGCGACGAATATATTTAAGAATATTTGATTTCACGTCAGTGTAAGGGATTTTAACCCGAGATACAGGTTTATACAGGGCAGCTTTCGCTTCCCTGTCCACGACTGTGTTTCCATGGATACCAGTGTGACTTGGTATCCAACAGAATATAATATCTTTACCTCTTTTAATTAGTTTTCGGTGTTTGGCTATTATCTAAAGTAACAATGAATTTTTAAATTTATTATTCTGAATCGCCAAAAGGAAAGACAGCGAGTCGCTACATATCACTGCCCTCTGGGCATGCCCAGAGGAAACATATGATAAGGCCAGCAGTATACCCCTGGCCTCTGCAGAAAAAGATAGAAACTGAAGGTGGCAGACGAAGAGAAGTGACCCGCTGCTCTAAGACAGCCGCAGCCGCGACCCCATCCTTTGACCCGTCAGTGTATATAAATTTATAATCCATATAATCAGCCTTGATTTCAGCAAAACTTTGCTGAATTATAAGAGGATTTGTATTGGATTTATTATATTTACGTAGATCAAATATTAGTTTACTTTGTGGAAGAAGCCATGGAGGAGACTCTGGAAAAGACACCGGAGCTATATCCTCCAGCTTGATGTTAGCTCCCACAATATGCTGCCGTATGCGAAGGCCGAACGAAGGGATCTTGTTAGGACATTTAATATATTTGTCTGCATATAATGGATTGAAAACACAGTCGTAGGCAGGGTTTGTTGGATGAGCTTTAAGCTTTGTGGCATATTGAAGGTTAGGTTTAATACGTCGGTTATATAAAGAAGGTTCATTAGCCTCCACGCATAAACTTTCTACTGGTGAGGTTCTAAAAGCACCAAGGCTGAGCCTCAAACCTTGGTGATGAACAGGATCCAACATTTTAGTATATGACTTCCTAGCGGAACCGTAAATAATGGATCCATAGTCCAATATAGACCTCACCAGAGAACGATATAAATTAAGTAAAACTGATCGGTCAGCACCCCAATCGGTGCTGGACACGACCTTAATTATATCGAGAGCCTTTATACATTTAGCTTTAAGCATTTTAATATGAGGTATAAAAGATAGCTTAATATTATACCTAAAAACTTTGTTTCTCCAGCAATTTTAACCTGTTCACCACAAAAATTAAGCTCAGGGTCAAGATGAAGTTTCCGTTTATTACAAAAATACATACCCGCGGTTTTAGACGTTGAAAATCTAAAACCGTTTTCAGTTGCCCATTTCTCGATCTTATTGAGACAAAGCTGCAACTAACGTTCGATATTATTCATATTCTTAGCTCGGTAGCATATAAGGAAATCATCCACGTATAAAGAACCCTCTGTGCCAGATGTTAATGTTTTTGCTAGGCTATTTATTTTTATGCTGAACAGAGTTGGTGATAGAATGCTGCCCTGGGGTACACCCATTTCCTGCTTATAAGAGTCAGAAAGAGTGGACCCCACCCTTACCTTAAACTGACGATCAGATAAAAATTGAGATATAAATATAGGTAAGCGACCTTTTAGACCCATATTCGCGAGATCTTTTAAAATACCATATTTCCATGTGGTGTCGTAGGCCTTTTCAAGGTCAAAAAATATGGACACCACATGTTTATTGTTAACAAAACCATTACGAATAAAAGTTTCAAATCGAACAAGGTGATCTAGAGTAGATCGACCTTGACGAAAACGACCTTGTTGGTTTCAAGAAACCAAACAAGTCTATCATTAATCATCCGTTCCATAGTCTTACAGACACAGCTGGTAAGAGCTATGGGACGGTAATTATTTGGATCAGTATGACCCTTACCCAATTTAGGGACCGGGATAATACACGCCTCCTTCCATGACGGTGGAAAATTACCAGTTTTCCAAATATCATTAAGCAAATCCAAGAGAGTCTCCAGTGGCTCGGGTGGTAAATGGTTCAGAAACTTATAATATACGTTATCGGGACCACAGGCAGTATTGTGGGCCTTTTTTAATGCAGTTTTAAGTTCCCTGATATTAAAAGGACAATTATAATCTAAATTTTTAGAAGAAAAGGGCAATTTGGTTTTCTCCTTCTGGTTTTTAATATGTTGGAATTTTTTAGTATAGTTCTCAGAACATTTCTTGGAAATTGTCTCAGCTAATTTATTTGCTATATCGGATGGAGAGGTTAATATATTATCTCCATCTTTCAAATGCTGGACTTTGGCTTTATTATTTTTGCCCTTAAGTCTCTGAACCATGTTCCAGACCTTACGCATGGGTGTTTTTGACGTCATGCCCGAAACAAAGTTCCGCCAACAAGATCGTCTTTTGGACTTGAGTAATCGACGAGCCTTAGCTCTAAAATTACGAACCTGCTTTAAATTATTATCAGTAGGACAATGATTAAATCTGCGTTCAGCCTTTTTTGCGGTCCTTAATGGCTTTGCGACAGTTCTGATCATACCAGGGTTTACTTTTGGATTTGGGATTTGTCGAGGTCTTAGGGATAGTTCTGTCAGCGGCTTCTAAATTAAGCTGATTAAATTTTAACATAGGATCATCTGCTCCAGTGAGAGTCTCTGAGGTGATATCAGCCTCACAAAACATCTCAAATGCGATCCAATCCGCTTTATCGAATTTCCATCTAGCTACACGTTCTAAAGAATTAGAAGTGATATGTTCTAGGATTATAGGAAAATAGTCACTACCACAAAGATCGCCATGCTTCTTCCAAGAAAAATCCGGGAGAAGTGATGGATCTGTGATAGTGAGATCGATAGTAGAATAAGCGCCATTACTCGGATGTAAATAGGTATTAGAACCATCATTGAAATAACACAGTTCTTTGTTAGATAAGAAGTTTTCTACTATCTTGCCCTTATCATTTATGTTGTTACTGCCCCATAGGGGGTTATGGGAATTAAAATCTCCCATAAGTATAAAAGGTGTTGGCAACTGTTGTTTTAAATTATGTAACTGCAAAGCTGACAAAGAAATGTTCGGGGGAATATACACTGAACATAATGTGATTGTTTCACATAGTGAAACACGAACAGCCACAGCCTGAAGCTCTGTATCCAGAGCAACAGGGTTGTGAATAACATTGTTCTTGACGAAGATAGAGGAGCCGCCTGCACCTCGATCTTCTTCATTCGAGTACGTACTGTACAATGAGTAATTTTTAAGTGTTATTTTGTCTTTGTCAGATGTCTTCATGTGAGTTTCCTGAAGATACAGGGCAATAGGATTTAATGATTGATCAAGCTGTATCTCAATAAAATTTACCTTCAGACCTCGACAATTCCACTGTATAATTTTGTCATATATCGACATTATGGAGGGAGACGTATAGGAGATTTTGCTTTATGTTTGGACCGAGGACGACCCTATCGTGGAGATCGGCTGTTAGATCTCCCTGATGCGGGTGATATATCCATCACCTCCGCATCTGATGTTGAAGGACCAACTTCCTCCAACGAACCAAACTTATTGAAAGTTTGGACAGGATCCCTAGTGGCCTTAGAGGGACGCTCTGTGGGGCCACCAGGTTTATTTGTTATTTTATTATTATTTTGAGATTGACTTTTGGACTTATTTTTGTCATTTTTAGGACAATTGGGCTCAGCTGGTTTACCAGTGTGTTCTATACAATTTACTGTTCTTATTTGTTCTTTTGAAGAAGTTTGAGTTGAGGAAGAACTAAATGAAGGTTGAGACGGAAGTTGCACAGAAACATAACTAGGTTTGTCGTTTCCAATCGGCCAAGTCCAAGAGGTTTGAGTAGCAACAGATGCTACTCGCTTGACCACATTGGCAAACGAAGTCGGTAGAGAAGTATTAGAAAGTGAGGCTAATTTTCGGGCGTCGTGATAGGAGATATTGTTTTTAATTTTCAAGTTGATAATTTTCTTTTCCCTAACGAAAAGCGGACAGTCCCTTGAGGAGGCCATGTGATCACCACTGCAGTTGCAACACTTAGCTGTGTTGCTGCAGTCGAAACTATCATGCCTTTCACTGCCGCATCTGAAGCAAATAAGTTTGTTCTTACATTGTTCCTTGCGATGACCAAATCGTTGGCAATTAAAACAACGTGTAGGATTGGGGATATATAAATCCACATTAACCCCATACGGGCCAACGTAGATATGAGACGGAAGGGAGGTAGTGTTAAAGGTAAGCAGGTATGTATTAAGTTTAAAGAGATTGCCAGATTTTTTCGTAACGAAGCGTTTCACTCTGGTAACACCCTGTGAATTTAGTTCTTGGCAGATTTCTTCCTCAGTCAGGTCAGCTATATCACCATCCCTGTCACGAATGATTCCCCGACAGCTGTTCAGAAACATTAAATGAGAATGTCTCCGGATCTAAGTTTTTTAACGTTTTTTAAAGTTCCAGCTGTGCCCTGGAGAGCCCTTTGCAAAAGAAACTTTTGTTCACTCTTAGTGGCGAGAACAATGAAAGCCGGCCAATTGCTCTGTTCGTTATCCAGTGAATCAGACAACTTCCTCTTTTTATCAGCACTTAAAGACAAAGTCGGCTGAGAGGAAGATCTACTAGATATATTCGGAATATTTGAAGTAGGATTTAAGGTAGACATGACACATAGATATAAATTTCAGCCCATATGTTCCCCACCCACCACGGAGTGCCAACAAGGGCGATGCCTGAACCTGGGAATACCCAGCAGGAAAGACACCAAGGATTCCATATGAGGTATACTCGAACAGATTGATTTATACCAACAGGTTAAATTCAATCTACTCGATTGACCCATGAGCCACCGCCTCAAAACGTAGTTCCACAAACGATATTTCAGAAAAAAGATTTGTTCGCCTAATGATGTGCTGTTATTGAAGCAATTGGGACAACGCTGAGGCAAGACATGACCAAGCCGATTGATCGGACCGGGCCCATCCGACCTCCCGTCTCTCTGCAAGTAAGGGCTAAAGTGACGTGTTGGGCGTGAGGATCTCGCAAGATCAACACGCCCTCAGACACCAGGATCCCGTCCTCGTAGATTACGGGTCGCAACCCACGGCAAACAGGTCGCTCACCGGTTGCCTCTCACACAACCGAGAAGATGTGAGCCTATTCTATTCACCGCGCTCACACAGGAGAGCTCTAGGTTAGTCGACTTTTACGACAAGCTTGCCTAGAGGGCTGAGGTCCTATTCTTATCACCCCGGAAACCCCACGGGGGGAGGGGGGTATACTAAAGGGTTGGTGGAAGATTTCTTCAGGGAGGAGAGCGAGGTATCAACCGGAGGCTAAGGACATAACCACGGTGGATCTTCCTGGATGCGTATGGGGGTGATAGTATCCAGCCCAAGTCCAGCTGCTTGCACATGTTCCTGGATGCGGACACCGAGTGGGGGAACAATGGATGGCTTCTGAGCATATAAGTCTTCAAATTCCGGATGGAAGACATAATCAAAGGCTGGGTTGGATGGATTGGCTCTAAGCTTGGTGATATACTGTAAGGATAGTTTAGTTCTTCGAAGCTCCAGGGGAGGCTCGTTTGTCTCAACATACAGACTCTCCACTGGAGAGGTACGGAAAGCACCTAAGCACAACCGTAGGGCCTGGTGATGTACAGTATTGAGTTTCTTCAACTGGGAGCGTGACGCACCTCCATAAACACTGCAGGCATAGTCTAGCTTGGAACGAATCAGTGCTCGATAGAGCTGAAGTAGGGTTTCATGATCCCCTCCCCATCGAGCACTAGAGACAACCTTCAAAATATCAAGCGCCTTTAGGCATCTGGCTCTAAGATAATTAATGTGAGATTTAAATGTAAGGTACTTATCGAAGATCACCCCGAGGAATTTTGCCTCCGGCACAACCTTGATGGGGGACCCATCTAAAAATACCTTGGGTGTTCGTGGGGGAAGTACTTCCGACAAAAATGTACAGTTAGTCTTCGACTTGGAGAACTTAAATCCGTTCTCCAGTGCCCAGGCATGGACAAATCTGCAGCTGTCTCTCAATAGTGTGCATACCTTTGCCTCGACAAGAGATACTAAGATCGTCCACAAAAGGGACGCATTCATACTAGGAGATAAAACTCTGGCAAGGCTATTAATCTTAATGCTAAAGAGAGTAACTGATAAAATGCTGCCTTGAGGAACCCCCTGATCTTGTTCAAAGTAGTCAGATAGGGTAGCCCCAACCCGAACTTAGAAGAGACGATGGTCTAAGAATTTACGAATAAAGTCAGGAAGCCAACCTCTAAGTCCAAATCCATGCATATCTTTCATAATGCCATATTTCCAAGTAGTGTGATATGCCTTTTCCAGATCAAAAAAAAAAGATACGACATGGTCACGATTAACGATACCGTTCTTAATAAAGCATTCTAGACGAACAAGGTGATCAACAGTACTGCGATTCTTTCGAAATCCACATTGAATGTCGCTTATCAACTTATTAGTCTCCAAAAACCAGACTAAGCGATCGTTAATCATCCTCTCCATAGTCTTGCATACACAACTGGTTAAGGAAATAGGACGATAGTTATTTGGATCAGTAGAATCCTTTCCGGGCTTTGGGATGGGACAATAATAGCGTTTTGCCATGAGGCAGGAAATTCCCGGAAATCCAAATGGTATTAAAAATTCCAAGAAGCACCCTCAAGGAAGATTCTGGAAGGTGTCGTAAAAGCTGATAGTGGATATCATCTGGCCCTGGGGTTGAGTCATGGGCCTTGCTCAGGGATGCGGATAGTTCATGTAGAGAAAATGTAGCATTGTAGGATTCTTCATTTGAGGATGTAAAATCAAGAGGACTTGGCCTCGGTCTGTTCCTTGTTACGCTGGAACTGAAGCAAGTAATTATCTGAAGACGAATGGTGCGCAAAAGAAGCGCCCAACCTATTGGCTATGTCAAGTTTTTCTGTCAAAGAATTATTCCCGTCTTTAAGATGATTGACAGTGACATTGGATCCCTTGCCTTTGATGCGTTGGATCATATTCAGACTTTTGACATAGGGGTACGATGATTAATCTTAGAAACATAACGTTTCCAAGAGTCACGTTTGGACTGTTTGATAGTCCTACGGGCTTTAGCTCGAGTACGCCTAACATTGTCTAAATTACCGGGAGATGGTCTACATCGGTACACGCGCTCAGCACGTTTCCTGAAACGCCTAGCTCGTTTACAGTCCTCCGTGAACCACGGTTTCTTAATACGGGGAACCGCACAAGATTTCGGGATACATTTGGAGGCTACATCGATTAGCTGATCCGAGAATAACTGGATAGGATCAACTGCATCAAGAAAATGTCGCTAGTAAGTGTCACCACACAGAACAGCAAAGCGGGGCCAGTATGCTTTATCATAATTAAAGCGTGGAAGGAGGAGGAAGATACCGGCTCCTCAAGGGTAAGTATGGTGGGGAAGTGGTCGCTTCCGCACAGATCATCATGGACCCTCCATCTGAATTCCGATCTTAGCCCTGCATCAGCCAGAGCTAAATCAAGGACCGAATAAGTGCCCTTTGCAGGATGAAGGTAAGTATGTGTGCCATCATTTAAGACGCATAGAGAGTTATTAGATATAAAATCCTCCAATACTGAGTCCTTCTGGTTACGTTTAGAGTCACCCCAGAGAACACTATGGGCATTAAAGTCACCCAAAAGAAGACACGGTTTAGGTAATTGATCATATAAATTTTTCAGCTCTTGTTGGTGAAGAGTAGAAGAATGTGGTATATAAATAGAACAGATTGTTAATACTATACCCAGTGTGATACGCACCGCCACCAAATCGGTGTTCAGTGCCAGTCTATTGTGTATTACACCCTGCCTAATCAAAAGAGAAGAACCCCCTGATGTCTTTCCATTCATGGACGTGGCAACAGCGTGATGAGATACATAACCTCGACATTGATAACTAGGATCAGTCATCAGAGTTTCCTGCAAGCTAAAAACTATAGAATTGAGGTCTTGAGCTAACATCTGGAGCTCTGCGAGGTTACACCTCAATCCTCTACAGTTCCACTGTAAGATCTTTGTAGTAGCCATTATTAATATTTATTTATTCTTTTTCTTTTTTCTGGACTTTTTATACATCGCTGCCCTACGCTCAGCAAAATCCTCCTGTGACAACGTTTAGAGTCACGTCGCAATGTGCGATAATACGACCCCAGGGATGTTCAGACAGGTATCAAGACCTCACCCTTGCCATTGGTATAGGCAGGCAAGTCTTCGGGTGCATCCATTTCCGAAAGAGATTCCTCCATATTGGATTCTCCACCAGCCCTAGACATATCAGATTGCTGAGAGCTTCCCTGAGGATCAAGGGAATCTGCTATATCTCTAGTGTCTAACTGTGACATTGTACACGGGTCAGGGCTGAACGTGCTACCCCATAAGGACGGGCTCTTACCAAGTTCACCTTTGGAGGGCGTCACGCCACTGGATTGCGTCTCCTTAATGCAGGATGGCGTAGTATTCGAAATTTCCGTCGATCTATGGGGTGAGGAGGTATTTGAGATTTGACTCGTACTGACAACCCACTCCGGGCTATTTGACGTCTGAGATGCCTCGCAAAGGCTCTGGGGCCCACCTACTACTAGCGATTCGCTTAACTTCCTGACCTTATTTGTAGCATCAATGTGCTTATTTCGACTCTTTTTGCTGGAGGACATGAAGTTAGTGACAACTTGCCACTCTCCAGCTTCCTCGTTGTCAGCAGCAGAGTTGTCCAAAGTCCCCTTATTTTGTTGACTGGAAGGAACAGACTCGCCAGAAACCCCAATTTCCATATCATCCCCATGTCCCTAACTATAATTACCATCATCATCTTCTCGGCCTTCATTCTCATCTTTATTGTCACCTTCAACTTCATAAACATTACTATCTTTATCATCATTACCATTGCAATCGTTATCGTCATTATCACCATTGTCATCGCTAAGCGGGCAGTTCTTTTGAAAGTGGCCTGCCTGTTTACACTTGAGGCATTTATCCTTTAAAGGACAGTCTGCCTTGAAATGTTCTGTGCTATCACAGATGTGACAGGCACGGACCTGACCTGTGTACCACAAAGAAATTCTAAAATTCCCTACCGAAATTGATTGTGGAATGATCTCGGTCACACCACTCATGTAAATACGGCGCATACCATTCTCAAGTCACCTATCAAAAAGGTAATGTTCCCGGCTGACGTGATGGACCGTGCCATACCGGGACATCAAACCTCGAATAGTGTCATCGGGCACCTCGATCGGACATCGAGACCTAACCAGGAGCCTTTGCTCCTCCACATCATATATTGGACAATCTACCCCTTTGAATGTGAAGCCGCTAGTCAACAGCTGTTCCATCACAGTTTGCGTAGCCACTGTAACATTCCAGAGACACTGATTAGTCCCTTTAAGACATTAGGCCCACTCCCCACTAACTCCATTAGCCGATTGTATACTTCAACCGGTTGTACACCTCCCTGTATTACAAGCTTAAGGCTCTATTTACTCGCCCTGCCCACAACATTGTGGGCCAGGTCGTGAACTACTACCCTAAAGAGAGGACCACAACTATGCGTTTGGAACAGTGTGGATGCTAAGTGCAAAATAGATACGATATTACAAAGTGGAAATGCACTAAAGTGTTTACAGGCTATTTACAGTGAGGCTAGTGAATACGTCCTGCCTCTAAGAGCGACAGAACGTAATGTCGCACCACCTTCAGACTGGTTGACCACTAAACAAAAGCTGAGAGCACAAAGGCTAGTTCCACGGCCAGCCAGTGACTAACTCTATTTACAACCCCCTCACCCACTAGCCAAGAGAACAACTAAACGTGCAAGGATGCACGAACCTACAACAAGCAGCTTAAACCCTTTTCTTTTTCTGCTCCGCTAGCCCGGGATTGAATAAACCTCGACCGGGCAGGCTGACCTCGTTCACTGTCCTATGCCTTAACCTGTATAGTCGCTGTAACACAGGACACACGACAACTGGTGTCTGAGCCAAGCCACGCAGGCCAGCCAAACAGCAACATGAATCTAAGACAAAAATGTCTATAAACTGGTCAAAAATAAGAAATTCTTCAACAAAAAGTATACGAGACCAATCCTCGCAACTCAGCGCAACTGTTGATTGCAAAAGCAACGATAAATTCGCTAAATTTCAGCTGAAATTTAACTGAGACAGACTGAGCAACCAAACAACACGTCCGACCTCTCTCCAGACTCTCCTTGTCTCCACAATGTAGTGTGTACAATCGCGACTGGTCAGTTCTATATTAAACAGTCGCGCTAAAACTGATGTGCACACATTAGTAGTCCAGAAGACGTCCAATGTTTTAGTCATGGTCATTTAACTCACCCAGCAATTGTCTTACTTCTAAGTCTAAGACAATTCCAATGGCTTTACCTACATGTACTACCATAGCACATCATTTGTATATGAAAAATATAAGGTACTTGTTATAGTCTCTTTTGAAAACTAAACTTTAATACTGACTCACACAATTACGGTGTCAACAGATGTATAATATTGTGAGCAATGGACTTGTTTTAAAAAAAGTGCAAATTTCTCTGGTTTCTAAAGAGAAAAATCCATTACTAGGCACACAATTATGACGTCATCAGGCTTTATGGGTCTCTACCGCAAAAAGTATTCGTGGGAGAGCAATGCGGTTTGCACCATTCGAATTCTCGTCACAAAATACGTCGGATTAGTTTCTTTGCAAGTGCATTTAAACAATTTTTCCACTTTCCAATTTTTGCCTGATTACTTTGCTGACTCACATCAGCTACAATGTAGTGTGTAGCATCGCGACTGGTCAGTTCTATATTAAACAGTCGGCTAAAACTGATGTGCACATTAGTAGCCCAGAAGACGTCCAATGTTTTGGTTATGGTCATTTAACTCATTTAGCAATTGTCTTCTAAGTCGAAGACAATCCCAATTGCTTTACCTACATGTACTACCATAGCACGTCATTTCTATGGGGAAAATATAAGGTACTTAATACAATCTCTTTTAAAAACTAAACTTTAATATTGACTCACACAATTACGGTGCCAGTAGATGTGGAATAACGTAAGCAATCGACCAGTGTTAAAAAATTGCAAATTTCTATGGTTTCTTAGAAGAAAATCCGCTGCTAGGCACACAGTTATGACGTCAACCATGCTTTACAGGCCTCTACAGTTAAAAGTCTTGTTCGGACAGCAATGCGGTTTGCACCATTCGATTTCTCGTCACAAAATACGTCGGATTAGTTTCTTTGCAAGTCCATTTGAACAATTTTTCCACTTTCCAATTTTTTTGGCTGATTACTTTGCTGACTCACATCAGCTACAATGTAGTGTGTACCATCGCGACTGGTCAGTTCTATATTAAACAGTCGGTTAAAACTGATGTGCACATTAGTAGCCAAAAAGATGTCAAATCTTTTGGTCATGGTCATTTAACTCACCCAGCAATTGTCTTACTTCTAAGTCGAAGACAAACCCAATGGCTTTACCTACATGTAGTACCATACCACACAATTTCTATAACGAAAATACCCCCGTGAGCTCTCCTGTGTGAGCGCGGTGAATATAATAGGCTCACATCTTCTTGGTTGTGTGAGAGGCAACCGGGGGAGCGACCTGTTTGCCGTGGGATGCGACCCGTAATCTACGAGGACGGGATCCTGGTGGCTGAGGGTGGGTTGGTCTTGCGAGATCCTCACGCCCAACACGCCACTTTGGCCCTTACTTGGAGTGAGACGGGAGGTCGGATGGGCCCGGTCCGATCAATCGGCTGGTCAAGTCAAGCCCTACACTTGATCCCGTTTGTTATTCTTTGTCTTACCGAGATGTCAAGTTGGCTATTCTTCAGAAGCGCTTCCTTTGGGGGTCAATGCAAAAGGCGGTGGCTAATGGATCAGTCGAGTAGATTGGGTTTAATCTTTTGGTATAACTCAATCTGTTAGAGTATACCTTGCGTGGATTCTCTGTGTCTATTCTCTGCTGGTCATCCCCAGGGGTAAATTCGCCCTTGTTGGCACTCGGTGGCGGGTGGGGGACACGTAAGGCGAAATTAATAAAATAAACAATGGCCTCATTTCAAATTTCAACTTCAGTTGTACCTAATAGATCTTCCTCTCAGCCGACTTCATCAAGTGCTGACAAAAAAAGGAAGTTAGAAGTTTTTACAGAGACTCTTGATAATGGACAGGACAGCTGACCAGCTTTTATTGTTCTCTCGACTAAGAGTGAACAAAAGCCGGCCTCAAAAATTCACCCTTTTGTATTGAAAAGGGCTCTCCAGGGCACAGCTGGAACATTAAAATCCGTTAAAAAGTTAAGATCCGGAGACATTCTTATTGAATGTTTCCGGAAGCAACCATCAAAAAATTTATTATCATTAAATAAAAATTGCTGATGCATTCTTTTTCGCATCCCCGCACAATTCCCTGAACAGTTGTCAGGGAATAATTCGTGACGGGGATGGTGATATTGTTGACTTGTCTGAAGAGGAAATATGCACAGAACTAAATTCACAGGGTGTTGCCAGAGTTAAACGCTTCACTATGAAGAAATCTGGCAACATCATTAAACTTAATACATATCTTTTGACCTTTAACACAACCTCGCTTCCGTCGTATATCTACATTGGCCCGTATAGGGTTAGTGTAGATTTATACATTCCCAACCCTACACGCTGCTTTACTTGCCAAAAATGTGGTCACGGCAAGGGCCAATGTAAAATTAAAATGGTTTGTTTTAGATGCGGCAATGAGGGTCATGATGGTTTCGACTGCAGCAGCACAGTTAAGTGTTGTAATTGCAGTGGAGATCACATGGCCTCCTCCAAGGACTGTCCGTTTTTTATTAAAGAAAAGCAAATAATAAATCTAAAAACTAAAAATAATATCTCTTATCAGGAGGCCCGCAAATTGGCCTCCCTCTCTAACACTTCACTGCAATCTTCGTTTGCCAATGTGGCCAAGCGAACTACAACATCTGTTTGATTTTGATTTGATTTTGTTTTGATTGGTGTTTTACGCCGTATTCAAGAATATTTCACTTATACGACGGCGGCCAGCATTATGGTGGGTGGAAACCGGGCACAGCCCAGGGGAAACCCACGACCATCCGCAGGTTGCTGGTAGACCTTCCCACTTACGGCCGGAGAGTAAGCCAGCATGAGCTGGACTTGAACTCACAGCGACCGCATTGGTGAGAGGCTTCTGGGTCATTACGCTGCGCTAGCGCGCTAACCGACTGAGCGACGGAGGCCCTGGCACCTGTTTGAACTCAGACTTCATTAACATGGCCCATTGGAAACGACAAACCTAGCTTCACATCTTTACAACCTGCTGCTCAACCTGCGCATATTTCCTGCTCAACACAGACCACTGCAGAACAGCAAATAAAACCAGTCAATAATAAACAACAAACTGATAAACCTGAAATTAACCAATTCAAAAACAAATCTGCCAAAACCAAATCTCAAAATCAATATAATAGTGATAATAGTAAACCTAGCGTTCCCACAGAGCGTCCCTCTAAGGCCACTAGGGACCCTGTCCAAACTTTTAATAGATTTGGATCGTTGGAGGACGTTGGTCCTACAACATCGGATGCGGATGTGATGGATACATCACCCGCACCAGGGAGATCTAACAGCCGATCTCCAAGGAAGGGTCGTCCTCGGTCCAAACATAACGAGAAATCTCCTATACGTCTCCCTCCATAATGTCTTATTTAGACAAAATTATACAATGGAATTGTCGAGGTCGTAAGGTAAATTTTATTGAAATAACACAGCTAGTTCAATCAGTTAATCCTATTGCCCTGTGTCTTCAGGAAACTCACATGAAGACATCTGACAAAGATACAGTTGCCCTTAAAAATTATTCCTTATACAGCACTTATTCAAATGAAGATCGAGCTGCAAACGGCTCTTCTATCTTCGTCAATAACAATGTTATTCACAGCCCTGTTGCTCTGGATACAGAACTGCAGGCTGTGGCTGTTCGTGTTTCATTGTCCAAAACAATCACATTATGTTTGGTGTATATTCATCCGAACATTTCTTTGTCAGCTTTGCAGTTACACAATCTAAAAGAACAATTATCTAAACCTTTTATACTTATGGGAGATTTTAATTCTCATAACCCCCTATGGGCCAGTAATAACATAAATAATAAGGGCAAGATAATGGAAGATTTTTTATCGAAGGAGGAACTGTTATTTCAATGATGGTTCTAATACTTATTTACATCCAGGTAATGGCGCTTATTCTGCTATCGATCTCACTATCTCAGATCCATCACTTCTTCCAGATTTTTCTTGGAAGGTGCATGACGATCTTTGTGGTAGTGACCATTTTCCTATAATCCTAGAACATATCACTTCTAATTCTTTAAAACATGTAGCTAGGTGGAAATTCGATAAAGCAGATTGGATCGCATTTGAGATGTTCTGTGAGGCTGATATCACTCCAGAGACTCTTAAAGCAGCAGATGATCCTGTGTTAAAATTTAACGAGCTTGTATTACGAGCTGCCGATAGAACTATACCTAAGACCTCGACAAATCCCAAATCCAAAAGTAAACCCTGGTACGACAATGACTGTCGCAAAGCCATTAAGGACCGTAAAAAGGCTGAACGTAGATTTAATCATTGTCCTACTGATAATAACTTAAACCAGATTAGTATTTTTCAAGCTAAGGCTCGTCGATTACTCAAGTCCAAGAGACGATCTTGTTGGCGGAACTTCGTTTCGGGCATTACGTCAAAAACACCCATGCGTAAGGTCTGGAGCATGGTTTAGAAACTTAAGGGCAAAAATAATAAAGCAAAAGTTCAGCATTTAAAACATGGACATAATATATTAACTTCTCCACCCGATATAGCTAATAAATTAGCTGAAACAATCTCAAAGAAATCTTCTTCTCAGAATTATTCTAAAGAATTCCAACGTATTAAAAACCAGAAGGAGAAAATTCAATTGCTCTTTTCTTCTAAGAATTTAGAAGATTATAATCGTCCGTTTAATGTCGATGAACTTAAAACTGCATTAAAAAAGGCCCACGATACTGCCTGTGTCCCGATAATGTATATTATAAGTTTCTGAATCATTTACCACCTGAGCCACTGGAGGCTCTCCTGGACTTGCTTAATAATATTTAGATAACTGGTAATTTTCCACCATCATGGAGGGAGGCGTGTATTATTCCGGTTCCCAAACCGGGTAAGGATCATACTGAAAATAATTACCGTCCCATAACTCTTACCAGCTGTGTCCGTAAGACTATGGAACGGATGATTAATGATAAACTTTTTTGGTTTCTTGAAACCAACAAGCTAATATTCAATGCGGTTTTCGGCAAGGTAGATCTACCATGGATCACCTTGTTCGATTCGAAACTTTTATTCGCAATGGCATCATCAATAATGAACATGTGGTGTCCATATTTTTTGACCTTGAAAAGGCCTACGACACCACATGGAAGTATGGTATTTTAAAAGATCTCGCGAATATGGGTCTAAAAGGTTGCTTACCTATATTTATATCCCAATTTTTATCTGATCGTCAGTTTAAGGTACGGGTGGGTTCCACTCTTTCTGACTCTTATGAGCAGGAAATGGGTGTACCCCAGGGCAGCATTCTATCACCAACTCTGTTTAGCATATAAATAAATAGCCTAGCACAAACATTAACATCTGGCACAGAGGGTTCTTTATACGTGGATGATTTCCTCATATGCTACCGAGCTAAGAATATCAATAATATCGAACGTCAGTTGCAGCTTTGTCTCAATAAGATCGAGAAATGGGCAACTGAAAACGGTTTTAGATTTTCAATGTCTAAAACCGTCGGTATGCATTTTTGTAATAAACGGAAACTTCATCTTGACCCTGAGCTTAATTTTTGTGGTGAACAGGTTAAAATTGTTGGAGAAACTAAATTTTTAGGTATAATATTTGATAGTAAGCTATCTTTTATACCTCATATTAAAATGCTTAAAGCTAAATGTACAAAGGCTCTCGATATAATTAAGGTCGTGTCCAGCACCGATTGGGGTGCTGACCGATCAGTTTTACTTAATTTATATCGTTCTCTGGTGAGGTCTATATTGGACTATGGATCCGTCATTTACGGTTCCGCTAGGAAGTCGTATATTAAAATGTTGGATCCTGTTCATCACCAAGGTTTGAGGTTCAGCCTTGGTGCTTTTAGAACCTCACCAGTAGAAGGTTTATACGTGGAGGCAAATGAGCCTTCTTTATATAACCGACGTATAAAACTTAGCCTTCAATATGCTACAAAGCTTAAAGCACATCCAACAAACCCTGCCTACGACTGTGTTTTCAATCCATTATATGCAGACAAATATATTAAACGTCCTAACAAGATCCCTTCGTTCGGTCTTCGCATACGGCAGCATATTGTGGGAGCTAACATCAAGCTGGAGGATATAGCTCCGGTGTCTTTTCCGGAGTCTCCTCCATGGCTTCTCCCACAACCTAAACTAATATTTGATCTACGTAAATATAATAAATCGAATATAAATCCTCTTATAATTCAGCAAGGTTTTGCTGAAATTAAAGCTAATTATATGGATTATAAATTTATATATACTGACGGGTCGAAGGATGGGGACAGGGTTTCGACTGCGGCTGTCATGGAGCAGCGGATCTCTTCCTTTCGTCTTCCATCCTCTTCTTCAATATTCTCTGCCGAGGCCAGAGCTATACTCCTGGCCTTATCATATGTTTCTTCTGGGTGTGCCCAGAGGGCAATGATATGCACTGACTCGTTGTCTTGCTTATTGGCAATACAGAATAATAAATTTAAAAATCCATTGATCCTTCAAATTTTAGCTATACATAGGAAATTAATTAGAAGAGGTAAAGATATTATATTCTGCTGGATACCAAGTCATATTCGTATCCATGGAAACACAGTCGCAGACAGGGAGGCGAAAGCTGCCCTAAATAAACCCATATCTAAGATAAAAATCCCTTATACTGACATGAAGTCCAATATTCTTAAATATATTCGTTGCCTTTGGCAGGGTGAATGGAACTTGCAGGTCCATAATAAACTGCATGCTATTCATCCGGTCATTGGCTACAACAATTATACTTGCGAAAAGTCTCGAAGAGACCAAGTAGTTTTAACAAGGTGTCGTGTTGGGCATTCTCGTCTAACGCACAATTTCATACTAGATGGGAGCAGTGCTCCCGAGTGCGTTGGATGCGATGCCCAATATAGCATCAAACATATCTTGGTTGACTGTGTAGACTTTGCCCACGTTCGGCAGAGATTCTACACGGTCGACTCTATATATGATTTGTTTGACAACATCGCTGGCGATGTTGTCATCAATTATTTGAAGGCCATTGGCCTTTATCATAAGATATAATTTATTAATATATAAATATTTATCACAAGATATAATTTATTAATATATAAATATTTATCTATAATGTTATATATACATTTCTTGATATATTATTTTTAAAATATGGTTTTTCGGGTTTTTCGAGTTTTAACTGTTTTTGGTTATTCTAATCTGGTTTTAAACATGTCCAAACATTTGTTTCCATTTTTAATGTTCTCACCACCATATCGGAAACCTCAACCGCCTCGTGTTTCGACCTTGCTCTCGCCACGATATGGCTGAAATACTGCCGATGTGGCGTTAAACCATAATCATTCATTCATTCATTCTGAGATAGGAGCAGTGCTCCCGAGTGTGTTGGATATGATGCTGAATACGGCATCAAACATATTTTGGTTGACTGTGTAGACTTTGCCCATGTTCGGCAAAGGTTCTACACGGTCAACTCTATATGTGATTTATTTGACAGCATCGCTGGCGATGTTGTCATCAATTATTTGAAGGCTATTGGCCGTTATCATAAGATATAATTTATTAGTACATAAATATTTATCAATAAAGTTATACATACATTTCTTGATATATTATTTTTAAAATATGAGGGTTTTCGAGTTTTAACTGCTTTTGGTTATTCTAATCTGGTTTTAAACATGTCCAAACATTTGTTTCCATTTTTGATGTTCTCACCACCATATCGGAAACCTCATCAGTCTCGTGTTTCGACCTTGCTCCCGCCACGATATGGCTGAAATATTGCCGATGTGGCGTTAAACCATAATCATTCATTCATTCGACGTTGAACAACGCACGCGTCAGCATACTGTTCACCAGGACGTCTGTACACACTTGCCCTGCCATCTGAGCCGTCCAGATGAAATCTCGACTCGTCAGTGAACAGAACATCATCCCAATCTTGTCTCCTGTACCGTAGATGTTGTCTGCAACAGACAAGACGTGCCTGTCGGTGACGTTGGAGCAAAATCGGACGTATGGCAGGACGTCTGGGCCGGATGTTGCGCTCCCGCAGTCGGTTCCGTACAGTCCTGGAACTGATTGGGCGTAAGCCAGGAATGGTCCGAGCAGTCAAACTGGAACTCTGGAATCGATTCCTTAGATGGGTCAGCCGAATATGGTTGTCTTGCTTAGGTGACGTCACACGTGGACGGCCGGACCGGGGCAAATCTCTCGTGTTCCCATCCTGTTGAAAACGTCGCCATAGAGAGGATATCGTGTTTCGATGGACACCAAAATGTCTGGCAGCTTCATTCTGGGCCATTCCAGTCTCCAGCATACCCACGACGCGGAGACGCTCATTTTCTGTAAGCCGTGGCATGTTGTACGCACAGTTTATGTTGAAGTTAACGTGTTTTCCACAACATTTCGAGACTAAAGAATAATCAACAGTTCTTCAATTTTCGAAATCAGGTGTGTGAACTTTATGTGTCAAACATCATGCAGAATGTGAGTCATGTCATTATACACGAAGTTGCACGTGCCACGCGCGATACGTGACATGACATTTCATGAAAAATTCTTGGCTAAGTGTTTATTGACGGTTAGGTTTATAACTTTTCAAACATCTTTTGTTTTGTCCCATTTTCTGTGATTGTATATTATTGTCCTGATCACAGGTGGGTTTATATTTGAGCCTTGTGTGTCCAAGCACTTGAAGGCGTGCTCCTTTTTTTCTAGCCATTGTCATGACCCTAAAGGATGTGTATCTTTACTAATGTTTTCTTTACTAAAGTGGTAAACGTTTCATGGTAAACGTTTCTTGGTAATCATTTCTTCCTTTCCGTAAAATGTACTGTGTTCTGTTTGTAATTTACAGTGTTCCACTGTCAAACGTTTCTTGGTAAACATTTCTTCCTTTTCGTAAAATGTACTGCATTCTGTTTGTAACTGATAGTGTTCCACCATGAAACATTTTTCTGGTAAACATTTCCAACTCCTCTTAAAATGTACTGCATTCTGTATCTAATTGGCATGTTCCAATGTGTTATGTATGACTATTTAACGTCTTCATGTACTGTTAGTCTGCGGACCTTTGTGTTATATGTTATAAGCATAACAGGCCCCGTTATATATGTACAGCGCGGACCTGGCGGAAAGCACCTTGTTCAATGCTCTGTTTATTTAACTGGCTGTTCATTGGCTGTTAATTCTGTGTCTAAGAATAGTTGAATCCACCTGGACCGTATATAAGCCGTGTTTTCTGTGCAGAGTGAAGGTAATTTTGCTGCATCCACTGGGAGCCAGGAGAGTGTGCGACGCTCTCGTATCGAGTCCATTATTTTGATATGAGCTGGTGATGCCAGTTTCATTTGGGAGGACAGATTTTTATGCCGGCACCGTTTGTGTACCACAGTAGTACTGATGTCTGGTTTATGTGAATTTCTGCGGAAGTCACGTTTATTGGTGTTCGGATCTTTATTATGATTATACAGTGTTGACTGTGTAATTTGTTTAACACGCTGACCTCACCTGACCGACAAGGTCGTCAAGGACTCTAAACTGAAGTTTTCAGTTTTGCAAAGGACGTTCGTTCTGCCACAAGGTGACATTACTTTACGTCTCTGAACGGCTCGTTTGTGAGCTTCTGCGGGAGCTGTGACTGTTTTAAAGTGGATTATACCTCCATGCCTGTATTTACCCTGTATTGTGCTCTGCGGGTGTGACGTCATTCAAAGGCTTGACTGTTCCAGTTCTGTGTAACCTGTGTACTGTGTTCGTGTTCGCTAACCTGGCGAAGTACCTGTCTAGGACAATTTGTGACTTGTGTGAATTGTGTGTTTATCCCATGGTCTTTACGTTGGATCTCCTGGAACACGTTCCTTGGGATGCAAAGGTGAACTGGAAACTTTTAAAGACCGGTAATACTGATGTGTATGTTTTTTTATGTTGTTGTTGTTGAACTGTCTGTAAAACTGTACGTCTGATTTTATATATAAAGCATTGTTTACATTGTAATATTGAGTCACTGAGTCTGTTTTATGTTGCTGTTTTCAATACCGTAACAAATGAAAGTCGCGTGTCTCAACAAATTAAGAAATATGATACGAAATAAATTTATGGAAAAAAAACCAATGAGTCTGTTGATATTTCGTTACCACAAATCATATTTTGCTATTCGTATTCATCTGTGTCATTAAGTTTTTTGTTGCAATCTGTGTCTTGGACTGGAAAATATGCTAATAATTGTGTTCTATCATGGTACTTTTAGAACAGTACCTTTAGTAAACAATTTCTTTCATCAGAGATTAGCATTTCTGACTGAGGACAGACTGATTGGTGTTTATTAATATAATAAGAGTTTTATGGCTTCTTTACTTATCTAGACATATACCAGTCTTGTGCATTAGTAAATATAAGCGTCATGTCCGACATCCATATACCATTCGTAGTCCGTAAATGACGTCCCAAGTCGATAATCGCAAGATACATTTCCAAAACAACGTTTAACACTAGCTCCCAATGACAAAGGTATGTAAGAAATTAGACAAATGGGACGTAAAGCCGGTAACACACAAGAGAGAAGCGGTCATCAGTTTTCAATGATGCCGTTCAGACAGTGGATATTCCAGGTATGAATTCCATGTCAAATTTCAAATTCGAAGAACTCTCCTTTGGCAAATTGTCAGCTCATCCAAATAGTTTGTTTCAAATGAACTCACATCTTCATCTTTTGTGTATAAGCTAACCAAACTGAAACACTTATGTTCTTTGTGTCTTTCCCAAACAAAATCCTTTGATGTTGACAATGGCCTCTTGGACTATCATTTCCTTGGCATTAAATGTGCACTTAATTTCAATAAAGTCCGGCATAAATCGTTTGGCAATGTTACTTTGGTGGTGAATGTTTGATGAAGGGCTTGACAGATGAATGACCGATACCATTCACCCAACACACGAGATTCATGGATCCAAATACCTGTGGGTTAACAAAGCACCAAAGAATCCAGTTCTTGGCTTTAAGGCTTTCACTTCAATATTTATCATAATAGTTCTATTACAGTATCCCTTAAGTGATTTGTACATTTATCGAAATATCACAGATAAAAAAAACACACACAATATATATATATATATATATATATATATATATATATATATATATATATATTGTGTGTGTTTTTTTTTTTAAAGTTGCATTGACTGCTCTTTAAATGACTTTAAATAACTCAGACAAAAATATGAGGAGCACACTTGTGTTCACAATAACTATAAACCTACCGCTTTCCACCACTGTGGCACCAAGTTGAGAGTACATTTCTATTGCTGTAGCCTCTCGAAAAATGCCCCAAGCAATAGATTTTTTCCCATCTAGATTATAACTGGATGTTAGGACCCTTTTGTTGAGAGACAGGAAATCTGAAACATATTGTTTTAATGAACGTAAAATGCAAATTGCATTGAAAGAATAAAATTGTTTTTGTATAGGACGCCAGAAACAACAAGCAGTTGTTACACAGGCCTTTTTGTATTTAATATATAGTTGATAAAGAAAATATAAAGCATTCTGATTTTACAATTTACGTGGTTTGTCAAGCTAAACCAGTTGAAAATGTTTATTTATTAACCGGTACACTGTGGATTACAAACCTATTTCGTTCTATTGCTCCCAATACAGCACCCAAATTGGATGCTGTTGACCGGTTCTTGCGAATGATACTCCACAAGAGGTTGTGTCTTTGCCGCCACTGTTGCTCTGGTCACTTTTGCGGAAATATTAGGGGACACAATTTGCTGCTTCCTCATCCAGGTTTGTCTACACTCGGCATCCATGAATCCTTGACTCATAACAAGATTCTCAATTAAAGGAATCAGAGGTGCAGCTGAAACCGGTCAGGAGAAAATATCCAATAAAGTTCTTTAATTGAAGTACAAAAATAAATTGTTTAAAACCAAAAATGTCCATAGTAATACTCATAGGCCTGTTCTTATTAAAACTGCATATTTTACTAGTTAATGTACAGCTTTAAAAACATTTACTAATCTTTGACTCAAGTTTCATGATGAACCTTTCCCTTACTTTGATTGTATGAGATCTTCAATGTGCATGATGGTACAAAAACTCATTGCTGTGTGATTATGAGGTATTTACACTGTTCTGTATATGTTATCATAAGGCCATCATCATAGATGGCACTTTTTATGAGAATTAAACAAAAGGATTGGCACAAATAGTATCACAATGGTCTACTGCTGAATGTTTTAGTTTGAATTGTGGGTGGGGATAACAAGGCAACAGCCAGATAACAAAGGATTTAACAATGTTTAATGCTGAAAAAAATCAAATGCAACAGATAAAATTGAAGACAATAAATAGAAGCATCAAAAATATAAAAAAAAAAACATAAAATACAATAAAAATAAAAAATATGTAAATTGAAACATTGATTTTTTGACATACAAGTGAATCTGCCAAGTTTCTCCAACTCATCTTACATAAAGTCTCTGTCACTGTCAGTGATTTCGCTATTTACAGCTTTGTTTCCAAAATCAACAGAAAATAAGATGCAGGGACATGCTTTACTAGTAAAATATTCTATTTGAAATAATTTTAACATGGTTTGCAGCCTTATGGATGAAAAAGGTTTATAATAAAATTTTGTAATAGAAAAAGACTGAGCTCATCACCATGGATAATGATATTACATGTACCTGTAATGTGTTTCACGAGATGGAAATAAATCTCCCAGCTGCATTTCCCATCGGCTTTACTGGCCGTCTTGTAACTGAAAATTTAAAATGAATAAGTTTACTTATTAACTTCAACTGCTAACAATAATGTGCACTTTTCATGGAGAACAAAGAACACAAATTCCTGTGAAGTCAATACAAGTATGCCATTACATCTATATATATATACTCTTCACTCTTCACTCTGAGATACTACAATTGACTGTCGCATTATTAGTTTTCTCACCCAAATAGAAGACAAGTAGCCACATGGTTTCATGAATAGTTTCCAAAGGGGCATTCTCACGTGGAATGTCCAACACCATAAAATTCATCTAGGTCTATCTGTGAACAAATACATAAAATATCATTTTAGCAAATGACAAGCATAAAGCAAAGGAAAATACAATCGGTTTTTTTCAAAGAAATTTCTTTAACAAAAGATAAGCATGATTATTCCGTGATTTTTTTCTTGTAAAAAAAAGGACTTGAGGATAATTATTCCACTCTATGATAGGCCGTATCAATTTTTTAAAAATATATGTTACGCATTTGCACGAATTCCGTTAAGTATTGCATGCGAAGAGTTACCTCCCCCTAGCAGGTTGGATTTGAAATGTAAAATGCTCCACTCTAACTATGACAGGCAAATTGTTGCTATAAAACATGAAAAATACTGCACTTTCGTTTTATGTAAACACTACACCTATAGTGCATACAGATATTTCAACCTAATCCGATCCCCAGCGTATTGTTTACATTTGCAGTGCTTCACTCAGCCCAACTCACAACAACGACAACAACAAACCTCACCTCGGTAAGACTTATCTTTCATCCACGCCTGCACCACACCTTGGAAGTGAGAAGCATTCTTATCAAAACTAGACTTTAAAACAGGGTCACTGTGCACCGCATTTTCTGATTTTCGCATTATTTTGCTTTTCTCAATACGTAGTTTGACCAATAACAAATTGACACCACCGTGTTAAAATGCCACTGGTCACCGCAAGCGGACAATCTCGAAAAAACACGCAACGCCTTGCACTGTACTTACGGCCCCTATGCAGTTTGCACCATTCAATTTCTCGTCGCAAAATATATCGGATTAGCTTCTTTGCAAGCGCATTTGAAAAATTTTTCTACATACTGAATTTTGTCTAATTACTTTGCTCAATCACATCAGCCATAATGTAGTGTGTACAATCGCGACTGCTCATTTCTATATGAAGCTTTCGTCTGAAACTAATGTGCCCTTCGGTAGCCCAGAAGCCGTCAGATGTTTGGGCCATGATCAATAAACTCACCCAGCAATTGTCCTACTTCTAAGTCGATGGCTTTAGCTGCATGTACTATCATGCCACAGGATTTGTATACGGAAAATATAAGGTATTTGATACAGTCCCTTCTGAAAACTACAATTTATTACTGACTCACATAATTACGATGCCAACAGATGTGGAATAATGTAAACAATCGACCATTGTTTAAAAAATTGAAAATTTCTTTGGTTTCTAATTAGAAAAATCCGTTACTAGGCACACAATTATGACGTCAACCTTTTTCCTGTTCCTCTTCAGCTAAAAGTATTGGTCGGAGAGTAATGTGATTCCCACCATTCGATTTCTCGTCACAGAATAGTTCGGATTAGCTTCTTTGCAAATGCATTTGAACAATTTTTCCACCATCCAATTTTTCCCTAATTGCTTTGCTTAATTACATCATGTAAATTGTAGTTTGTAGCATTGCGACTGGTCAGTTCTGTATTAAACTGTCGGCTAAAACTAATGTGCCTTTCGGTAGCCAAAAAGACGTCGAATCTTTTGTTCATGGTCATTTAAGTCACCCAGCAATTGTCTTACTTCTAAATCGAAGACAAACCCAATGGCTTTACCTGCATGTACTACCATACCACATCATTTGTATATGGAAAATGTTAGGTACTTGATACAGGCTCTTCTACAAAATAGCAATTTAACCCTGACGCACGTAATTATGGTCCCAAAAGATGTGGAATAATGTAAGGATTCGATCTGCAATACCTAGCACTGTTGTTAAGTGGTTTCCCCGAATTTAACAAAGATGTTGTTTTTGAAAAATTTAAGGAATTCAATAAATAATGTAACATCCTATGAATGGTAACCTTTATAAATAGTAGAACTAAGGAAAGGACTGTGCTTCTGACATCAAAACGCCGTTGGATTTGTCTTTGACTTAGAAGTAATTGATGGGTCGGATAAATGAACGTGGCTCAAAGTTTCGACCTCTTCTGGGCTACCGAAGGGCACATTAGTTTTAGCCGAGAGTTTTGGGTACAAATGGCCAGCCGCAATGGTACACTCTACATTCTAGCTGATGTCAATCACCGAAGTAATCAGGCCAAACCTCGAAAGCGGAAAACTGTTTAAATGCGCTTGCAAAGAAGCTAATCTGACGTATTTAGTATCGAGAAATCGAATGGTGCACACCGCATTTCTCTCCGACCAATACTTTTAGCTGTAGAGGCCTGTAAAACATGGTTGACCTCATAATTGTGTGCCTAGTAACGGATTTGTCTCCTTAGAAACCAGAGAAATTTGACATTTTTTAACACTGATCGATTGCTTACATTATTCCACGTCTTTTGGCACCGAAATTATGTGGGTCAGTGTTAACTTGTAGGTTTCAGAAGAGACAGTATCAAGTAGCCTACCCTATATTTTGTATATACAAATGATGTGGTATGGTAGTACATGAAGGTAAAGCGATTGGGTTTGTCTTCGATTTAGAAGTAAGACAATTGATGGGTAAACTGAATGACCATGACTAAAAGATTCGACGTCTTCTGGGCTACCGAATGGCACATTAGTTTTAGCCGACAGTTTAATATAAAACTGACCGGTCGCAATGCTATACATTACATTGTAGCTGGTGTGATACAGCAAAGAAAAGAGGCAAAAATTGGAAAGTGGACAAAATGTTCAAATGCTCTTGCGAAAAGGCTAACCCGACGTATTTTGTGACGAGAAGTCGAATAGTGGAAACCGCATTGCTCTCCTACCAATACTTTTAGCTGTAGAGGCCTGTAACACATGGTTGACGTCAGAATTGTATGCCTAGTAACGGAATTTTCTCCTTAGAATCCAGAGAAATTTGCAAGTTTTTGAACACTGATCGATTGCTTATATTATTCCACATCTTTTGGCACCGTAATTATGTGAGTCAGTTTTAGTTTGTAGTTTTCAGAAGGGACTGTATCAAGTACCTTATATTTTCCATATACATACCATGTGGTATGGTGGTACATGTAGGTAAAGCCATTGGGTTTGTTTAGGGTTTAAAAGTAAGGCAATTGCTGGGTGTGTTAAATGACCATGACCAAAAGATTTGCCGTCTTCTGGGCTACCGAAGGGCACATTAGTTTTAGCCGACAGTTTAATATAGAACTGACCAGTCGCAATGCTACACATTACATTGTAGCTGATGTGATTCAGCAAAGTAAACAGCCAAAAACTGGAAAGTGGAAAAATTGTTCAAATGCCTTACGAACAGGTTAATCCGACGTACTTTGTGACGAGAAATCGAATGGTGCAAACCGCATTTCTCTCCGACCAATACTTTTAGCTGTAGAGGCCTGTAAAACATGGTTGACGTCATAACTGTGTGCCAAGTAACGGATTTTGGTTCTTAGAATCGAGAAAAATTTTGCAATTTTTTTAACACTGATCGATTCCGTACATTATTCCACATCTGTTGGCACCGTAATTATGTGAGTCAGCATTAAATTGTAGGTTTCAGAAGGGACTGTATAAAGTACCCGATCTTTTTCATATACATATTATGTGGTATGATAGTACATGTAGTAAGCAATCGACCAATGTATGACAGTTTAATATACAACTGGCCAATCGCGATGCTACACATTATATTGTAGCTAATCAAATTCAGCAAAGTAGTCAGCCAAACATTGGAAAGTGGAAAAATTGTTCAAATGCACTTGCAAAGAAGCTAATCCGGCGTATTTTGTGATGAAAAATTGAATGGTGCAAACCGCATTGCTCTCCGACCAATACTTTTAACTGTAGAGGCCTGTAAATCATGGCTGACGTCATAATTGTGTGGCTAGTAACGGATTTTTCTCCTTAGAAACCAGAGAAATTTGCAATTTTTGGAACACTGGTCGATTGATTACATTATTCCACATCTTCTGGCACCGTAATTATGTGAGTCAGTATTAAATGGTAGTACATGGTGATACATGTGGGTAAAGCCATTGGGTTTGTCTTCGACTTAGAAGTAAGACAATTGCTGGGTGAGTTACATGACAATGACCAATAGATTCGACGTCTTCTGGGCTACCGAATGGCACATTAGTTTTAGCCGACAGTTTAATACAGAACTGACCAGTCGCGATGGTACACATTACATAGTAGCTGATGTGATTCAGCAAAGTAATTAGCCAGAAATTGGAAAGTGGAAAAATTGTTCAAATGCACTTGCGAAGAGGCTAATCCGACGTATTTTGTGACGAGATATCGAATGGTGCAAAGCGCATTGCTCTCCGACCAATACTTTCAGCTGTAGAGGCCTGTAAAACAAGGTTAACGTCATAATTGTGTGCCTAGTAACGGATCTTTCTAATTAGAAACGAGACAAATTTGCAGTTTTTTTAACACTGCTCGATTGCTTACATTATTCCACATCTTTTGGCACCGTAATTATGTGAGTCAGTATTAAATTGTAGTTTTTTAGAAGGGACTGTATTAAGTACCTTATATTTTCCATATGCAAATTATGTGGTATGGTAATACATGTAGGTAAAGGCATTGGGTTAGTCTTCGACTTGGAAGTAAGACAATTGCTGATTAAGTTAAATGACCAAGACCAAAAGATTCGACGTCTTCCGGGCTACCGAATGGCACATTAGTTTTAGCCGACATTTTAATGTAGAACTGACCATTCACGATGCTACACACTACATTGTTGCTGATGTCAATCAACAAAGTAATCAGGCAAAAATTGGAAATTGGAAAAATTGTTCAAATGCACTTGCAAAGACGATAATCCGATGTATTATGTGACTAGAAATCGAATGGTGCAAACCGTATTGCTCTCCGATCAACACTTTTTGTTGTAGCGGCGTTTAAATTAGGTTTTACGTCATAATTGTGTGCCAAGCAACAGATTTTTTTTGGGGGGGGGGGATGTTTTGACCAATTTTGCCAATTTTGCCATTTTCTTGAAACATAAGATATTGCACTTGCAAAGTATTTATTGTGACGCATTTTATGAGAAAAAAGTGAATGGTGCAAACCGCATTCCTTTGCGGCCAATAGTTTTTGTTGTTTTGCCGTTTTTTTAAAACATAATATATTGCACTTTTAAAGTAGTTCATTATGTAACGAAAATGTGAATGGTGCAAACGGGATTGCTGTCCGAACAATAGTGTTTACTGTTTTGACGTTTGTTACCATATTGCCTTAAAACGCTGCGAATTTTGCAATTTTTTTTAAAACATGTAGTTATTACAATCGACCAGTGTTAATAAAATTGGAAATTACTGTCTTTTCTAAGGAGTAAAATCTGTTGCTAGGCACACAGTTATGACGTCAACCATGTTTTAAACACTACTACAGCTTAAACTATTGGTTGTAGAGCAATGCACTTTAACCCAGTTGAATTCACGTCACAAAATAGATCGGATTTGCTTCTTTGCAAGTGCATTTGAGCAATTTTTACACTTGCCAATGTTTGCCTGATTACTTTGCTGATTGACATCAACTATAATGTAGTGTGTACCATCGTGACTGGTCAGTTCTACTTTAAACTGAAACTAATGTGCCCTTCGGTAGCCCTGAAGACGTCGAATCTTTTGTTTATGATCATTTAACTGACCCAGCAATTGTCTTACTTCCAAGTCGAGGACAAATCCAATGGCTTTACCTACCTGTACTAGCATACCACATCATTTCTATATAGAAAATATAAGGTATTTGATAGAGTCTCTTCTGAAAACAACAATGGAACACTGACCCACATAATTACGGTGCCAAAAGATGTGGAATAATGTAAGCAATTGACCAGTGTTAAAAAATTGCAAATTTCTCTGGTTTTAAGGAATAAAATGCGTTCCTAGGAACACAATTATGACGTCAGTCATGTTTAAACGCTGCTGGATCTAAAAGTATTGGTCGGAGAGCAATGCGGTGTGCACCGTTCGATTTCTTGTAATAAAATACGTCGCATTAGCTTCTTTGCAAGTGCATTCGAACAATTTTTCCATTTTCGAATTTTTGGTTGATTACTTTGCTGATTGACATCAGCTACAATGTACTGGGTACCATCGCGACTGGTCATTTCTATTTTAAAATGTAGGCTAAAACTAATGTGCCCTTTGGTAGCCCTGAAGACGTCGAATCTGTTGGTCATGATCTTTTAACTGACCCAGCAATTGTCTTACTTCTAAGTCGAAGACAAACCCGTTGGCTTGATCTACATGAATTACAATAACACATCATTTGTACATAGAAAATGCAAGGTACTTAATACAGTCTGTTCTAAAAACTACAATTTAACACTGACCCACAGAATTACAGTGCCAGCAGATGTGGAATAATGTAAGAAATCGACGAGTGTTAAAAAAAATTGCAAATTTCTCTGGTTTCTAAGGTGTAAAATCCGTTGCTGGGCACACAATTTTGACGTCAACCATGTTTTAAACGTTGCTACAGCTAAACGTTTTGCCTGGAGAGCAATGCGGTTTGCACCTTTCGATTTTTTTCCCAAAATACGTCGGATTGGCCTCTTTGCACGTGTACTTAAACAATTTTTGCACTGCAATTTTTGCCTGAGTACTTTGGTGATTGACATCAGCGACAATCTGCTGCAATACCTTTAGGTGTATCATCGGCACTGGATGCTTCTATGTTAAACATTATGCTACAGGTACTGTGCCGTTCGGTATGCCAGAACAACTCGAATCTTTGGGCCCAGTCCATTAGAATTAGCGAGCAATTGTCTTACTTCCAAGTCAAAGCTCACATGTGCAGAGCAATACGGTTTGCATCTTTCCATTTTTGTCGAAAAATACGTTGGATCAGCTACTTTAAAGCCATATTCTAAATATTTTTAGAGAGTATAACATATTGCCTTATGACTTTGGTGACTGACACGAACTACAGTGTGCTGCAATACAATTAGATGTACCATCGCCACAGGATGTTTCTGTATTAAGAAATCAGCTACAAAGCTCGCTTTACACCTCATTTGAATAATTTTACAGAGTATCACATTTTGCTATATGACTATGGTTATTGACATAAGCTACATTATGCTGCAATACCTTTAGATGTACCATCGCCACAGGATGATTCTATATTACACATTCCGTTATAAGTTTCAAGTTCGGTAGCCCAGAACATCTCAAATCTTTGGGCCAAGTTCATTTGAATCTGTTCCAAAAAAGTTTTTGCGCCGAGCTACATTAATAAGGTATTAAATGATGGCGAGCAACGCATGCCATTGGCAAGTGTTGAAAAAAGTTTGAAAAATTTCTCTGGTTTCTAAGCAGCTGGGCATCTCATTATGACGTCACCCAAAGTTTAACCTGAGCTACAGCTAATAGAAATAAAAGAGCAATGCAGCCTGCACCATTCTTTTGCCCGTGTACGTTGGACCAGCTTATATTACACCGCGTTTGAATAATCTTACTGAAAACCACGTTTTGCCTTATGACTTTGGTAATTTACATGAGCTACAATGTTCTGCAAAACCATTAGATGTACCATTGCCAAAGGATGCTTGTGTGTGAAACATTATGCTACAAGTATTGTACCGATCGGTAGGCCAGAACAACTTGAATCTTTGGGCCAGTCCATTTGAATTAGCGAGCAATTGTTTTACTCCCAAGTTGAAGCTTACATGTGCAGAGCAATGGAGTTTCCACCATTCTTTTTTCCGTCGAAAAATACGTTGGATCAGCTCATTTTAAGCCATATTTTAACTAATTTTACCAAGTATGAAATTTTGCCATATGACTTTGATGACTGACATCAGCTACAGTGTGCCGCAATACAATTAGATGTACCATCGCCACTGGATGCTTCTGTATTAAACATTTCGCTGCAAGTATTTTGCCGGTGGATAGTCCAGAACATTTCGAATCTTTGGGCCAAGTCCATTTGAATTAGCGAGCAATTGTTTTACTTCCAAGTCGAAGCTTACATATGCATGTAGTACTGTACCACATTATTTGTATACAGGAAATATACGCTTTTCATTCTGTTTGTTCCAGAAAAGATAAGTTTGCACTCAACTACATCAGTAAGCTAATAAACGATGCCATAGGCACGAGATGAAAAAAGTTTAAACATTTTTGTTGGTTTCCAAGAAGTTGTTAACCCTTGCTGGGCAGTTCATTATGACGTCACCCTAAACTTAACATAAGCTCCAGCTAAAACTACTAATCGAAAAGCAGTGCGGTTTGCATCATTCTTTTTCACGTCGAAAAATACGTTGGATCAGCTCCTTTTAAGCCATATTTTATACAGTTTAACCGAGTGTTTTGCCTTGTGACTTTGATGACTGACATCAGCTACAATGTGCTGCAATACCTTTAAATGTACCATCGCCATTGGGTGCTTCTGTATTCTCTATTCTGTGTACATGTTGTTGTCGACATTCGGAATAACCTACTTGGGGCATGTATTCGTGTGCAATATATTCATTTATTTATTTGATTGTCGTTTTACGCCGTTCTCAAGAATATTTCACTTATACGACGGCGGCCAGCATTATGCTGGGTGGAAACCGGGCACAGCCCGGGGAAACCCACGACCATTCGCAGGCTGCTGCAAGACCTTCCGTCGGAGGGGAAGCCAGCACGAGCTGGACTTGAACTCACAGCGACCGTATTGGTGAGAAACTCCCGGGTCATTACGCTGCGCTAGCGCGCTAACCAACCGAACCAGGGAGGCCTCCAATATAAATACATGTGCGATTAGTGTACAGAGATTTGCTATTAGCTTTCACTTCAGTTTAATAACCACTGTATGCAGGTGTCCTTGTTGAGACTCCCTAGAGATACCGACGGAATTGGAAATGTCTTGTCGTGTAGAAGTCAGCGAACTTAAGAGGAAATCCTTGGAGGAGGGCCAATTATCGAGCATATATCAACATGAGTTTTGCCTGTAACGGTGGTGACCACGGCGGGTAAAGCATCAGGTTTTAGTCGATTTTCGCTCCCATAGCAGCCAAATCTAGTTTTACAACCGTATGCAGAACAGCAAGCCATATCCTGGAGAAATTCCATATGCTTGTGGCTGAACTAAATGGCTTGTATGACGTCATTCGGCGGAGACCACCGAGTGTTGGCGCGGAAAATAATTCATTGCTTAGTGATTTTAATGCCATACTCATGTGCCTTTTTTCAATATTTTTTACACTCAATTTAACAATATATACAGGGCTAGCTAATTATGAATAAATAACCAATCTGGACACTAATCCTTTAAAAACGGAATTAGAAGAAAATAGTTAACTGACAAGCTAAATCCAAACAAAGTACCCGTGACAAAAGCTGTTGGTTGATCTTACATGTATAGAGCGAGTCGTGGCCGATTGGGAAAAATACGTATTTGCCTTTTCACTCTGGAAGACTCAAAATGTGCAGATTCAATACCGGCTCTCGTTGTCTGTGAAGTCTTCGCAGTAAAGAAACTGAGCAAAGAGCAAATAAATGTTGAAATGGCCCTGGTGTGGTAAAGTTGGGAATCGGCCTCAGTGCAAGAAACTGTTCACCTCAAGAAACGAAACTGACCATAGCTGTGAGTAACAGCTACTGACACACTCGTAACTCTTCTTTTTCCAGTTCTGTTTTACTCTTCCTTTCCTTTCCGATTTACAAAGCCCCAAACATTCACTGAAGCGAAGTATAGGACATTAAATCGAAAAAAGGGTAGCCTACCCTTGACCAGCCATAATGAAATATCTTTTCTTGCATTAGTCACTGTGGAGAGGGGAAAGTCACAGGATCACAATTGTGAGTTTTTGAAAAAATTCTTAAAATTATGATAAAATTGACCATATTATCAAGTTTATGTTTTATATATTCAGACAAACGTTAACCGAAAAGAAACTTTGACAAAACGCAGAAAAACACCCATGAATTTTTCCGTAAGAATACGTTGATCTTCATACTGCAAATTAAAAATACATTGCTTCGTTTGAACGAAAAATTGGCGTTTTTGATTGACAGTGCATTTTTGGCAGTTTAAGACTGAGTAACAATCTCTTTTATGGCCATATAACTTTTATGGGTGCGCCAACAAAGTTTTATACCTTTCATTCATAAATTTACAGAATTGCATAATTATTCTGATTTTTGCAGTTTCTTATCGTACCTCTCTGGGGCTGAGTCTCCGCATGACCGTACCAGATTATGTACCCTAAAATCCTATCAAACTAATAGAAGCTGCTGATCTACCCTAGCTAGTGTGGTTAACAAGGGCTGGACTCTTGAACAACACCTCCGGTCACACTTAGTTTATTTTGACAAAGTAGATCTCTTTATTTGCCGACAACATGGGCCTTGTGGTTCTTGTACGTAGGAATGAAGTCGTTCACATGATGTTGCTGAAAAAGAAAAAATTATGCATGAGATTTGATTTTTTTCAACTATCCCTGGGCAATATAAATGTTGATGTAGTAGTAGAAAACACAATTGTGCTATCCTGCCCTAGCCTTTTCTCGCTGGCTCATTGACCCAAAGTGTCCGTGTCACGATGCTCAGTATAAGCAAAGAAGTCATGTGTTCAAATCGAGCTCTTACTGGTTCAACTACGACTTCGATTCAGAAGATCGGCGAATTACCTGATGGCGGAGAGCGTTTGTGTGTGTGTGTGTGTGTGTGTGTGTGTGTGTGTGCGTGTGTGCGTGTGTGCGTGTGTGCGTGCGTGCGTGTGTGCGCTTTATTTATTTGTTTAGTATTATGCCATTTATATGATTATTTATTTCATTGATTGGTGTTTTACGCCGAACTCAAGAATATTTAATTTATACGACGGCGGCCAGCATTGTGAAGGGAGGAAACCGGGAAGAGCCCGGCGGAAACCCACGACCATCCCCAAACTGCTGGCAGACCTTCCCAAGTATGGCCGGAGAGGAGAAGCTGGACTTGAACTCACAGCGCCCGCATTGGTGAGAGGCTACTGGGTCATTGCCCCGTACTAGCGTTCTCACACCTCGGCTACGGAGGCCCCAACTTACGTCTAAGATCGCTTCGTGATCCCGAGATCACGTTCACTACCAAAGTTTTATGGATTGCCCCAAGATTGTGCACAAAATTTTTAAATGTCACATCAAATCTGTGCATCGCGCAAATTTGCTGACTGACAGCTAAATAAACGCAACCTTGCCGGAGGTGTTACATAAACGGCGGGTATAATGTTCCAAAGCGATAGTGCGATATTGAACACACTGGGATATTTCCGAAGGGCAAACAGGTTAAGTGACAGCTGTTGTATATCGCCACATTTTTGCCTGCAATTTACTTTCTTACCGTTCAGACCCAAAATAAGTGAGCTGTCTATATAAGAAGAAATTTCTGTGACAATAGGAGGAAATAAGCAACAACAGGACAAACAAAGCGGTGTTTCGTGTGGAGGCGTTGACAAAATCGTCCAATTAGGTCTTGTGTTGGAATCCTGGTCAACCAATGAAAACGGGGTTATCGCTATCATTACAAGTTGGCCTTCAACAGCGCACGCATGTGTGGGTAGTCCAAAATTAGTACGACCTTGACCTTTTATCTAAAGCAATATGAATCCACGATCAACTCTATTTCGTGTGATGTTAACATACTGTTTAGCCAGTGCCTGAATATACCAGAGATTTAATGGCGGGCAAGTGGAGGGCGCGGGGTAGGGAGGAGGGTGTGAAAAAGGGATCGCGACTGGTCAGCTTCAAGGTTGATGTGACCCAAATCACTCTGAAACGATGTTAAACACCAAAAAGACAAATGCGAATGAAAATTGTTATATAAAACGGAAAGGGCTGTCCTTGTAGCCTCTAGGTTTGAGACCCGTTTCGTGAAAACATTTTCGGTCAAAACGGAATATCTGAAGCTGGATTATAAGCCTTAGATGAAATCATGCTCCAACGGCATAGTTTGAATGGTCAAGATTTTATCAACTTGAAGCATGTTTTTAGGAGTTTAACGTGAACGATTAGGGCCTACAGTACACTTTATGTGAAACCACTCTATGCTGTATATATACAGCAGCTGTTGTCGTCCTTTGAAAACTTGAATATGTATTTGACTTTTAGATGAACTTTCTTACACGTACGGAACAGTTCATTATGAAGAAGAATTTCTCAGAAAATTCGTTTGTCTTGTTTCTAGTCACTTTTTTTCGTGAAGACGTCTATATTGATTTTAGTGCCACAATGTCAAGTAATTTACGAGAATAGTTGGCGGTATTAAAGTTTTTCAAAGTCTTGTGCGAGTACCCATAACGTCGACTTACATGCTGTCCTGGACACAGGTATGGCTCGTTGAGGTGCCATTTGGTGTTCTTGTGTCCCACGGGTTCCACCTAAACCAGGGAGAAATGTAGAGGCATGGAATTATATATAACGATAAAGTACTTAAACGACATTGTGGTATGGGTCTGGTATAACGGGAATTCTACATTTGGAAGCCCACATTATATTTAAGTAAAAATTCTTCAGTGCGTTATTATCTTTTACACGTTATAAAATTGCACATGTAGTTAATATGTTATTTATAAAAAGAAACTGTTTAATGGTTACTAGGCTTAAGGTTGACATTTTGTTTGTTTTTACATCTATGTTTGTTACGGGTTAGTATTAGCGGTGTCCTACATATTGGATATACATGATGTTTTGGGCATCGTGTTCCACTGTGGCAGCACTGGAACCGGTCCCCTTCATATGAAATAGAGCTTGTGATATAGAGGTATGCCCAAAATAATGCGGAAATGTTGAAGACCAGAGTAAACAAACACCTAAACAAATCATTTGTGATATAACTTCTGAAAACGTTAACGGTGTACATACCATGTTGTTGAAGATACTGACTGCCGCTACTTGGTGACCTTTAGTACTAAAGTGAAAACAGTCCGGGGCGAAGTAACTCAGGTCGTGACCACCGTTATCCTGCAAGAAAAAATACTTCTGCATTGTCCCCTAAAAAGTGGTGAACTGGAAAATAATGAGTATGACTAAGCATCAAATCTGGCACACGCGATTTAATTTGTGGATATATATAGCTCGATCGGCTAAAGCGATGGTCGCACCACAGCGCAATTAAGCCGAATGTGTGAAAAAGATATTGAAATGGGCATTAAACATCAATAAAATATTTTTAAAATATGCAAAAGAAGGTTCGAAACTTGAAAAAAGCAGTTGTCACTTGTAAATAAATGATTTCTGGAAGGTCGACATGATATTAAATACACATGAACTCTACAACAAAGGCCAAACCCATGAGATTGATTTCGCTATAAGCTGCCTTTTTCTGAGTCATTTGTAACTACCATGGCAACATATGCATGTCTTCAACGTGCGCTGTTGCCATGGCGATTATACAGTTAATGGTACTTTTGTGGACCCAATTCCTTCATGGAATAGAATCGTCCTGAAGAAGCTCACATTTTTGATGGACTTTACCTGTACCTAACTTTAACTTCAAGAATTCAGGAATTCAGGAATTAAGTAAGCGTTTATTTAAAATGTCCGATTTGTGTCTTAAACCAAAGTGTCTCAGCGTTGCTATAAGTTTATTTACCGTGGTGACATATCTCTTCATTACATATATACATGCCACCTTCCATAACAGTTACGCCTAGCTTTATTACCTTGTGAGGGGGTACGGTGTCTCTGTAGAAGGGCTGGAGAACCACGGTAAAGTCGTTACGGCCGTTGTCGTACCTCCCGGAGTCGATGAGCTCCTGGGTGAGTCTCTGGTACTCTACCAGGTTCGCCTGCACGATAGCGTGGTGCTGCTTGTCTTGGCCACAATCGCACACCATGCTGATGGCGACAGATAAGAACAACCATGTTGGCGAGGATAAGAACAAGCTTAAGGGTTGACGGATGGCAAATGTCGGCACAACAACCATGTTTCTGTCTATAAGGTGACTGTTTTTGTGTGAGTATGCAATAACATATGTCATATTCCATGACGAATGACTCATTTTGGCTCGATATTTTGGGACTATAACTTGTTTTTATCAGGAGAATATCGGCACTTTGTTTTATGATCATCATTTCTTCTGATGATTGCAAAATAATGTGTCGAAATATCGATTCCAGTGCTTTTCAGAGTTACACTATGCGTGCGTTACGTTAGTTGCCCAATCAGTGGAAAACAAGAATATATTTAACAAGATACAATTAACGTTTGTCTTCCTTTTACAACGAACAACCATATTAACACCCTATGTTCTTCGGTAAGTAAGACTTTTCATACCAGAAAGTAGACCTCGAACACAGATCAACCTACTCACTCTCAGCAAACATGTTTTGACTTTAAAATGACGCTCAAATATACTACAATTTAAAATACGTTAGCATTCAAAGAAATGAGCCTGATTAAACTTTACGTAGAACATTAAGGCACAAAAGTCCATTTATTTGTTGACCAAAAAGCTTAAAAGCTGTTTAAAATTGCGACAGGAACCGTTCCATGTAATTTACACCTGGTTAAAGGTTACGCATTTCTTTTTTCTTGCTTCACTTTATCATTGTATATTATATATATATATGTACGACCTTATCTATTCATAGTGTTATCCGCCTGCACAATGTATTGTTATTGTATTGTAACCCTTTCAGTCGTTTCGCTACCAGACTACTCGCTGTGTGCCAATTTACCCTGTGCAGGATTCTATTTGACGAGACTAATTATTAAAAGTACAGTACATCTACGTGTCAAAACAACCATTTGTACACTAACCGTAAACCAAAAATTGAACGTCCCAGGTTTTTAAAGTGCCTTTTTACATAAACCACTAAAGAATGAAAAAAAAATAGATAAATTGCGAAAATAGGATTCATGCAAAGATAAGCAGACAACAGTTTTCAATAATTATATTGGAAGGACGCTAAGAATTTTCCAGATGAATAAATGAAATCAGTTTTCAAAACATGTACTATGATAATGTAATGTAATTTGTTGACCTATATAGGCATCCGGAGCTACTCACCCGTGCACGACATTACAGAAGAAGTTGTTGTGCCCAAGGGAAGCCACTGGCGTGATGTCAAAGATCATGGCCAAGTTGACAAACGTCCTGGGCAGACCGGCATGGAGTTTGTCCAGGGCGATCTTGATGTTGTTTATGTAATTAGCAGGGCTGTGTTTGTCCTGGAGGAATGAAAAAAAAAAGACAGTGATGAGGCATTGTCAAACTGAAGACCTTGAACCATGGAGGTTAATACCATACGAACAAAGAATCATGTATTCATGATAAAGGTATTTATCGATGAATATTTCATAGAAAATCAGCCTTGTGACTTATTAACTTGGGTTAATCTTTCGCGGATCGGAGTTTTTAATCAATGTTTAAAACTTAAAGCAAAATATTTACAAGAACGTTTCAGGCGATTGTCGATCTTAAAGAGGGCATTAAGTATAGCTACCAAATTTGTCAAATTTCCACGTGGCTACACGCATGGCAAGGATTAAATATAACTAGAAAAAACGACCGTTCGATATGCTATTATAAGCTGCAACCCGTGCGATTGACGGCATTCATCATCACTATGATCTATTAAGCCTACATTACAATCTATACATCTGCATTTTATTTTGAGAAGATGTTTTCAGATTACAGTTAAATTATGACAATTCCAGTAATGCTTGCTTCACTTTTATGGTTTTTACGTCTTTTCTTTGAAGTACAGCGTATACCAATCAGTCAATCATTCAGAAAGTTCGTGAAGTCACTTACAGGTGTGTGGCAGACGTCGCAGAGATCGTTGCCGCCGATGAACATGGTGACGAGTTTCCAGTCCTGTTGGAAGTTGATGTGATGATCCGCCTTAATCCTTTGTATCAGTAAGTCAGCCTGTGCGGGCATGTCGCTGCACAACACAAACAACAAAGACAAACATATATCTGTTACTATATACTATACTTTATTCATCTATAACTATATACTATACAAAATGACGTTGATTCCACAAATCTAGTTTTGACTCAGGTTAAAACAAAACAGTTTAACTCACATTTTAGTTCTAAATTTTTCTTAACTCCAAGGGTACATAAATCAGCTTTCAAAGTGAAATTTAAAATGTGGACTGAAAATCAGAAATCGCTTCGTAGAAATTTCGTATGGCTGATTCCATTAAAATCATTTTTGACATGTCAAAACTTAAAACCGCGTCACAGTGCTATGTTTTCGGTACAGGATGTTGTAATTTCAAAATTCTAGTTTCATCCGGCACAAAAATGTGCTCTTGAAAAGAGTATTTCACAGGTTTGATTTAAGTCAGAAACAGCTTTTGGAACCGGTCTCCATGGATCGTGTGACTTTATTATCCATTAACTTTATTCATTAATTATAACTAGTCGTCTTCAGGATAAACCATACGACGAGTCGACCAATGGTGATTTTTCAATAACAATACAAAAGCAATGTGCAATATATTGGCTGGCTTACGTTCCGTTTGTCCTTTACCTATCTTTGTTCATAATTCATGTTTCAAAACCACCAGTCTGTGTGGTTTACATCTATAATTACAACGACACTGCTCTTTTAACTGGAGTAATATTAATCTTAACAACAACATTTCTGCTGTGCTATTCTATTAGCTGGTAAATCTTTTACGTAGAATATGAAACTCCCGTCACAGCTAGCTGTTTATCTTTCTTTCCGCAGGCCTTCTGTGTACCTTCTCCTCTCACACTTACTGTGCTGTATCCCCGGGGTGGGCCACGTTCAAGTGGGAGCCGGAGCTAGTGACTGAGCCGCTTCCCACGGAGTACCCTCTGATGTTCGGGTTGTATTTCCTCAGGAGATCTGCCCGACAGCATAAACACAGGGAAGTCAACACTTCAGACACAGAAGTCAACTCTACACACAGGGAGCTCAACACTCCAGACAGGGAAGTCAACACTCCAGACAGGGAAGTCAACACTCCAGACAGGGAACTCAACTCTTCACGCAGGGAACTCAACACTCCAGACAGGGAAGTCAACACTCCAGACAGGAAAGTCAACACTCCAGACAGGGAACTCAACTCTTCACGCAGGGAACTCAACACTCCAGACAGGGAACTCAACACTCCAGACAGGGAACTCAACACTCCAGACAGGGAACTCAACTCTTCACGCAGGGAACTCAACACTCCAGACAGGGAAGTCAACACTCCAGACAGGGAACTCAACACTCCAGACAGGGAACTCAACACTTCACACAGGGAACTCAACACTTCACGCAGGGAACTCAACACTCCACACAGGGAACTCAACACTCCACACAGGGAACTCAACACTCCACACAGGGAACTCAACACTTCACGCAGGGAACTCAACACTCCACATAGGGAACTCAACACTCCAGACAGGGAACTCAACACTCCACACAGGGAACTCAACACTTCACGCAGGGAACTCAACACTCCACACAGGGAACTCAACACTCCACACAGGGAACTCAACACTTCACGCAGGGAACTCAACACTCCACACAGGGAACTCAACACTCCACACAGGGAACTCAACACTCCACACAGGGAACTCAACACTTCACGCAGGGAACTCAACACTCCACATAGGGAACTCAACACTCCAGACAGGGAACTCAACACTCCACACAGGGAACTCAACACTCCACACAGGGAACTCAACACTTCACGCAGGGAACTCAACACTCCACACAGGGAACTCAACACTCCACACAGGGAACTCAACACTCCACACAGGGAACTCAACACTCCACACAGGGAACTCAACACTTCACGCAGGGAACGTCTCGAAATGTATAGTAGTTAGTTATGATTGGTAACCTCCACCAAGAATAGTATTGCTACATAAATTTGAAATAATGTTCTCTCTTGTCTAACGGCTCTTTTAGTCTTGCTTATTCGACTCTTTGCTGAACGCCACACTGAATAATTTTTACTTATTCAGACAAGTTACTGAAGAGTTTACCCAAATACAGATATGCACTTTATTTTCAATTTGGTTGAAGACAAGTGGTTTTCACCGAAATGTCAGACTGCGCAAACGGCCAGGATCGTCAAACGATTCTTCTCACCACGGGGTAGTGAGACCGGGGCGTGTAAAGGTATATGAATATCCTGGTGTGTGGAAATACGCTGATACTTACACCAGAGTTTACTTAGATAAACTGCTCTCCAGTTACTAAGAGAACAGCATAATAATCAAGAATATGTAGTGAGTCATTAATCCGGGTCATTTTTAATGTAATAGGCGTGTAATTTTGCGCTTGTGAAAAATGACCAAAAAACCCTCGACAACAATCAGTATTATTTTGCACACGCTTCTGAAGAAAGGTTTTGAATGTATTTGTTTCCTTTCTTACTTGCTAGGGTCACAGATCCACTGTCAAGGCTGCCATCACCGCCAATTCTGCAAGGGAAGTTATCAGTCTTGAAAACACGAATGTATAATGTGATTTCTTTAAAAATGGTCACGAAGTCAGAAACAACAATTTGGTAAAACAATTAACTTGTGATTGCAAGGCTTCGAAATAATACGTGCTAAACATTGGATGAGACTATGCCCTGCTGCGAAACACTGGCCTCGGAGTCAGGAATTACCTTGTCACCACCATCATACAATCTGAACAAGGAACTGGCACGGAACAGCCATCCCAAATGACATTACGTTTTCTTAAAACCACTTTTTAATTAATCATTAATCTAGTCCAATTTGTGACGCTTCTTTCAAATGTAAATTTTACCGGACTTTTTACCCAAATCAATTCAAATCAATTTCACTTTTGCCATCCTCCTTCCGGCCTTGTTAAAATATTAATATGTGAATCCGTTAAAACGCATTATACGTGTCAGTATTGTAAAGAACATCATTTGTTAAACAAATTGGTTCATCAGAAAACTCAAGTTAAGGGGTTACTTACGACCAAGCCACGCCGCGATATTCGGTGAGCACGCCGATCACTGTAAGAGCCTTAGCCCCATTAGCAGCCTTCGAGAAGAAAATAAGATCGTGTGAAATATTTGTTTACTACTGTCAATATACCAGTCAATACGCACTGAAACAATTTTTATAATTTTGTATTTTATCAACTTTAAAAGAAACACATACACTAATATAAAGTATAAGACCATTAAACACTGTCCTTGAAAATCCTTTTCCGTATTTCCGTATTTTTTGCACTAAATCGTTCCTTTCACGGTCCATTCGGCCAATGTACTCATAGCCCTATATGCATATGCATTTAAAATGCAGAAATCTAGCAGTTTGAATCTGCTGTGACGTCGACGGTCACAACATGTTCAGAAAGGACCTCTGCTGAATCTAATGTTTTAAATAAAAAATTTCTGGTAGTTTTTGATGCTTTTAAACATTTGACTTTTAAAGTTTTTCATCTAACATTCCTCACTGTAGTGTTTTATTTGCCTTTAAAATTTTGAGGGCCTCATTGCGGCTTCGTAATAAATGAGACTAACGGCAATTTATTTTACTAATGAGGTTCACTAATTATAGATTCATAGGTGAACAGTTTCAATAAAAGCACAACTGAGATACATAGTTTTGATCGGCAAAAACTTACATACTAATATGGTTTATGATATGGAGAGTGATTGCGTCTTCCTGGCAACATAAGCTGCTTCTCTTTCATTGGCAACATAAGCTGCTTCTCTTTCACTGGCAACATAAGCTGCTTCTCTTTCATTGGCAACATAAGCTGCTTCTCTTTCATTGGCAACATAAGCTGCTTCTCTTTCACTGGCAACATAAGATGCTTCTCTTTCATTGGCAATATAAGCTGCTTCTCTTTCATTGGCAACATAAGGTGCTTCTCTTTCATTGGCAACAAAATCTGCTTCTCTTTCTTTAAATCCATCCTAGCTTATTACACACTTTCTTACAAAGAAAATGGTGGTTTATTTTAAACTCCGTTTTCGGAAAGTAATCTTGTAGTTTTTAGGCTGGAACTTCCACTAGATAAAAGCTGAAGAATGAAATACATATGCCTGATACGTTGCCCACCTTTTAGATATCTATGTCGTCATATAGAAGCATTAGTTACCCCATATGATTTGGGGTTGTCGCTGCACTCATGATACCCGAGGTTCTCGCTGTGACCATGACACCCGAAGTTATCGCTGCGACCATGATACCCGAAGTTCTCGCTGCAACCATGATACCCGGGGTTCACGCTGCGACCATGATACCTGTGGTCTTCGCTGCGACCATAATAAATGAGGTGACTTGTTCGATGCTTCTTGAGCACGATGATAAACACCAATTAGTCAATCAAATTTACTTACAGTTAAAGAATCGCCCATAGCTCCGATGACTTTGAAGTCTTCCATACGCAATTCATGGACTGAAATATACCGATGAAGGACAAATGTGAGTGTGATCGGGCTACTCTGTTAGGGATTGAACCAACGACCTTGGAGTTGGGAGTCCAACACAGGATCAAGCGTTCAGTTCACAAAGCATTTTCGGGCTTCTGGTGATTCCCTTGTACACTAACCAGAGTAATTCTGACTTTGCTGCCATTTTTGATTGATCTGGTGGCTGACATTTGATTGATCTGTTGTTTTAATGGTGGTTCTAAAATTTGAATCCATTTCATTTGTTTTCATGTTATAACAGGTTGGCCTGTAATGTATCTGTGTCCATGCAGCACATGACTTTTCTTAAACCTCTATCAATGATGCGTCAACATATGACAGTCAATTTCACGATATTATAAAGAGTGGACCATAACCCAAAGTACAAATCGCACACGCCTTATACCCTCTTATGTGTGGACCAAAACCCAAAGTACAAATTGCATAGGCCTTATACCCTCTTATGTGTGGACCGTAACCCAAAGTACAAATCGCACACGACTTATACCCTCTTATGTGTGGACCGTAACCCAAAGTACAAATCGCACACGACTTATACCCTCTTATGTGTGGACCGTAACCCAAAGTACAAATCGCACACGACTTATACCCTCTTATGTGTGGACCGTAACCCAAAGTACAAATCGCACACGACTTATACCCTCTCATGTGTGGACCGTAACCCAAAGTACAAATCACACACGCCTTATACCCTCTCATGTGTGGAGCGTAACCCAAAGTACAAATGGCACACGACTTATACCCTCTCATGTGTGGAGCGTAACCCAAAGTACAAATCGCACACACCTTATACCCTCTTATGCGTGGACCGTAACCCAAAGTACAAATCGCACACGCCTTATACCCTCTTATGTGTGGACCGTAACCCAAAGTACAAATCGCACGCCTTATACCTTCTTATTTGTTTAAAATATTAACCTGGACGACACAAGTAGTTAATTAACGAGGCTATACCAAAGATTTTTAGCCAAAACAAAAAAACACATTCGCTAATCAAATGAAATGTTCTGTATTGGCCAAGAATAATTCAAAAGTAAATTGATTGGCTTTCAGTAAATATCAGACTTGTATCTGTAGTATTTATAGTAATAAAATAATTCCAAGGTTTGAAAAAGTTATAATGCAACCCTCTTTATAAATTTCAGGAACTTTAATACCGATTTTGAAAGGTAACACGTGCACAGTCATTTTGGTCATTCCAAAAATAATAGCCAAAATTCAATTGGTCTTTTTTTTTTGCCTAAAATTTCCGGTATAGTCCGTTTAATGCGCATGAAACACCTAAACATCCGGCAAAGAGGGAGATAATCCGAAGATGTCCACTAAAAGCATCATATAGATTTCAAGATTTGACTGCATTTTATAAGACACCATGTAGAGAGTGTATTGTATATGTATTGGCAAACCTACACAAATAATAAGTGAGGTTTTCAATATGTTCATTGGGACGTCCGATAACTTTTTACTTCAGTTTTTTTTGAAAATTTCTCCCCATGAAACATATGTTATTTCCCAGCCTGAGATGTCACAACGGTGTTATCTGGATGTACACATCTGTGTATTATCAAGAAGTAGATCGCTTAATATTCGTACACTACTAGGATTTCGTCTGTATAAATATATAGCTTTAGGCGAAAGTTTCTTAACGTCGTCATTTTTGAAGATCAATTTCGTGAAGTTAAACATGCTCTCGTGTTTTCAAGAGTCATAAATTCTTAACTATTTTTACACGTATTATTTCCTCTTCGACAATTGGGTGGAGAATCAAGTAGACCCTGAGAAATTTTTCTGGTTTCAATCTTAAGTTACAGGTTGTATACATATACACATTTTCACGATGTATTCCAATGTAACACTATAACATAATCGCAAAATCCAGCACACTGGTAAATAAATGAAGGAGCGGCATTATCAGTAATAGGCCTACCCAGGAAGAGGGCAAGCAAATTACTAATGGAGATAGAACTCTCATGCACACAAAATGTCATTGTTAAGGCACAAATGATTTCTATAGAATGCTTTTATGGAAGGCTATCGTATTAGGTAACTTTGTTTATCGTCTCTGTCCGTGTGTAACACAAGTTTATATTTTGATATTCACCAGAATCTGGAGTCTCGTGCGGTAAGAGGTCTAGGTGGCAGCGGAACGGATGTGGGAACGCTCTGGTCTGAAATTAACCAATCAGAAATAGAATAAGTTTGTTAGCAAGAAAATAAGACGAAGATAATTGCGAAACTTCATGTACCATAACTAGCCGTGTAGAGCCAGACTATGGGTTCAAATACAGCTTTAGCTGGCCGAATCCCCGAAATTCGAATGGCAGTTTTGTTGGCAATGGGCAATGATTACTGGTCTCAATTAATGTAATCAGTAATGTAATATTAACTCGGTGTAATGTATTATGTTATATCACATAATACATAAAAATAAATAATGTGCATATAATATCAATTTTGGAAAGTATATAATTAAAAATAGAATAAAAAAAGCCGTTAAAATAATATAAAGCACAAAGAGCCATAATTTTTGTCAAAATTTCGTTTAAATTTGTCGACCAAAATAGAACCAGATATGTAAATTGCTTCTGTGAAGCCACATATAAAGTTTCAGTTCAGAGAAACAAAAACAAAACGTTTTGTAAAATAGTCCAAAAAGCTATAAAATGGTCGTAATTTTGTCAAAATTGGACGAAACATCCCGAAACTAGACGTTAATCTATTTATTTATTTATTTATTTATTTATTTGATTGGTGTTTTACGCCGTTCTGAAGAATACTTCACTTATACGACGGCGACCAGCATTATGGTGGGTGGAAACCGGGCAGAGCCCGGGGGAAACCCACGACCATCCGCAGGTTGCTTCCCACGTACGGGCGGAGAGGAAGCCAGCATGAGCTGGACTTGAACTCACAGCGACCGCATTGGTGAGAGACTCCTGGGTCATTGCGCTGCGCTAGCGCGCTAACCAACTGAGCCACGGAGGCTCTCGTTAATCTCTAACCCATCATGGTTTCAATTCAAAACGGTGGATCGTTTTGAAGGAAAGTCCAGAAAAATGTTTTGTGAGCCATTGATCGACTAGCTGACTAATAGGCTGTCTAACCGTCGAAATGAGGACCTCCATGGCCTGTTGCTTATCGGGCCAGGAAGCACAATGACCCAGGAGCCTCTTACCAATACGATCACTGTGAGTTCAAGTCCAGCTCATGCTAGCATCCTATTTGACCGTACGTGGAAAGGTTTCTTAGCAATCTGTGGAAGGTCTTGTGTTTCCCCCAGGCTCTGCCCGGTTTCCACCCACAATAATGCTGGCGGTCATCGTGTAAGTGAAAGATTTAAGAGTAAAACACTAATCTAATAGTTAAATATTTATTTATTTGATTGGTGTTTTACGCCGTACTCAAAAATATTTCACTTATACGACGGCGGCCAGCATTATGGTGGGTGGAAACCGGGCACAGTCCGGGGGAAACCCTCGACCATCTGCAGGTTGCTGGAAGTCCAATAGTTAAATAGACAGTGGAAGGACAAACGGGTCTAAAGCCCTTTCGGGTGCCGGTAAGGCGTGAGTGAATCACCTCTTTCTCCTCGAAATGTTTGAGATGGTCCAGCCACATCTGTCTCAGCGTAGCGTTGTGTTTCATCTCCTCCGCTAACTGGGTCAAGGTCACGTTCAGACGCTCCCACTTGTCCACCCAGGCTGATAGAAAAAACATAGTTCATACATACACAAATTTATAACGAGAAATATTTTTGACACAAAAAAAGTATCTTTGAAAGAGAGATAGAACATTTTCGAAGACATCCAAAAAAATCACCTTTTCGCCTTTTGTAATTCGGGTCTATAAGATCTATTAAGAAAAAAGTATATACTGAGAAGTCAATGCTGCAAGGAGAAACTGGATTCTCAGTCTGTTATTCTATGTACACGTTAGACCAATACATCCTTCATAACGTCTCAAAAAAAGTTTAAGAGGTTAAAGTTTAGATGTCAGGAGATTATTGTTTTCTAGTCACAGGAAAAACTATATACGGGACGTTCCATGTACCTAAATCTCGGTTAAGTTTACCAGAAAATTGAATATACAGTGTCAAAAGCTCTCAACTGCGACATTTGTCTAGGAAGGATGCTTACCTTGTCCAAAAGCCAGACAAATTAGTAAAATAGCCCCCGTGAACAGCTTCATGTCGCCAGCCGGAGAGTTACCAGAGCTCTAAAGTCTGACAAGGTTATCGCAGTCTTATATCTACAATAATCTCTCACGTAAAAACAGCTGTCCTGCTGTGAATGCTCGACAATCATCGGAAGGACACCGGAAATGACCGAATTAATATCTCCAGCTCTGATACGCAGCAATGTTATTTCAAACTTATATTGTTATGTATGACTATTTAACGTTTTCATGTACTGTTAGTCTGCGGACCTTTGTGTTGTATGTTATAAGCATAACAGGCCCTGTTATATATGTACAGTGCGGACCTGGCCGAAAGCACCTCGTTCATTGCTCTGTTTATTTAACTGGATGTTCATTGGCTGTTAATTCTGTGTCTAAGAATAGTTGAATCCACCTGGACCGTATATAAGCCGTGTTTTCTGTGCAGAGTGAAGGTAATTTTGCTGCATCCACTGGGAGCCAGGAGAGTGTGAGACGCTCTCGTATCGAGTCCATTATGTTTATATGAGCTGGTGATGCCAGTTTCATTTGGGAGGACAGATTTTTATGCCGGCACCGTTTGTGTACCACAGTAGTACTGATGTCTGATTTATGTGAATTTCTGCGGAAGTCACGTTTATTGGTGTTCGGATCTTTATTATGATTATACAGTGTGGACTGTGTAATTTGTTTAACACGCTGACCTCACCTGACCGACAAGGTCGTCAAGGACTCTAAACTGAAGTTTTCAGTTTTGCAAAGGACGTTCGTTCTGCCACAAGGTGACATTACTCTACGTCTCTGAACGGCTCGTTTGTGAGCTTCTGCGGGAGCTGTGACTGATCTGAAGTGGATTATACCTCCATGCCTGTATTTACCCTGTGTTGTGCTCTGCGGGTGTGACGTCATTCAAAGGCTTGACTGTTCCAGTTCTGTGTAACCTGTGTACTGTGTTCGTGTTCGCTAACCTGGCGAAGTACCTGTCTAGGACAATTTGTGACTTGTGTGAATTGTGTGTTTATCCCATGGTCTTTACGTTGGATTTCTTGGAATACATTCCTTGGGATGCAAATGTGAACTGGAAACTTGTAAAGACCGGTAATACTGATGTGTATGTTGTTGTTGTTGTTGAACTGTCTGTAAAACTGTACGTCTCATTTTATATATAAAGCATTGTTTACATTGTAATATTGAGTCACTGAGTCTGTTCTCTGTTGCCGTTTTCAATACCGTAACAATATCTAAATCACAGTAATGCCAAGATAATATTACGGTAGTAAATGTTTTATCTTCGGGATGCACGTGAAATCACCGACTCCTTCGTCAGCAATCCGTGGTGATGTTAGATTCATCTTTGGAAACAATTACATATTTACTGTACCGATTATATATATAAAGAGTTTACGGTTATTTTCACGATAGTCTATAAACCGCGGATGTCCATTGCGCATTCCGTATAGCACCTGCATGACAGCTTAACAATGCATGACAAAGAGTGGTAAAATATGTAGTTAGTCGGATACGAGCTACCGTTCCAACAAAATGACTACTCCGTGGTAGTCATGCAGTTCTATATTTATATGTTGACCTATGTACAATCTATGAAGTCCGTGAAAGTATGATATGACAGTGATATGACAGACGTGTCGAGCAGGGAGTCAAAATTGGTTCTTACGATTGCATACTAAGATGGTATCTTGAACCATCCAAACTTCGACAAGAGACGTGTATGCCCCTCTCCTCATCACGTACTGCACTATGGCACTGCGCCAGCACGACATTTGAAAACATTAACAATGTTCACACATAAATCTACCGATTTTGTAGGCGTATTATGTCGTGCTGTCTTTCATATGCGTGGCGATTATTAAAGAAAATAAAAATGAGCAGGTTGCTTCCCGAGGATAAGATCGAGCGAACGATGGATTTCATCCAGCGTCACCACTCCATGAATCTGGTCATCGAACGTCTACCATTACTAAGCAACGTCACGTGCCCACCGAGCCAAGTAACAAGGGAAAGTTTACATGTGCGAGTCGCTTCAAAAAGAATCGTGAATATTTTAACACTTAGACGAGGAAATCAGAAATAACTTTGGGCACAGAAGATGAACGAGTTGAATTTATTTCGTGTTACGCATTTTCTAGGGGACAAGACGTTTGCGTTGTGAATACCACATTAATGCTGTTGTTGTTGCAACAACAGAGAACATGCGGGAGGTAGGCCTGAGCACTGCTCTTTTAGCAGTCTCAGTTAATTCCTCTGAATTTGTGCTGATGCTCCTGTTTGTGAAAGTGAATATAATAGCCCTGGTTGTGAATGCGAACATAATCGTTTTGTTTGTTAATGTGAATACAATGGCCCTGGTTGTGAATGTGAATATAATCGTCCTGATTGTTAATGTGAATATAATAGCCCTGTTTGTTAATGTGAACATAATCATCCTCCTTGTGGATGTGAATACAATGGTCCTGGTTGTGAATGTGAATACAATGGTCCTGGTCGTGAATGTGAACGTAATGGTCCTGTTTGTGAATGTGAATACAATGGTCCTGGTCGTGAATGTGAACGTAATGGTCCTGTTTGTGAATGTGAATACAATGGTCCTGGTTGTGAGTGAGTGAGTGAGTGAGTGAGTGAGCGCTTGGGGTTTAACGTCGTACTTAACAATTTTTCAGTCACATGACGATGAAAGAATCCTTAGAATGCATGTAATGTGCCTTCTTGTTACAGGGCGGATTTCCACCACTCTTGTATCTAGTGCGGCTTCACTGAGACGACTTACCGAAGCCAAGTAAGCCCGAGCCATTATATTGATACGGGTCAACCAGTCGTTGCACTATCCGCTTCATGCTGAACGCCAAGCGAGGAAGTTAAAACTTCCTCTTTTAAAGTCTTAGGTGTGACTCGATCAAGGATTGACCCTGGTTCTACCGCTCCAAATACTGGTTGTAAATGTCAACATAATCTCCCTGTTTGTAAATATGAATACAATAGTCTTGGTTGTGAATGAGAACATGATGGTCCTGTTTGTGAATGTGACTATGATGGTCCTGTTTGTGAATGTGACTATGATTGTCCTGTTTGTGAATGTGACTATGATTGTCCTGTTTGTGAATGCGACTATACTAGTCCATGTTGTGAATGTAAACATAATAGTCCTGTTTGTGAATGCGAATACAATGGTCCTGTTTGTGAATTTTGCCATAATCGTCCTGTTTGTGAATGTGAATACAATGGTCCTCTTTGTGAATGTGAATACAATGGTTCTGTTTGTGAATGTGAATACAAAGGTCCTGGTTGTGAATGTGAATACAATGGTCCTGTTTGTCAATGTGAATACAATGATCCTTGTTGTGAATGTGAACATAATCGTCCTGTGTGTGAATGTTAATACAATTTTCCTGGTTGTGAACGTAAATATAAAGGCGCTGGTTGTGGATTTGAATGCAATGGGCTTGTTTGTGAATGTCAATATAATGGTCCTGGTTGTGAATCTGAATATAATAGAGCTGTTTGTGAATGTGAATATGATGGTCCTGTTTGAGGATATGAAAACAATGCTCCTTTTTGTGAAAGTGAACATAATTGTCCTGTTTGTGAATGTGAACGCAATGATCCTTGTTGAGAATGTGAATATAATGGTCCTGTTTGGGAATGTAAATATGATGGTCCCTTTTGTGAATGTGAATATAATGGTCCTGTTTGTGAATGTAAATATGATGGTCCCTTTTGTGAATGTGAATATAATGGTCCTGTTTGTGAATGTAAATATGATGGTCCCTTTTGTGAATGTGAATATAATACAGATCAAAGCAGATAAATCTACAGTGTTCATTTTACATGACATGTCTTCAGCGTCTGTCAGATCTATTATTAGAAACAGTGGTCCAACGTGAATTATTGGAGTATAAACGTAAAATTTTACCAGTCGTATAGAGGAAAATTAAATTATATTACTATATTATTTTTCTTTTCCTATACGTAAATATCCTATAGCGAATATACAAGGCTGCCAGCCGTAGGCCTATATGTGTATGTCAATTTTAGTTTCCTTACATCCACTGTTCACACGATATTTAAATCACCTTACTGAGGAATTGATTTTAAAATATAGCAAACAATATTGAGGAATTGTTATTATTATAATAAAACTTTCAACAAGACCAAAAACACCTACGGGGATAGAAACAATGATCGTTTCCTTTGCCATTACATTTCTAGTGGTCTTCATAATATTTTAGGGGCCTATTATCTATACTTCGTTTAGCATACGGGGTCAGACAAATTTACTTTTGAGTTACCTGTATGGACAGCTCGTGATTTTCTCATACCTCAGATTCTACTACATGATAACAATCGATAGCAAATCTTCCAGAAACGGCAGAACAGTGCAGCAGATAAACAATATCGTATCAGTTCACCATTCAGGCCAAACAAAAAACAAGTCCGTAACTAAATTCGTATTGTCACGCAGCTTAGTACGTAGCGAGGCACCGGTATGTACAGCGAGAACAGAATTCCTTACTTATGTTGTTCTGGATGCGTTGGTAGCAAGAATGCGTCATCGTGGCTTAACGCCTTTTAGACAGCATTTAATTGTCAAATTGAGCCCAGAAAGTTCCCAAATGGATAGCTTCCCTTGAATTTAAGACTCATGTCCGACATTCGTTTACCATTCGTAGACCGAAATTACCCCGCCTTCAATGTCGATAATCACAAAGCCTGTTTCAAGAACAACGTAAAAGACCAGTTCGCAATGGAATCTGTAAGGATTAATATATAAAGCATGAATAAAGGTGTTAACCTGTAAGGGAAAGGCATTCTACAGCTTTCAGTCGTGCCTCTTGTTATTGGACAAGGTGTTCTTTGTGTTCTTGAGGTGTTAAACAAGGTGTTGTTCTCTTTGTTGGGAGAGGTGTTGTTCTTTTTGTTGAGCAACTTGTTTTTTGTGGGGCTTTTTGGTTGGTGTTGGCTGAGGTGTCGTTCTTTTTGTTGGCCAAAATTATGTTCTTTGTTGGGCAAGTTGTTGTTCATTTTGTTGGGCAAGGTGTTGTTCTTTTTGTTGTGCAAGGTGTTGTTCTTATTAGCTGCTCTCTTCCTGTTGTTCATGATTGTGAGAGCCCATTAGTCATCATCAAATTATTCGCTGCTCTCTTCCGTTGAACCTTTGTGAAAAACGGCCTGCCCTGGGAAGACATAGGTAGACACCGATCCTCGCCTTGTTCAGCCTGCCCTTGGTAGAGATAGGTAGACACCGATCCTCACCTTGTTCAGCCTTCCCTGGGTAGACATAGGTAGACACCGAACATGTGATAAGGAAACCATGCAACACAGGCCATTCCTTGCCGTTTTTCGCCCATCGAATGCACATGGGAACTCCTCCAAGACCAAATTACTTCAAATTCAATACAGAAATAAAGAGATCGGGTATATTTCAGCTTCCATCACTGATAATAAAATGTAGCGAACTTTACAAGTGGTTAATCTCTGATGACCTCCTCCAGCGGAATGGTAATATCTTCATCGCGCAACTGCTGTAAATATGTCACATCCAATGAAAGGCAAGATTCTCGTTGCTAGGATATCAACTAAACACAACCTTTCAAATATAGTTTGTAACTCCCGCCACAAAAACTTTGCTTTCAGGGTGAATAACTCTACTTGAAACTTTACGGTTAAAGCTTGATAACCCACTGTCAATTTTCAGCCACAATTCACAGACGGTCAAATTAGATAAATAATATTAACATCCAGGTTGCTAACACCATTTATTTTTATTTTTACTGAAAAATCATGCAAAATCAGATTTCCCGTGAAAATGAGATTGGGTCTGTCATCAACTTGGGGATGGTCGTGGGTTTCCCAAGGGCTGTGCCCGGTTTCCACCCACCATAATGCTGGCGGCCGTCGTATAAGTGAAATATTCTTGAATACGGCGTAAAACACTAATCAAATAAATAAATAAATAAATAAATGAGATTGCTTAACTGTGCAGTTCCTTAAAGAAAAGAGGACTCAAAAAACGTGCAATAATCATCAATATATCCCAGTTTTTTCACATTCTTTCTAGATAGTTGGAAATCCAGTTCACATAAGATTCAAAGTCAGCTTTTTCATACTAAGATATTATTCGTCTATTTGTAGTGTTTAAACCTTTTTCTAAGTAAGGGTGGGGTGTGTTATTTTCTGCCACCTGGCTATATTTGCCTAAGACGTATGCGAAATTGTTTTGAAACTGTTTAAGCTTTAAGCTTCATGGTCATGGGTGTATTAAACATCCTAGCAACAAGGCGATAGCAGTGATGAGCTTGGGAAGGGTTTCACAACATCGCTAGTTACGTACTTCTGAAAGCGACTGGATTATATGAGGTCAGCTTTTAATCTTTCAGGTACTTTGTGTAAGCTACCTCCAATATTTACCGTCATATACCACTGATTTTAACCATTGAGGTCTCTGTTACACTGCTGTACATCTCAACCTTTCTCACCATTCAGAGAAAATTCCGGAAATACGAAAAAAATGTTATGAGAATGCTGAATAATTTTGTTCCTTAAGTGATGAAAAGGACAGCTGAAATCTCTTGAAGAATTTCCTCCAGAAAGATCGGGTAAAATCCTAGGACACTTTTGCCTCGGTATGACGTTAAACTGCTTTGTGATTCCCGGACATACCACTCCTGGTAGGCTCACATCAAGGGGCACAACTCTAAGTAGCAAATTTTTTGTACCAGTCCAGAGACTACATTAAGGGCAATATCCTGAAACGCCCTTTTTTAACCGCATGCAGCCACACCGGAATCACCTGATTTTATCGTCAATGAACAAATTTCTGTATTTTTAATTATAACATTCCCACACGTGGAATTACTGTCAATTTCAGTGATTTTACACCAGGTATAAATTGGGGTGTGGTACGGGAAGGGTATCTCAGAATTTTTCGTCAGATTTAGGAGTGGAGCTAGAGAGCCAGGAGTAAGCTACCACTCTTCACTGCTTACCTGACCCCCCAACCAACGTAAACTACATGTAAGCTTTAGGGGAATGACCCAAAGAGGATGTTCTACGTTCGTGATATGTGACACATATCACCATAGGTGATGCACGTTCATGTCTGAAATTTACTGAAAGGCAATAATTTAAGGTATTCTTGACCAATACAGAAAGTATGATTTGATCGGCGAATATGGATATGTGGTAAACAATCTTCTTTAAGCTTTGTCCTAAAACATAACAATCGCAATTAGTTTTTTTTTTCAACGTATGAACTATATGTGGTGTCTATACACTTTCAATAAAATTTGTGCATTTTTAAACATATGTAGATGGGAACATTCACATTTTTAATGGTATTGTTTTATATTTTACACAGCTGATATTAAAAGAGTTCAAAATGCTTTTGTTTTCGGGGAACTGTGGTTTGGGGCTCGTATGATATCTCTGTCAAAGGACCCCTTGCATCTAGATAAGAAATCATTCCACTTCTGTACAGCAGTGAGGTCTAATTTTTTTCGTGCAGAAATACATGTAAAAATTAGTATAATATGACGTACATTTACTGAAGAACATATGGGTGAGCAATTGGAATGGTGTAATTTATACGTTTTGTGTCATCACAAGACAAAGACAGGTTCAAAAGCAGGTTTTGCTATGTTAAGGCGTTTTCCTGCGGATAAAAATAATAAAAATATGATTACGTGAACCAAAATCATTCCCACGTATTTGATGTCTAGTTAGAGAGTAGTAGGCCTAAGCTATAACGAAGTATCGTGTTGGTTCACGCGAGAATACTTGAAAATTAGAAAGAAAAAAAAGTAAATAATTAAGACGTTCAGAGGAATTCTACATCCAACATAATATTACATGGCTTCTAAAGCATTGTCCGCATTGGTCCAGAGGTAACATGCATTCCTTGAAACAAATGGGTCGAATACGATAACGAATGCAATTCCAGTGATTGCGTCTTTTTTTTTTTTTGTCTTTTTTTTAGTGCTTAAGAAAGTGAGGTAATGGAGGGAAAAATTAATTGGAACAACAGAAGCAATTCTTTTTTTATATTTCCTCATATGTTTTCAAGCAGTACGTTAGATAAGTTTAACTATATTATTGTAAATCGGTTACTGGTATATACAGTATTCTTCAAGTGAAAGCTCAACGTTATTTACTTCAGCTAACAGCATATCGTACAATTACATTGAGAAAGAGGACACCTGTTTATTAGCTTAGCTTCGTAAATAAATGTCTGTAAGACACTGTCATATATATCCACGGTATAATTCGTAAGACAAAACTTCTTTCAAATACCAATATTAGACGAAAGATGATATTATCCTATGCATTTAACGGCATACAGTAGACTGAAGGTTAGCAATGAATATTTTATCTTGGTTTATTTCATCGGTTACACCTGTCACATAGCAGCTTGAACCGCATACTAGGGAAGCCCTTACGTCATTTTGCAGACGATCTGTCGATGTGAGCAGCTTGGCGGTCGAACCGAGCGACGGGTGGAGAGGGGTGGTCTGGGGCAATTTCACATCTAGTTGCAAGGGGTCATTTATTATAAACGGGCTTGTCGGGACAATAGTTTCATGTTAAAGGATTCTTGTACCTATATTTCATATGCAGTTAGGTGTAAAGCATTAGAGGAACTTCACCCTCGGGGTCACCGCTTGCCCCTTTCTATATGGTGTGATGAACGGTTGTACGGATTTACGGTCTTCTCACCCCGAAGCTGTGTACATGCCCGATACATCACTACATGTATTTGCATCCTTACCACATAATTCCCACGCTTATATCTGACTGACGTTTTACGCCGTACTCAAGAATATGTCACTTATACGACGGTGGCCAGCATTATGGTAATAGAAAACCGGGCAGAGCCTGGGGGAAAACCACGGCTATCCGCAGGTTGTTAACAGACCTACCCACGTACGGCTGGAGAGGAAGCCAGCATGAGCTTGACTTGAACTCACAGCGATCGCACTTGGTGCTTATAGTAAGGACTGTACCATATGCCGCAGCTGACATGGACAATAAATGACCAATCACTCTTTTGCATGATAACTACGTAACTTGAAACTTGTCCCCCTTACTTGCTCTGACACAATGGGCTGCGACTTTGAGTCAGTGTGTATGTCAGATAGGTTTCGACTGGTGTGCAGAGGTGGTTTCTTTCAGGCTGGATCCTGCGCTGTGTTCATTCGCCAACAAACGTGACCGTGTCGTTGAAATATAATAACATTTATTTTTCTTTTCTTCTTAATAGTATTATTTTTATTACTGCTAAAAATACTTCAGCTGCATAGTTAATACGGTAAATGACCTTGTTTTGCCCTCCGACTTGGAAAGTATATCCCGTGATTGATTGTTGATCTTACGACAGGGCGCCGCGGGAGAGTATCGGCGGTGGTCAGGGGATTATATGGACAGTTTCCGAATGGAATAAACAAGTTCACGTTTCACTGAGCAGTCAGTCTATGGTCCTGTCACCAACAGTCCCTGTTTTCCTCAGTTTTAATCATACTGAATTCAGTGCATAAAGGCTTACTTCACAAAAGGCGCACCTTGATTGTTTTATATGATCGCCATTTTATGATGAATGTGATTTCATTCATCGCTGGAGATTGACCACCCAGTACCTCTACACATGTGGAGTGGCATGTAACTTATCAGCATAATGAGCTCTTCATGAATAAAGCTATAACAGAATTTAGCACCCCGGAAATCCTTACTTGCAAATTACCAGAAGATTATGACACAAACAGATTTTAAAGCGAATTACAACTGGGCTCGAAATATCCACGTGTGTATTATACCCGTTGATGGCCTGATTTTTGGCCAAAGAATAATCTTACCTGTCGCTGGCAACACCTGAGCAAATTTGCATACCGGAAATCATAAAACATACAATTTATTTTGACAAGTAGCCAGTCAGCGTTGTGCGATCCTCTAACACCGACAATTCCTGTCTGACTCCCGATATGCCAGGCTCGTATACAGTGCTACCGACAAGGGGTAATCGTGGTAGTTTTAGGACACTACGTTTTCTGTGTTTAATGGGGGATTCCCGATTTCACAACGCGGAAACGGTAACTCTTCTGCAATAGGAGAACAGTTCCGATTGAAGTGAAAAAGTGAGCGCGTAGAATAACATACTTCATTCAGATCATACCGGAGGTAGGTCACAGATATTTCTCAGTGAAATCCATTTGTAGCTGAAATCCATGTGTACAAATATTTGTTATCCAACGAGAGCTCAGAATAGACAACCGTTCACAAGATATTGCTGCGACGTGGCTTCGACTTTACTCGAACAATCGTTCGCCGTTGCGAGGCCTGCAGTGTACATTGTAGTATTTGCGCTAGTTGGCTAGTTGGGAGATCGCTGTTAGTGACTTGGGCCCACGTGTCGCGGATTAGGGGCCATAGCTGCCATGTGGTGTAATGAAATACTCACCCACTTCTGTCACCTTGCCGCTAACTCCGTGACGCAGTGTGAAAGTAAACGACAGTAACCGGGCAAAACTTTACATCATTTACTGTATTGTTAGTATAGTATTATTAAATAATAATAATGAAAATACATGCTATACTTATGGCAGTGAGTCTAATGATGATAATGATGGCGATAATGGTAATAATAGAATTATTGTTTCAGTTTTTATGGTGGTCACCATTGACCATCTTTAATTGTATTGTTGTTAATATTACTCTTGCCCGTAATGTTTTTTTCCACAGTGATTGACAGAAGTCACAAGTGCACATTATCTGAATATTCTTCTTTTTCTGTTATTTCACCAGGAATGGGACGTTATTATAAGCTTTGTTTCCGGTGGCCCATTTACAATTTACTATTTTATCGGATGCCTTTATTCAACCCTTGTTACGAAAATTATCAGCACTGCCAAATTTCACAGGCGAGTGACACATTAAAAAAATTAAAATGAAATAGCAAACTTGTGGCACGTTTTAATGGGTTTGTGAAGATATCAGAATTTATGTCTATATGCATAATTGTTGATCTGAATTAAAAGCTAACAATCTATGCAATTCGGAAAGTATTTATTGGAGAAACTTGTACATGAATGAATTTACGAGCGGGCAAATATTTACTTAAACGAGCTAACGAGAGCAAATTTTACGGTTCACTGAAGAGCGGGCGGAAATGTCTGTCGACTTCATTCCACTGACAGACATCGATACCGCTGACCAATCAGGATTTCCGTACTTCACCGTGTTGGGTCCGTTACCAACACTGTCACGTGATATGCCTGTCGCCAATGTTTGTGTATACATTCGAAAACATTCCTGCCCGAGCTTTCATTAAAAATCGATCTCAAAGTTCATGACCTCGCGGATTCTCCTCTAAAGTAAATAATACAATTTGTTTGAGTTTGTCTGAACAAGAAGATGCGAATGAAAAGGTATATCACTATCAATACATGACGTAAATGGTGAGACGGAGACAAAGTCATTTTCCATCGTCTTTTGAACGAAATGGAAATGTACTGAGCTTTCGGTGGAAGTGGTGTTCGTAAAACTGGCGGAGCGATTTAGATTGGTAATTTCGAAAATTTAGATATAGACTTAAGGGAGGAGGTTTCCTTTAGGTTGCATAGCATCATGACTTGCGCAAAATTAGGTAAAATATATTTACATTGATGTTAATTGCTATTTATTAAAGGTCGCTTATCTGGAGTTATTCAGAACGATGTGTTGTCATCACATTTAACATACAATAACATTAAAACGATGCCAAGGGATCACACCTCGGGATTCCCAGTCCACCAATATGATATTGGTTTACATAGGAACACATTATAAAATACAGGGGAACAGAGAGTAAATCCAACGGAATAGAGGAACAGAGAGTAAATCCTACGAAAGAGAGGAACAGAGAGTAAATCCTACGGAACAGACAATCCAATGAATTCATCACATGGCGTTTTAAGCGTTGAAACAAACATTCGCACGACAACCCTAAAGCAAAATGGAAGGTCAGTAAACGCTAGACCAATTCCCAAAATGACGTTTAACAGAAACCAGCAAAGAAATAAGAAGGCATGCTGCGGACGAAAATAGGGCGGGATCATGCAAAGAGAAGCAGTAAGCAGTTTTCGTTGATGATGGAAGGGTGAATGTTACAGGTGAATGAACGAAACAGGTATGCAAATCGTCCAAATTATCTCATATATCCAACGAAGCCATCTAATTCAACACGATGATAAGCACGAGATAAGCGGGAATCAGACGCTTAAACCATTATATTATAAATTATTATACGAAATTTTTTTCACAATTATTTTGCATTATGCTATATATTTGTCAAAATTTATTGTTAGCCCGTTCAGTCTCTGGTAAATGAGATCACAAGATCGAATCCAGCTCTTTGACATTACTTTTTGACACCCAATTATTAAAGAGTGAAAACAAAGAAATTTTCCACAGCGACAATATACAGTATAATCACTAAAAAAAACGACAAATGTCTCGGAGGAAACATTTCTGAGTGTACATACCTGTGATGTTTCAGTGATTTCTCATATATTCAAAAATGACAATTGTTTCAGGCATTAGATTTCAGCGCTCTCTACACCAACCGTTTGTCCGAAACAGAAAAGACAGTTGCTTTTTGCATTAACAAACATACATAAAAATCTTGTACCCTAGGGTAGACTAAAATTAGACGGACAGTTGTTTGAGTGTCTGCCTGTTTCCTCAGCAAGTTAACGATGCTTATTTTACAGACAAGACAACAGGTTTTCGTGTCAGAGCTCTGAAAGCCTTTGTCTGAGACATCCATTACCGCGGGATCAGACGACAAACCCAAACAAACCCAAACACGTGATGGAGACCGTCATCCTTCGGGATCGCTTAGGGATGATACTGTAATTAGCAGTGTTCAGGATGAATGGCTAACCAGATGTGATTAGAAGCACGTGCTGGTACTTTATTATGTCCAAGAAAAAATCCAACGTCAGCTTTTTTGTTATTTCTATAGTTTCAAGACCTGCAATTTCACTTCGATCAACCACACACACACACACACAAACAGAGATGATATCATGGTGGGACGGAGTAGAGTACCTACTGATGTGTATCCACAAACAACCAGAATACTGTGTTATCCTTCACATTTAATAAACAATCACATTAGAAGGGGAGCTGGAAGTCGAACCTGTATAGACGGTTGATAATTTGATGACTGGTCGTTTTTATAGTTATAGAATAGAATTAAAATTGAAATGGTAAAATAGGACAACACTCACAATGCAGAGTTATCCTCGTGTTTACTAAAGCGTGGTTCACGGGCCTGTGGTCAATAAGGTAGCGTGTTCGAACCTATAGTCTCTTTGTTTTAGCGAGTCGCCTATATTTAGCCGTCTGTAAAATCAGGCATACCCCAGCCAAAGTTGCCTTTAGTCAGTGACACGTGACGACTCAAGCTTTAACCATCCACACGTTGAAGGTTCATATTCTTGCAAAGAGAATGAAGTTAGAACGCGACTAGTATAATTTTGTACATTATGTACACTTTATCTACCAAGCTTTCGACGTAGTCTACAAAATTAAATGTGGCGAAAGCAGATCCTCCTATATAGGAAAAACAATTAGATACGTGCAAGATCGCATCAACGAACATGATATCACTTCACCAGTTTATAAAAACTCCGCGTTTGGTGACCATTGTCTAATGAGTGATCACAACCCGGACCCCTTGCGATTTATGAAATTATTGACACAGCTAGAACTGGTCACATACTTGAACTAAAAGAGTCGTTACACATCAACAGAACCAAACCTGACCTTAACAACAACATGTCCTCTGCCCCATTATTTCTGTTCATTGTGTAAATATACTATTGTTTATGCCCTGGTTCAAACTGTTCTCACACCCTTTGTTCTTGTACATACTTGTTTCCACCATGCAATACCTGTTTGTAATCACTGTTCACTTCCTGACAGACCTGTCTTGCTACCCTATACTATGTATATATACTGTACCATAATGAATGTTCCTTGCAGTTGCCACTTACTCACCCTGACGATGACTATAGTTATAGTTCGAAAGCTTGGTAGATAAAGTGTACATAATGTATAAAATTATGCTAGCCGTGTTATTCATTTGCAAATTTAGAGCGCTTTTTCTAACTTATAATGTTAAACTCTACAAGTCTTGTCTTCAAACCAAGAACTCAGTACCTCGGGTGAGGTCACAATTATTCAGAAACAAGTGGCATGATCGACAATGGGCGTGGAGAGTAATTTGTTTTACAATAGGCGCATTAACATCCGGTTAGGATAAACTGCATCCAGTAACACAGCCTTCACTAGTGTCTCCGCGAATCGACTACATTGTTTTTTATTACATAATTTCTTGATATGCATCAAGGTATAAAATACTGTTCACCTATTAAGGTTATGTTATACTAAAACCTGTAAATAATTTCAAATTTGGCAGTGTCACAAACAGAGTTAAGAGTGAAGTCTAAAGGAGCTTAGGTAACTGGGGTCACTTTCCCTCAAAACATACCGGACTCCTCCCATTCCCCTAGCAACCTGCTCGTTTTTCTAATAAATGTGACGTCACACGGGGCAATGAGTTCTTGCTGTCGAGATGGTGCTTATGCAGTTTAACATTATAAATTAGAAAAAGTGTGCTAACTTCATTTTCTTTGAATATGAATTTTCAGCATATCGATGTGTATAGCTTCCTGTCACTGACTGAAAGCAATGTATGTAGTGGGTATGACTGACTTTACACACAACTGAATATAGGCGACTCCCTAAAAGAAATAGACTATAGCTGTGGACACTTTGGCGTCTAATTTTATAATTTATGCAAAAAAGAAAGTTAAGGGTCTATTATGAGTAATAATTAGGCACGAAATAGGCCACCAATTGGAACGGCCATATATATACAAACTAAGCTGTACTGAGCTAGACAACTATAGCCTACCACTTTACCGTACAAGGACGGAAAGTGAAATCTGATAAGAAAAAAGGCTTGTTGCGCGAGATGTAGTGTTTTTTCATTAGCAGCTTATAAAACAATCGCTCCCTCTCCGGCCGTACGTGGGAAAGTTTGCCAGCAACCTGTGGATGGTCGTGGGTTTCCCCCGGGCTCTGCCCGGTTTCCTCCCACCATAATGATGGCTGCCGTCGTATAAGTGAAATATTCTTGAGTACGGCGTAAAACACCATTCAAATAAATAAAATAAATATAAAACAATCACGGCAAGATTAGCGTTAATCTTGCTATAGGGTCTGAGAATCCGTGAATTCTCACATTTTACAAAGCACTAGGCTAAAGAACTCGACAAACTTCTGAATGAGGAAAGAACTATGTTTTTAGCGAATCAGCTGATCCCTCTCGGGTTATTATCCAGCTGTCATGATCAACCCAATTTATTGGTTTGCATCAGACATATCCCGAGGTAGAGGAGTTTTGAGTTCGAACTCTTTCATTTTTGAAGGTAGAAACAGTCCAACTGTATCATGTGACCTGTCAAAAATGTTAGGCAACTATTTTTCATCATATTCACCATAATAACATGGATGTCTGAAAAAAGTGTCATACAAAGCAGACCTAATTTAGTGTTGTAAAAAAGATAGAGAAGAGATAGAGAAAATATGATTATTTGTGTCAACATAAAATGCCTAACATTTTTCACCATTTACATGACACAGTTTGACTGTTTTCACCTTTGATGACAAGAGTTCCAACTCAAACTTCCTCTATTTGGAGCACCTTTGCCTCCTCGTTCTTTGTTAAAGTGGTCAAGGGTGTTGAAACGCCTTTAAACAACACGTAATGCATTTGATTGTTGTTTAATGATACATGCGCAAGAAATAAGAGCAACACATGGGGATGGAAAAGCAAGGAATCGTACTGAAGTGGAAGGAACGAAAAAATGTAAATGGAATAGGTAAAACAAAATAACAAGAAGATTTAACACTCTTTTGTAAATTGGTGTCTACTATTGAGAAGTAATTGTATCAGTTTGAGGCCTTTTGCCTTTGAAGTGAACGCGTAATTAGGGTCAAAGTCTAATTACTGGGCTTTCACCTACAAACGCCTTGTGAACTTTTGGGGGAAAATGCAGCCCATTTGGCTCTCAGGTATATATATGTTTGTACATCTGTACACGCGAGACGGCCGACACCAGATGATGAGGGGTGGATGAAAATTCCGGAAAGACTTAAAAAGATGAGGCGGAACGGCTGACGATAGATCACTGTCGTGGGAATTCGCCGCCAGCAAGTTTTTCATTTTTTTTTAACCATTTAGACTTCACACGTGGTGATAATATGAAACGAAAATAGGATTTTCCTGCCGAACCGACCGATATTTACAGTGACTTTGTTTTGAAATGAGAACGATAGTAATGCACATGGGATGTAGAAGTTAAGATCTTCAGAAAACAATTTAATAATGTACAAATAAAAACGGGCAACACATTATATCACATTTAAGGTTGACACGCATAGGAGTTATTTGTGAAATACATACATATACATGAAGGAAGTATTGCAAAAAACTTTGAAGTAATATCCGGATTTCATGCCTGGAATATTGTTATATGAGATTGTTCACCTACTGCTCCTTCTCGTTTGTACTTTATAAGATTGAATATGCTGACACATGTTTTTATATGGAAACTGATGTTAGTGTTGGAGTCAGAAATAGTTAAATATTGACCTTCTTTGTGGTTAACGGGTAAATAATACTGATGCCTAACCGTTATTGTGGTATAAAGTTCAACTAAAAACTTCGAAAAGCAGCGCAAAACATTTTCTCCGCGGTGGAAACGCTTTCTCCGTAGTGAAAACTATTACACCGCGGACAAAACCATCACACCGCGGACAAACCCATTACACGGAGGAGAGAACTTTTACACCGCGGTAAGAACCATTTTCCATATCTTTGAATTCTTTGTTCTTAATAATAAGCTTAGAAAAACCTTGAAGCACGGTAAGTCATTTGAAAACGTTGAAAATTTCGAATGGCACTGATGGGCCTCCGTAGCAGACTTCTGGTCTTTTTAACAAGCCCCATGGTCAACAAACAGGACTTTTCTCTAACCAAGCAACAGAGCGAGTTGTGGTTAAGATGCATGTCTTTAAGTCAATAGGAACGGTTTGTTGATTTCGCCGAGCTCATTTGTTGTGGTGCCTGTATGCGATTGTTTATTAAATGTGCTGACAACACAGCATTTTGAGCATTCTGACAGGCGATTCCAAGGATGTACAGATATGCTTACTATACTGGTGGAAGATAATTGGTCTTCAACGAACGTTAATCTGAGCAAACTGCCACACCGGCCTCGTCAGCCCCTAAAGCACGCAGTGAGAGCAAAGAAATCTACGAATTACATGACCACGGCCGGTATTGAACCCGCACTGATTTTCGAAAGAGCATGTATTATCGATGTATACATGTGGCTTATGGTGTTGTCTTGACTTTTATCGGTATTGGTCATATCGATTGGATAAAAAATGACAAAAGCACGTCGACTTTCGTTGTGTATGCAGTTTACAGTCTTGTAAATCAAAATTGTACCACTGTCTGGCTTATTTTTTAATGCGTTGTTCTCGCTGCAAACTGATCAGTCACGGGCTCGAATCCATGCATCTTCCGTTGGTTCGGCTATGTTTTGGTCAAGAGATTTCACGGGTGCCTGGTGAAGAACGGTGGCTCTACGCGCTTCCATCAACGCATAAACCTGACTGAAAATTTCTTGTACCCCCCAATCAAGTAAACAAAGTAAACAAATCCAGATGTTATTGACTATTTTCAGAAGTTCATAATGGACCTATTTTTTGTAATGCCTTCACGGGATGAACAGAACTTCGACTGGTTTGAATCCGTACTTATTTGTTGCGGTTAAAGCATTACCTCATTTCTGGTGGATTTTAGTGGACCAGAATTTTATTGAAGCACAAAGAAAAAACGCTTACAGAAAATCACCCAGTCTGTTTGGGACACGCAGAACTATTCCACAGACTCATTTCCGCACACATAACACATTTCCACAAACAATGAAACATGTATCACCTTTCTTCGCACACTTTTTTTCTGTTGTCCCTAAGCACAGTACACAGGCCATTTCCAGTATTTCGCCACACACCCACACCTGGCGTCCGTTGCCGATGTCATAAATCACTATATTTTGTCACGGTAGCTTTATAACCGGAAGCGTGAGAGCGCCATCTGGCGAACAGATTTTAAGGTTCTTGCCTGCGGAGTCATTATCCTATAGAGCGGCCAAGATCTCACATTTAACGTGCTAAAACAAAAAATATCATAAACACACATGGTAACAGTGAAGTAAAGCCAACAGAATAGGATTTTTTAAATGTGTGTGGGGTGGAGGGGGGGAGGGGGGGAGGGTCTCTGAGATGATTGTTCTTTAGTATTTATAAAATGAAAAGTAGAATCACTGTTACTCATCGATAAAGTAACAGGTTCAGTTTGTTTTACTTAGTACTGTAATTTTTCAGTGACAGAGACCGGTTGTGTTGAAGGGTGAATAACATGCGCCGTATGTGATTCTTAATGTCTTTGCTGTACAATGTCTATCGCCATCATTCCGACATTGTACACTTTTATCATGACAAAAACCCTGACAGTATTGATTACATAGGCATTACACTAACCCTAAACACAATTTCCAACACAAATTGTAATCGGTGCCCAAAGTTATGTGCAGTCTTGCGCTTAAACCATTGTCCATACAGCCAACGTTTTATTATTACCTTTCTCTATATCAAGTTTTAGGTCTATCGTTGCAATCAAATACAACAATCTGGAAAACAGCCTAAATTCTACCATATAACAATGTCCCTTTCTTTAAAACTAAAAACTAAAAAAAAAGAACTGAACTGGTGACAAATTGCTCACGGTTTACCTGAATACAAACTCTCCCTACTGTGGGGTAAACTACAATACTGACTACGCAGTGGACGTATCTCTTAACTCGTTCACCACCCAGAAGTTTCGCTCCAGGAATTCTCAGAATGACAAATTTTCTCATAGCTCACAAATCTGTTCACCTCCGTAATTAAAAACTTTTTGCCATTTTTTACGGTCGCACATGTTCTGCTGTGCTCGTAAGGACGTGGCCACGTGACACCGACTATTTCAGCTTCCGTCGGTTGCGCAGTGAGAGGTGACTTATATCCATTTCAATAGATCCTACTGCGTATGTACAAACGACATTTAAAATGTCCTTAAACTGAATATTTTGTATGGTTTTGGTTTTCGGGCCCAAAAAGATATATACGTAGTATAATAACTATGAAAGGCATGCATGGGAACCAGAATACAATGTTTTCTATCAGGTTAATTTTATCATCCCGCACGTGATACCGTTGCGCGACAAACTGCTACATTAGAATCACTTTGCTGAATGAAGAGCTTAGTAAAAAAACACAGTTTTTTCAGGCCATAAACATAAGAATGCAAATTGCCAAGCATTAATTTATTTGTATAGTACAATAACGATGTACATTGTTTCAATTAACATGCCATTTCATGATATGATATATATGATTTTGAAACATTAATTTAAGTGTATTATCATGTTGTCTAAAATCAGTGTGGCACTTGACACCCGTTTATCACTATTGCATAACTTTTACGAAACACACCGAGGAAAAGACATTGAGACACGCCAAGAAAGCTGGAAATGTGAAAGTTAAGTTTTTACAAACATTTGTTTTTTTGTGCGCCTGTCATTTGTCAGTGTTGAGATTTATGTCAGCAATGAAGATTGCACAACTTTTTAGTGTGAATAAAAACGCAACTTCAATCCCAGGTGCGTGGTCGTTTTATGAGTTTCTCGTTTTAATTTACGTACTCTCGGGTTTGCCTAAGGCCAAAGCGCCCACCCCCATCCCATCCTCTGCCAAGGGACCCCCAAAGCTTTTCCCTGATTTTTACACCGTGACTGATCTGCCGTTGAAAGGCGCTCGTTTCAACCACATGCCTCACGTTTACTACAAAGATCGTTCATGTACTCGCTCTGCAGAAGACAGACAACACGTTTCCATGTGTACCTTGGTAAACAGCAAAGGGACTGGTTTAGAAGAAAGCATTTAACAACGTACACAACACAGAGGAAGTGTCATATATTTTTTTCAACTTGATATTAAACATTAAACTTAAACTATGGCAATTTGAATAAGTGTAAAGGAACTTGTCATCAAGCTCTTTAAACTGCATAAGCAAGCGCTTTCTGCCCCGTTGGTCAAAATGGTGTCTATTTGCAGCAGGGTCTCTACTAGGAGTACCCACGTCTAGCACGACTAGAATCCCACGTGCTCCTGTAAGTCATAAAAGCGCCGCGCCGTTGGTAAAGAGGACATACGATAGCGGGAGCATTAATTAATTGCATATCCATTTCGGTGGGTTTTCGTGGCTCTGGTGACAGCCCGAATGATAAATGAGCCTGGGTGTGTTTGCAGGTGGCCTCCAAAACGAACAGCAAACAGTCATCAGTAGAAAATAGCTCAATAGAGTATTCGCACATTTTTGTCAGGCTCTGAGAGATACGAAATTGTCATAAATCAAGAATCTAGAATCAACAAACCCTCGTGCGTCACCAAATAGCTACCATTTTTGGTAACCATATCCATGATATGAATTTCGTTTCCCAAAAGGTTTTCAAATTTTGTGCATTTGTCTTCAGATTTTCTAATAATGTAACAATAAGGATGTTTATTTTGTCCCATACACGATATAAATAAGAATGGAAACTACCTTAATACATTCACGGTGATTGGTAGAATATTAAGAATGACTTGCTTAAGAATTTGAATATCATCACTATAAAGTAAGTGTGAAGATAAATGAGAAAACTATTATAAAACAAAATTTCTAAGCTGATTTCACATGTTGAATTTATTACTGCTAAAATTGAGAAATTTAAAAGTACAATCTTGTCTAGGTGATATGGAACAATGCACAGTGCTTCTTTGAGGTTCAAAAAAAGGCTGTAGGTGAGTTTGACACGTTAGACAGAAGGGAAAAAAATAATGGTAAAGAATTTGAAAAGTGTTGTTCTCCTTTTGCATCTAAGAATTCTCTATTAGAACTTCTCGAATTTCTATTTTGTTGAAAACAAAGAACAAGGAATTAATACTCGCTCACCAGGGTCAAAAGTGCCTTTTGGGGCCTAGCCAGTTAGTGTTTATTGCTAATGCTGATATAATCCTCACTTTTGTCTTCGTTTATTAACAAAAAGGCTGCCAGTGTGTTCATAAAGCCATGGCCAAATGTTGACGAAATCTTTCCGTAAAGACACTAGCAACTTCTTTCAACTAACTGAGAACGGCTTTGAGTACCATTAGCAAAGAAATAGCAGAGGCCCAAATATGACCTTAAACGATGGATTGTTAAAGCTATATCCGAAAATGTGGTTGTCTCGCAAAATTACCAAAAAGCATTATATTTGGAAATAAGTAAGTTTACACATTTAGATCGAAAAATTTAATGTATTTAATTACTCTTGCATATACACTACGGGCTACCAGTATTTAGTGGCATTTTGCGGCGCCTTTCCATGTTTCATATATGTAAGAGCAAGAAAGTGTCGCTCATATTTCTCTGAAATGAAATATTTAATTGATCTCTTACATTTTGACGACCCAAATAAAACAACAAATAGGCGAACGGGTACTTTTAAATATGAGATATTGTTCGATTAGTTTGATTTAATACCGTATAAAGCAAAGGTCCTTGTCTAAGCATACAGAATGCGGCACCGCCATCAACCCAAGAACGGGTCCGACAGTATTAGTGTCAGTACGGTTAGCCCGCTTATACATGTGCAAGACAGTATGATAAATTTACTCCAACGCTATGACACCTTGCGTACAGGTCGCCATTTTTGTTCTTCATAAACTGCTGGTGAGGTTTTGACGTAATACTCTGTGCACGAAAGTAACAATAATTTTTCATAGTTTCCCCTTTTACTTTCACTTAAAATAAGATAGTGCTCGATGGATAATTTTCACAACTTTTCGTCAAAAGTGTTTCTCTAGATATACGGTTCAGTGTACGCACAGCTGATGTTCCAGCCGTCTCTATGGTTGTTTCCGCCTGTTCCCGCCATCCGGGCAATTCGTCAGCTCCACGCTCGGCCACACGTGGTTTCCATCAGGCGACTGGTAAACCAATCAGAGGTGTTGTTACTCTAGCTGTCAGTGAGCTCAGGGACTCACACCAACACTATAGCCAGCTTGTGTGATTGATACTGTTTACTGACTGACACTGAACCCGAAAACGAACCGATTGTATATTTGGTGTTTGTAGCTCTGCACACATACACACGTAAATGTGATGATGAGGAAGGAGGTAAGGGTGAGGGCAGGTTGCGGGGGGTTAGGGATACCAATGTGGTATTAGGTGTTGTTGACATTCAGAGATAAAAGGTGCGGAAAAGAATATACGGGAGTGTTAATTAATGCGCAAGCCCTGATTTGTAGAGACATCTATGTAAGAGACTGGAGGTGAAGGCGATGGTCTCAATTCATGTATAATACGGAACAGTTTCTATATACCCCTGTGGGATGTAAAGGAGGGTCAGGCTTAAATATATACAAACGGTATATTTTTATGAAGTTACAATCAGTTTTTGAAGTAATAAGCCCATATAAGATACCCATACGTAGGTATTTTTGTAAGTTGATGTCTTATTTTTGGCTAACCACATTGCTTCAGTTTCTGAGTATTCGAGCTCAACACATCTGATTTCCCTGAAGAACAATTCTCTTGTAAGTGCTTCCTTAATCTCTGGCACTCTGTGTCTAGGTACCCAATCAAAACTGAGGTACACATTTTGATTATCGATAACTTATTCGATATGGATACTGCTTTATTTATTTATTTATTTATTTATTTATTTATTTATTTATTTATTTATTTGATTGTTGTTTTACGTCGCACTCAAGAATATTTCACTTATATGACGGCGGCCAGCATTATGGTGGGAGGAAACCAGGCAGAGCCAGGAGAAACACACGATCATGCGCAGGTTGCTGGCAGACGATACTGATTTAATGCAATCGCCTAGAACAAAACTTGCGTCTTTCCACCATCATTGAAAAGTGTTGACTGCTTTATTCCGTCCTAATTTCGTAATTTTTACATACTCAAACAATTTGTCAGTTAAGTCTGTTGTCTGAGTGATGCTAGAATGTATTCTGCTATTGCAGCAAATTGTTCGGTTAAATAAAACACACATATTCTACTAATTCATGGCGTTCAGCATAAGTGGATAGTGCTACTACTGGTTGACCAGTATCAGTATAATGGCTCGGGTGGGGCGGCTTACTTGCCTTCGGTAAGTGGTCTCAATGAAGAAGCACTAGATAAAAGAGCGGTTGAAATCCGTCTTGTGACAAGGAGGCACATTACATGCACAATGAGGATTCCTTCGTCGTCATATGAAAAATTGTTGAGTACGACGTTAAACCCCAAGCACTCTCACTCACTCACTCACTCTATAAATTCAACATGAAGATTATATTAGACTATAGTTTATGTTTAATATGACAGAATAATACTTTATATTAACATATGATACATTCTAGTGTCACTGAGGCAATAGACTTTCTGATAAAACTATACTCATATCTTTATCAAGAGAGCTCCACAGAAGTAAAGCAGAAAAAGATAAAGATGTTTTGTACTGTTCAGTTCGAGGGAAGGGAATAGTTTAAAATTATAGATCAAAGATTTATTGATAGATTGGAATCATAGGTAAACAGTTGTGCCATGTAATTTGGAAAATGACCATTTATAGACTTGTACACAACAGTGGTTTTGTTATAGTCAATAAGTTGATGCAGTGTCACCCATCCAAGTTTTTGAAATAGTTCGCTGGTCGAAGTTTTTATATCAGCATCAGCTGTTGAGCAGAATTGCAGAATAACAAGTGTACGATTTGTGGAGTAAATCATCTTTGTTTTCTCACAGCTAACAGCCTAGAGACAGTTGTGCAGACATATTCGCAATCGCTAGCACGTTCCCATCAATATCTCTTTTGTCTTGTGTGGATGGATTTATTTTCATTACTCCACACTTCAGCCTTTGTAATGTCTTCCTGAATTTTATGTTCTAAAATTTGGTTAGATATAGAGCATATGCGACGTGTTGTGTCATCCGAACATTTATCAATGTGACCTTCGTTTCATTTTCATTTATTCACCATATAGACATAACAGGCGTATAAAGGCACATATATGGTAGCTATTGGCGGGACTAAAGTTCCGAAGAACTATCTTTCCCAAAATCAGGATATATTGAGTGACCTGCAATTGTACAAGCTGAATGATTCTAATGGCCATCCATAAGATAGGATAAAACACAGGAATCATACGGTTAGTTAAGAAGTAAATGTTCAGTCAGTTTAGATTTAAAGAGTGATGTAGAATTGGTAGGCTTCAGACAAAAGGATAATTTACTCCACTCTCACTGACATTTGATTGTGACATTTGATGCGTGAAGTGTTGATGTGTTCCTATAAATGTGTTCCTATAAATGTGTTCCTATAAATTGGTATGTGAAGATTGAAGTTCAGGGTCCTAGTTGGGTAATTGTGTACATCAGACAATTTTTTTTTTGCTCTTTGAATAATAGATCGGTGTGCTCTAATCTGATGGATAAAGTAATGACTCTCATAGCCCGTTTTTTGGAGAAGAAAAAGCAGTTGTAAATGTTTTGAAAATGTATTGCCCCATAATAAATTATGATAGAAACGGAAATATCATGGAATGGAACTAATCAAATATGATTAATACGCAGAAGCAGGTCATTTAGAAACAGGGTGAATGAGTGAGTGCTTGGGGTTTAACGTTTAGAAAATGAATAAACAGTAATGGGTCTGCTGTTGAACCTTCAGGACATACGGATAGGACGGTTAAAGGACACGTAAAGTTTTGATTCTGTGACGACGTCTTTGTGCGATTTCCAATGGAAAACACGGTCAGATACCATGCTGTAGTTAACAGGTGAACAGGTAAATGCCTGCTCGACTGATTAAAGGCTAACAGGAGACTACAGACATGAAGCAACAAACTTTAGCTACAACACTGACATTCTGGCCGCCTGATGTGCCGCACCCCTATAAGACAGGGCGAGAGAAATGCGTGTAGATCAAGCTGTAGTTCTTGAACAAGCAGATGGTCATTCCTCACATATCCCTGGACAGATGTCCTGTTCTCAAGCTCTTTCAGGCTATGGTTTGCAATGGACTGTTGAAATGCCAAAATAGCCTTCAGTGACGATGGTCAAAAATGGGATTTGACTTTATTCATATGATGTACAATATTCCTCAGGATTCATACACTTCAAATTTCCGGGATTTCACAAAGCTCTTCTACACTCAAAATTCACACTTTCCTCGCTACAATTAAATATTCTACACTTATACAATTTCGAAACCATGTAATTTGACCTTAGGGACCGTACACAAAGTACACAGGCTTAAATTCCCAACTTTTTGACCCCTTGTCGCCAAGTACGCATCTGGTACAGAACTGGTGGGAAAGTTTAGTCACATAAACCACGCGCTATTAACTGAACAGCATCAGCGACACCTATCTTGTTCGAGACTGTACACTGCATGACAAATATTAGTAACCTTTCAGTAGGCGCGTATCGTTTTTATGCATTTACATTTTTTTTCGAGCATACAACGATTGATGACCTCCTCCCCCCCCCCATGAAAATGCCTGAAATACCCCTCTTCCATCCCCCAAAATTTCCAAAAACAAAAGAAGGAAACTAAGAAAACCTTAATAGAAATGACAGTACGTCGTGTTGCTTAGTTTGACTTCATATACATTTTGATTGTTTCGTGAGCCATTTGTGCCGTGCATATACTTAAGCATATACAAGTTTACATTTTACGGAAGATGTATGCTATGTTTCATAAAATAGATTTAGCACTTTTTGGAAGAGTTGCATGGACAAAATCTCAATATATGTAAAACAGTGTTACACAAGTCCTAAATGGAGGTACATGTGATTATGCAAATAATTGTCCGATTGCCATTAACTCAAGAATGCGAAAGTTTCGCTGAAATCAGCGCAGTAGTTTGGTAGGAGATGCATGGACAAAATCGTGTCTACAGACAGACAGGGTGATTAAAGTATACCCCACCCCATCCCCCGATCCGCCCCCGCGCATGTTAATTATGTAGGTCCAGTGGGTTTGAGATTTAAGCATCAGATTTTGTTCTTGTGAGATTTTCGTTTAATCGAATAATGAATGTTAAAGTGAAAGACAACACATGACTTCGTCTTAACACAACTTCAGCGATAGCGTCGAGGAAATTTCCTGTATAATAGTCTAAGCAGTAGCCTATTGCAGATACAAGTTGTGGCGATGAAGGACCGAGTGATGAAAAGCCTTCTCGGAAGTTGGACATACTGGAAGGATATTTCTTCCACTTCTTGAACTATTCATATCGTTTATACAGTTTGCTAGTAGCCTGCAGATGTACAGCCGGGGTATTCCTGGTTCAGGTTGTAGCCTCCGGAGGGGTTCTGCTTGTGATTTTGACCCTATTAAATATTTACAAAATTACAATAGGATTGTTGTTCAACCATATTCATGCTCAGTTCTGAAACAAATGGAAATAAATTTAAGCACCACTTCGGCTGATCTAGACATTCGACTGAGCTGAATTTTATGCTTCAGATTTGTGGTGGTGGCAAGGAAGATGACAGAAGTGTTGACCTAGTTATCGAGGACGTGAGAGAAAGCACTTCGGCTGGAACACGCCGTTTCAATAATTTTACTGTATTTTATGAAAGAAAACAGGAAAGAATTATTCCTTGTATGCAAGAAAGACAATGGAACAAAATTTAAATTCATCAATTCCCATAAACTTAAGGAAAAAAATTATATCATAAGATTTAATTAAATTTAAGCATTGTTCGGTGTCTTCCCATTCCCATCAACCTTCGGCATCCCTAATGATTTTTTTCGTATGACTCTGATATTTGTTATTTAGAAACTGCTGACTAAACGGTAAACAGTTATTTGTATGATTCGACTGTGTGTCCCTCGGCTATACCTAACTAAATCGTTGCAAACGGGGGCCTCCGTGGCTCAGTTGGTTAGCGCGCTAGCGCAGCATAATGACCCAGGAGTCTCTCACCAATGCGGTCGCTGTGAGTTCAAGTTCAGCTCACGCTGGCTTCCTCTCCGGCCGTATGTGGGAAGGTCTGCCAGCAACCTGCGGATGGTCGTGGGTTTCCCCCGGGCTGTGCCCGGTTTCCACCCACCATAATGCTGGCCGCCGTCGTATAAGTGAAATATTCTTGAGTACGGCGTAAAACACCAATCAAAAAAAAAAAAAAAAAAATCGTTGCAAACGCTCTCAAAATGATGTCTTATGCCGTAGTTGTGTGTTATCGGTAAAGGCTACGTCACAGCTTAGATTGCGCAATCTGTTAGCAATGTGTTTGATTGGATAAAATTCTCAAGATGTCTGCCAGGATTCACACCAGCCATTTGTGCAGTATTGACATCTTGTTCTACATGTTATTCGGTGAAATCTCATTAAAATAGTTACGTATACCTTTTAGAAAGCTTGACAATCCTGCTTTCGACTGAAATATGTTTTAGCCATGTGCTGTCTTGTCCTGAAGATAACATAAAATGTTTGCCCCAAACAATGGAATTGGTTCTAATCCTAGATATAAAAACTTCACTTCGCCAGATATAAAAACTTCACATGTTTTCTTTGCCTTTAATGTCATGAATATGTACATATAAGTATTACCCTACTATAGTATACATCATCCAATGTATTTGTTATGAGTCAAACATAAATTAGTTGTGATAAAGTAAAAGAACACAAAAATCACCAAGTGTCAAGCATTAGGGAAAGGAACACAATGCGCTATATCTGAAATAATTACATATTTTGTCCATGTATGTATTAATAATGTCGAATGCCAGTGATACGACATCGGGTTTTATATTGTTTCTTCCAATTCAAACTTTAAGGGTATCACACGGGCTAAAACATAACTCGTTTCTCATTAGTTAATATTGATAACATGGCAATCCTTTCCGTTTTTTTCAACAAAAAGAATGTCTAAAAAAATCCAGGAAAAGCCTAATAAAAACTTTACAGAAGAGCCGTTTCTGCACAAGGAACATATTTTAATATCATTTTTGACACACATATCAAATTACTAAAATTTTCACTTTTCAATTTGAAACAAAAACGAACTAGTAAACTATTTAAAGTTCAGTAACAATGTTAAGTGATTATGTTATGTTGGATTAAAAGTAAAGTGATGATATGTTATGTTGTTGGGTTAAAGGTTAGGTGGTAATCTGACGTTGGGTTGATAAATTCATTTATTTACTTATTTATTTATTTCATTTGATTGGTGTTTTACGCCGTACTCAAGAATATTTCACTTATACGACGGCGGCCAGCATTATGGTGGATGGAAACCGGGAAGAGCCCGGGCAAAAAAACCACGATCATCCGCAGGTTGCTGTCAGACCTTCCCGTGTACGGCCAGAGAGGAAGCCAGCATCACAGCGACCCCAATGGTGAGAGACTCCTGGGTCATTACGCTGCGCTAGCGCGCTAACCAACTGAGTCACGGAGGCCCCTAGGGTTGATAAATGTAAGGTGATGCACAGGCCTTCGTAGCGATCCAAAAACAGGCCCGGCCATATACTACTATATGTACATAGAAAGGTAATGTCGGAAACAAAGTTTCAGCAATTTTAGAAATAAAGCTTTTCTCCACTAAGTTTGCACTCATCTGCACGTCATGTGCCCTGTGAGTCTCACACAGGAATTACCTTGTCAATAATATTCCAAATCTATAATGGCAACATTTATAGTTATGAGAAAAAAAAACTCACGAGAAGTCAAAGTTTTGGGCCAATCACTTGAAAAGTTGTAAAGCTAGAAAGCTCAAACCTTGCAGGTCTTTTATAGATATGCTGACAGAAGTAAGCTGCACCAAAGTATGGAGACTGAGCAGCTTTATATTTTGTAAATAATTATGTAATAATTTTTTATAATCTATACGACCACTGGTCTTTTAGCTACAGGTGTATAGGCTGTCAGCAGGGCCTCCGTGGCCGAGGGGATTAGCGTGTCAACGCGGCACAATGACAGGCCGTACGTGGGAAAGTACGACCGCAATCTGGGGATGGTCGTGGCTTTCTCCAGGGCTCACATGCAGTTAGCTCACAGACAAAAAGTTGCTGTCTATGTCTAATGTATCACTTCGGTGCGCGGTAGCAATCTTGGGACACATATAGTCTCCTTACAACGTATGTGCTCGCTTTACATCACTGCCACCATTTAGACAAGCTTAGTCTTTGGAGAAAGTGCGACACACGTGGACTTTACACTTATATCCATAATCAGCATTCATCAGTCAAGCTGTTTAAGGTGAACGTTAGAATGCTGTTGAACGTATGTGGGTAGAGAGTATTAATAGGAACAAAGGTAGAGACAGAGATGTTGTTTGTTCTGACATCATTTCCTGCCTCATCACCGTGACCTCAGATGACCTAGGGTGTGGTTCAAGATTTCTGTTCAAAATGTGCTAGTGGTGGTATGCGTTGTAAGGTGTATGGTTGGAACAATGTATTCCTCTGTCAGGGACCATGAACAGTAAATTATTTGTATGTATCGGTGCTTTAATTCACACATTGATAATTCTTGGGACGAGCAAAAGCTGGAAAATCCTTGTGAACTTATCCACTTAGATTTAAATTAATTGATTTATTTGATGGGGAGTTTTATGCCACAACCAAGAATTTTTCAGTTATAGGACGGTGGCCAGCATTATGGTAGGACGAAACCGGGCAGAGCCCAGGGGAAGGAAGCCAGCTTGAACTGGACTTGAACTCACAGCGACTGCATTGGTGAGAGGCTTGAAAAGTATGTATGCCAGAAAACTAAACCGGTCGTGTAATCTGTATGATCCCCTACACTTTAGCCATGTTAAATCGATTCCCCACTGAATCCTCCATTCTGTAATGAGAACACTAAAATGGTTGATCAGTTACCTAAAACAGACTTGTAGAAAATACAATTGTACGCCTTACAAAAAAAAGACCGGTTCTTTTTTATTTAATACATCTTTGGCGTACAAAATACGTGAAAACCAGAGACAAATTAATAAATGTTCGTTCCAAAATTAAGACTACATGTATATGTAAGCTACTCACACATGAGCATGATCCATCTCTGAACATGTTAAAAGTGGATTTCTCTTATTCAACTTCGTGACCAAATACAAGAAACGACATAACTTGATACTGGAGTTCAAACACAACATCCGCTCTTTAATTTGGGAAAGGCCCCGATAGCATAGTTGGTAGAGCGTCCGCTTCGGGAGCGGTACATCCAGGGTCAATCCTGGGTTGAGTCACACCAAAGGCCTTAAAGGAGGAAGATGTAACTTCATGAAGGGGATAGTGCAACGACTGGTTGACCTGTATCAGTATAATGGCTCGGGTGGGGCGGCTTACTTGTCTTCGCTAAGTCGTCTCAGTGAAGCAGCACTAGATAAAAGAGCGGTGGAAATCCGTCCTGCAACAAGGAGGCACATAACTTGCACTCTAAGGATTTCTTCGTCGTCATATAACTGAAAAATATTTTAGTATGACGTTAAACCCCAAGCACTCACTCACTCATTCATTCTTTGGTTGAGTGACAATGAGTGTAGCATTTGTAAAACATAACCAATTTCCTTAAAATCATCGTGACCATGCTCTAGAACGTACCCGCCTTCAAAAACCAGAAATAAACCATCTACTATTTCGAATAATAATTCTGGGCATATTCTGGAAAAAAGATGGGCTTGTTCAACAAAATACAATTACATAAGTAAACAGGGAAATGTATAAACTAGACGTATGAACCGTTAATTTTAGGCTTAATTTTATGAAGTTATTAAAACCAGTAATCAATGTGCATTCCTTAAGCGGAAATTCTAAACATTCATTATAAGTTTAATTTCATAAAGCTAATCAAGTGGCTGGTCCTGTTGTTGAAAAAATACTGAAGGTTATTTTGTGTGTCCAAAAAATATGATCATTAAAATATCATCATCAATAGATCGTTCCAGCATTATGGTGGGAGGAAACCAAGCAGAGCCTGGGGGAAACCTACGACCACCCGCAGGCTGCTGGAAAAACCCTCTCACGGCCACAGAGGAAGCCAGCATAAGCTACGTAAAATATGTAAAATAAAAATTAAACTTTTCGCACACATATTAGATTATGAAAACATGCTGTGAGTGTTCTTGCGGGTGGCTGGTCTTGCGGGTGGCTGGTCTTGCGAGTGGCTGGTCTTGCGGGTGGCTGGCCTAACCATATAGACGTCTTATCAAGAGACAGTTGTAAAGACTTGGTTCATGCTCCTGTTAGTCGCTGACCGCCTTCTCAATGTGTAGATTTCACTCAACTACTTTGACAGCAATTTCATCCCAAAAACATAAAATCAGAATTAATACTGTTTCAAATTGAAAAAGAGAAAAGAGAAAAGCTTCATATTCGTACCACAATAACTTTCTTCATCATAAAAATCTCAAAATATGTAACGAATATGCTAAGTAGGACGCATAAACCAGAAATAAAGCTATGAACACCTATTAAGCTAAACCAAGAATTTAAATTATATTATTTAAACTGTTATATTATAGCCTTGAAAAAAAGCATCGCAACACAAAAAATATTCACACAGCATCTGGTAGATACACAGAAACCCGGTAAATCATCAATGATTTTCGTACTAAGGAAATCAGTTCAACATAAATCTCAAGCCGTGTAGCTTAACCTGAGAAATCACCCTAATGAAACTTAGGGTAACCATAGAAGCAGTGTGATGGAAATACGGGACAAAGTTGCATTGTCACAATGGTCTGACGGTGTAAAAGCATGAAAATAAATACATATCCATTCAAATCTAGTGTAAAGTGATGTTACCTCTACTTGCAAAACCCTGTGAATCTCAGGAGATTTTAACGAAAGTCGAATGCTTCTCGCTGAAAGTCAATGTGTGAAAACTTCACACCAATCAACTTGTAAATACGTTTACAAATCATTATTTCGATTGATGTGGGAAGTTGTAGTGGTACAGTAGTTGCGAGAAAACAATTCCGTGCCAATATTATATGTCACAACATGCATTTCATATCACAGGCTGATACTCCGATATGACCGATGTATCCCACACACACACATAGTATGGCAGAATGTAATGAGCGATGCAAGTGTTCAGTCCACCAGCATGACCACCCAGAATGAACCTATTATGAGTTGGGTTTAGGTTCACTGAGACAGGTTGCTTACACAAAGGATATAGAATGAGTTAAATTCGTTGTGTAATTTTCATTTCTTCCGAGCCTTTGAAGAACAAATGAAATTCACATCGCGAATTTAATAAATCTCATATAATAGGTCACGAATCGCATGTCCTATTCATCCCATAATTTGTTTTGAGCGATTTAGGTGGTTGATAGAGAAGACAACGTCTTTTTGTTTTGACAAGTATGTAAATGAGATGCGTACTGATATCGATGTATGTGGAAAGGTTGGGACAGTACCACACATTTCCCAAAATGTAGTTCCAGAAAACACTGAGGGAATCTGTGATTTCTGTGAAAAGAAAGCATAACACAATCCATTAGTGTGATAAGATGACAAGCTTTAATTTCTTTCGAAAGTATCAGCACTCATAACTGCTCATTTGTCTAAACATTTGGCTCCAAAAGTGTGATCTAAATCTGTGTGGTCATAACACTACGATCACCGACGTCACGGGTTGATTTGCAGTTTGTGAGGAGCGGTGATTTCGAAAATCATACTGAACGAAATATTTAGATTTAGGCTATTAACTCGAACAGTTCACCTGAAAACTTTTTTGCTGGTCTTATTAACTATTTTTGTGGAAAATAGAATGAACTAGATCGAAGAATAATCTGGAGGTACACCAGTTGCAGACGAGTTCATACACACGAGCCAACTCCTTAATGTTCTACAAAGTAATAAGGTAAGTTTGTAGGTGTTTAATTTCGTGACAATCTGATACCGAGGCATGCTGCTACCGCTGACGCATGGCGCAGTGACGGTTGAACTTGTGTTTGTGAGTACCTTGTTTTAGGCGTGTACCTGCAGTGTCAAGCATTCATTTTGTTTCACCAACCTTAGCTATTTTTTACATTTCATGAAGGTAAATTTTATTTCTATCCAGTGTACGAAAAACTTGACCATTTTGGCACCAAGAAACCGCTTCCGAGGTGAAGAAAGTTCCCCCCACCCGAGCCATTGTACTGATGCGGGTCAACCAGTCATTACATTTCAGGGTGTTTAGAGATCGCTGAGGTGAGCTTGATGTTAAAGCATTTAATGAAGCTGTCACAATTATATATTCTACACTGAGAAATATTGTGATCAAGAATCAATGCCCCTAATAACGTACCAGCTCATCAAAAAGCATTTGTCCACCCTGAATAAAGTTTTTTTTTTAAATTTGGCACTTCATAGGTTAAGCTTCCGGTCAGTTTGACGTAGTACAACACTTACATTGGATAGCAACAGAATTAGCCGCACGGTAAAACAAAAGGAAATCAAGTGAAACCATTGACCATTCTCATTCTTTTGAGGCCTTAAGTCCGTGATTTGACAACGGCCTTAGCCTTGTTTTATATAGTGCCTCTTTGAATTAAAAACTAACTAGTCTTCTAAAGTAGATGGATTAGATCAGTCCATGTTATGGCTGGTTTGTTGTACATAGCATATGGCAAACTCATTATGTCTTTAATATTTATGAAACTAATACAAATGATTATCTTTACATTCACTCTGGGCCTGTATTTGTCAAAGATCTTAGTTCAGACTTTTTTTCCCAAATTATCCGACTTAGCTAAGTCCAAAGCTTATTTATCAAACGACTATGCACAAAACTTAGCTAAGTTAGTTTGTAAAAGCTAAGCTTTAGTTAAGGAATCCCTTGTCTCTGTGGCTATGGGCCGGTTTCCTGGGTATTTTTAGAAAACGTTTCTCTCTTCTATCTAACTGGACCGAACAAGATGCACAGATACTCTCTAGGCTTGTGAAAAGGATAATCATGTCTTACTAGAGGGGAAGTTTGGGCCCGGGAGTACGTCGGCAGGACGGCAGGAGGCCTGACAGGTATGAACCTAAGTTAAATGAGAAGAAAATTTAAATATCAATCAAATACCATTGAAAAGAGTATGTATTTCATCGCAGGTGCATGCCATAAAAATTTTTAATATGTACCTCAAGCTAATAGACTATAAAGAAATGTCAGCGCCAAAATCCGCTGACTCCATTTTGAATAAGAACCAGCCCTGAAGTTTTCGGTGTTAGGAGGAGAATTGCGGTGAGAAAACAGTTCGCTTTCCGCTTGACAATCGGGAAACTGGAATGTTGGACGTAGGTTCCGAGTTTACGCGAACAAGCCGGCAGTTTTAACGACTCTCATTGGCTGAGAGGCAACCCACCCCCACCCCAGCATAAATTACTTGGAGATAAAGATGGTGCATGTGATGGACTCAGCGATTTATGCCATCTTTGCCGTTTTCCGGCTGTATGTGTATGGCGAGGAAAAATACCAAAATTATGCAGCAGGCACCACCAGACAGAAAACAAATGTGCTCTTTTCAGCCTATAGAGTCATTTATTAAACTTTTCTCCTCCCTTAAATTCGCTACACAGCTACAGATTTTGTATTTATGCCTTGTATATGCCTAAAAACTTTACATGTATAAACCAGATTCCAATTTAAATATGGACAAATTACAGGACTGTTTTAAAGTAAAATTGATACGCCTAGTTGTACTCTTCAGTTTATTGTATTATTTATCTTTCTTGTATCCATATTATTGTCCATGGCAATGTGTCTTGCACTCAAGTTCCAGTGCGTTTTATGCACCTTTTTGTTTTGATTTTGAAGACAAAGCTACACTGGTTGGGTTGGCAAGGCCCAATTCCATAACATGCGAAAAGGTTGAAGAATTGCTCATATAAACAAGTGGCATTAAGGCTGAACGAAACAAGACAACTGAAAATAAGATTTGAAGTTTGTGAATACCGGTAAAGGTACGCGTACTGAGCAAGTTAGATTTTTCTTAAATGAGTAGGAATATATATCTTTAAAAAAACAATCAAATAAATTAAATAAATAACATAATTATGACTAAAAAATACTGTACACCACATAAAGAAAAAACAAAGCAAAAATTCTAACTATTGTAAACATATATTGTATATAAAGTACAAAAATATATAATTACACCAGTTATCCATAATAAATGGTAATCTATTTGTGTCATGAAAGTCAGTGTATAAGATAGTCAAGTTCTCTGCATCCGAAAAGTTTATATAAAACTTGATGAAAATACTCGACATTGAGTTCAGGCATCAAATTTTGCGATATAATAGCTACATTTAAAACTTGATGCCACTTATAAAATTTGATGTCATGTTTTAATTAGAACTTGTGTGCCTTTGATACATTAGTATTTTGTGTCACAAATAAAACAGCATTCATCATCATAGCTTGGTCATAAAGGTCAAGAATATTGTTTTTATGCCTTTAAGTTGTGACGTGTTGGTGGTGGGAAAACAATGACTAGAAAATGGTAGTACGTGTGTAAACATGTCTATATTGTGAATTAAAACAAGAGGTTATAGCTAAAATATGAATGACATGAGGTCAGATATATATATATTCTGTTTTTTGTATAATATGCCCGTTCTTCCCTAAACAAAATTTATAGGAAATAAGTGCAAGGACCATTACATGGCTAATTTTCAAGTTATCTTTGTGTTGTGCCAATTTATGCTTTTTTGGCCCTTTATTACAAATAATGAAGTGCTCATTCACAGTTTCACAATGACAAGCCTTTAGTTAATGAGAAGTCTCATGTATTTTGAGCCTTAATGTATAATGCATCTCGTTAAATTAATGGGGATATCACGTGAAGACTGTGACTGTTTTATCCAGCTAAAATATGAACACACTACTGAGGTTTATATTCATGAGGTACGGGGACATGTCGTAACTGTTAAATACATTGTAAAAGGCATGTACTTCTGTTTTCCTTAACATTTTACAACTTCAGTCAACAAGAGGAGGCCTTCTACCACGACCGATCCATTATTTAAGCATTCAGTGACGGGATGTAAGCAGTTCTCTATGTCCTCTACGAAACAGAGTTAAAGTTTTCAATGAAGTTGAGAAGTTCATTGTTAATTCAAGGCGATTTTGAGTCGCCCCAACCCTCATCCCGTTTATTTGAGAGCTACCTCTAGTAACGTAGTATAGATTTACTCTTGCTGTTAAGTGTGGCGTGCATCATCCCTTTTCAGGGCTTGGAAAACGCCAAATTTATAATTTTACTCACTCACTCATGTAAGCAGTTCTATCAACAATTGTCCTGTATGTGTTATAAACCATATTATATATTTCTGATGTGCTTTGGCAGAGATATATTGATATACACTAATTCTTCCGCTTTATAAACTGTTTCTGCGACCAAGATTTGGACACTGTGGTGTGTAGAGAACTAATATGCATAGTTTTATGAAGCTTGTCTTGTTTAGTGCCGCAAACAAATCGTAATCGTGTCATTTTGATCATATTTGTGTGCATAAATTCCACTGGAAAAAGTCCTTTTGAGGTCTAAAATGTTGAAGATTTTCAGTGTATTGTTGTGATGATTGCTTCCATTATACATGTAGTAACTGTTAGATGTCAGTTACAAAATTCTTTGTATTGCAGGTAAAAGTCTCAATTGCATTATGTTTAATATTTCTGACCCGGTTTCCTCCCACCATAATGCTGGTCGCCATCATATAAGTGAATATTCTTGAGTACGGCCTAAAACACCAATCAAAAAAAAAATAAAGAAATAAATATTTCTGACGAAATTAAGATAACAGTTCTAATTAATATTACCTTTACTTTTACCAGGACATCATTTTGCACACGAAGTTGTCAGTAGGGATTTGTAAACACGAAGTTGTCAGTAGGGATTTGTAAACACGAAGTTGTCAGTAGGGATTTGTAAACACGAAGTTGTCAGTAGGGATTTGTAAACACGAAGTTGTCAGTAGCGATTTGTAAACATGAAGTTGTTAGTAGGGATTTGTAAACATGAAGTTGTCAGTAGGGATTTGTAAACACGAAGTTGTCAGTAGGGATTTGTAAACATGAAGTTGTTAGTAGTGATTTTGTCAATATAGAATAAACATTGAAATTAACTCATGGTCAGCAGAAAGAGCATTTTTTTTTTCAGAGTAAAATGTGTATGATTCTATTGTAGCCTCTTGGAACCACAGTTTGGCCCGGAAACAGATTTAAATCATGAAACATGGTTTTATCAAGAGAAATTCTACTTTCTGCCTCTACCTGATCTTGAGAGAAAAATTGCAAAAGAAGAAAATCATGTTTCGTTTTCTTAGTACTCAGTGATTTCTCAGATCAACGTAACTCCAGTTTAATGTTTTCTGGTCTTTAACCCGTATCCTATTATATAATGTTATTCTTCATTCAATATTTCAATACATGATATATTTTTAACTTTATGTATTGATTGTTTACTTAATGCATTTCATGTGTGTGTATATACAGGATACATCTCTTATTCATTGTCCGTTGTTGTTGAATTCAGTATTATGAATACAAAGGTCTATGCATATACAGTCATTATTCGAGATGATTTATTTCTGTAGAATTAACCATGTTAAAGTCTTACACTGGAAATGTGTTGACAAACTGCCCTCTGTATCGAACTCCCATGGCAGCGTGAGCAGGTAATGCTAGATGCTCTCCCTCGACATCGTCTTGATCGTCACTGTTATGTTAATCCCCACCACCCTCAGACAGGGGAATGTTTCTGTTCTTGCATATGCTGTGCATAACTGCACAGGCAGTTGTGATCTGCATAACGAAAGGGTTATATATCACTACTGTATCATATCACAGGCAATTTACAAGATACGAGAGCTTTACAAATACATCAAATGCATTTTTAACAGATAGGCAAGTACTGAAAAATATGCAAATAGCAATGGCGTATCCCAGCTTACCTTGCATGCACTTACTGGAGACTGCCTTGACAAATCTCCGTGGAAGATATGAAAACGCCGTTTTCATCGAACAAACCCACTTTCAACACAGCTTCTTGTTTTCATACGAACTTTACAAAATAATGTGTTTAGTATTAATAACAGTTGCAATCTCAGGCTTATCAATCCCTGGTGAACAAAAATTAGAAATTTTATGTTATGCAGTTTAATAATTGTTCCATTGTTGATGCTTTGTGTGCATTTTAGTAACTGGCAAAATTCAAAAGCTAGGATCTTGTCTATTGAAATTAAGTATACATTTATTTTATTTATTTGATTGGTGTTTTATGCCGTACTCAAGAATATTTCACTTATACGACGGCGGCCATCATTATCGTGGGAGGAAACCGGACAGTCCCCGCGCGAACCCACAACCATCCGCAGGTAATGAAAGTTACAGATCATATCTCAGATGCCCTGTGTTGGTATTAGTTACCGTAAATTACAATATTTATGATCTAGCCTCTTGTGTACTGGAATGCGGATAAATGCTAAAGGTGGTATCTCAGGGTTGTGCATATATGTTATGTACAGAAACACGAAGGTTGTGTTCCATGATTGATACCCTGTATATGTGTTTTATCATGGATTTCAAAATTATACTTGACCCTCACATCGTGTGTGTTAGGACACGTGTTGATGTCAGGGTACTTCATGTATTGAGATGAAGTGTTCCATTTTTCTCATAAAGGCATTCTTTTTGGTAGAGCTATTAATTATAGATGATTTAGTCTCAAAATTGTATCAACATATTTATTATAGTTTGCCAGGATTCGGGTGCAGAAATGGTGTTAGTAGCCATCGACGTGATGGTTAACCATTGCCACGAAGACGGTGAGTTCCACCGGGAGTGTGGTTTCTTTCGAATAGCTGACGGAGTCCACCCTTTGTCAAAATTCGGAAGTCATGTGTGGCACCTGGCCATCTCACAACAAGATCAATGATTCTGTAACCTGGGTCAAATACAGCTCATGTGTTCATACTGTGGCACTGGTGGCGATTCACAAATTCATTTTTCGATGACACTTGGTGCCGTGGTTATAGTCAATGACACCAACTAGACCAGGTAAATTGGCATTGTCATAAAAACCTCTCTTGCTTATCCTGATCTCGCCGATATCAACAGGAAAACTGAGGAATTGAGAGGCCACTCTGTTTGACGCTAAACTTTGGACTGTTTCATTGACAACGCGAGAGACAGTTGGTTGACTGACACCATGCACAGTTGAGATCTAATTTGCCAGCGGCGAGATCCCTTAATGTTATAAGGGTTTTAACACCGGCATCTAGAGCATGAGGCTGGCAAATGACCAGTTATATTAGAGATGAAATCAAAAATGTTCCCAAGAAATATTTTCATTTAACAAACCGCTGCTCCGAGTGCTTTTAAAATTGATAAGGGTATTCAAGACTGCAGATTTTGTTCATATCGTTTAAGTGTGGATACTGGCTATTGGTCGATCAAGTCATGTGATGTCCTATGTTCTTTTTTTTTTAATTGCCGTTGTGAAATGGGATATGTTGTTGTAAACTTTCTGTGATTTAACGGAGCGGGAGAGTAAATACAGGCCACATTTTACCAAATTTGTGGACAAAGAGAAGGTTTTATTTATTTATTTGATAGGTGTTTTACGCCGTACTCAAGAATATTTCACTTACACGACGGCGGCCAGCATTACGGTGGAAGGAAACTATATGTAGTAAAGAAAATCACTGCGCTCGTGGAACCTATAGCAAGGAAACAGGACCGGTGTCAGTATAATGTCACTGGGTGGAGTGTCATGTCTGGTGTCTTCGGCATAATACTTCAGTGGTGGCAGCACTTTAATTGGGGTCATGGACACGTCCTGCCACAGGAAGATAAAGTATATGTGCACACACCCACACGCTCTTGTATCTGTTCAACAAGCCCGGTTAAACTACTATATGTACACTGTGTTTATACAAGAAAGACTAGGTCAAATCAAAGTTTTACCTGTTTGAGTTTTTGGCTCATATGTACTTCGAGGTGTCCTGTGAGTTTTACGCCACGAACACTCTGTCGGAATTATCAGTATGACGTGGGTGCTATTATGGGATAGAGCAGACAGAACAGAATGGCGCTGTGTCCAGATAAATCAATAATCTACATGTTTATGTTTGGATGGATTATGTACATACTGTGAATATTTTTGACACACTATACAGAGAACGTGAGACTCGTAGGACATAATGAAATACAGTACAAACTATGGGGGAATTGGATTATTACTAAAGTCAGTACTTTACTTCCGACCTCGTCCTTTTTTTATATGCACTGTGAAGTTATGACTGGGCCTGTAGGATCTATCTATATGAGGGCCTGTGACACACCGAATGACACCTCGTCGTCATATGACTGAAGATTTGTTAAATACGACATAAAAGTTATTACACAAAGTATACGTTTGCCAATGGTTTAACCACGGAGGTATATGTGCACTATATATACCACCATGGTTTAACGTTGTGGCGATCATGCAGCACGTTGGCGTAAACAACATGACGTTACAGTGACGCTATTCGACACCGCAAACTTCTCTCGGTACCTGTTCTTGTGCCATTCATAAAAAAGAACGGTACGAGTTTTACTATCTTAACTTTTTGTGTCAAAGTTTTATTTTGATTTTCATTGATTGCGATTTAGTGAGTAACAAAAATTGAACTCGTCCACATTAGCCGGTGTCCACTCAGTAAACCATAATTACACGATGGCGGCCAGTTTTCACGGGGGTGGACATCTGAGTTCCGAGGTACATGTAAACCTTCGCTCTTTGGCAATTTACTGACGATCTTTCCACAGTAACACGTATATAGACTTAATGCCGGCACGCCATGGTGGACAACAAGTGACGTGTAGCGAGCTAGGTTCGGGCTACAAGAGCATAGCTAACCGCTTGTCTCCAAACGAACGATTAAAGCAGCGGAATCGAAACTGGCTGACTACGGTCGGGATTGAACTCACACTTTTTGTGCCAGCTGTTGGTGGAGTCCTACTTCTAACAACTGACCCACATTCTGCTTCCTCACACATCTTTCTTTGTTAATGGCCAGAGTGCTGTTTTGCGGAGTACAGCTTAGTTATGAGTATTTCACCACTGATCCACATCCCGCTTCCTCACACATCTTTCTTTGTTAATGGCCAGAGTGCTGTTTTGCGGAGTACAGCTTAGTTATGAGTATTTCACCACTGATCCACATCCCGCTTCCTCACACATCTTTCTTTGTTAATGGCCAGAGTGCTGTTTTGCGGAGTACAGCTTAGTTATGAGTATTTCACCACTGATCCACATCCCGCTTCCTCACACATCTTTCTTTGTTAATGGCCAGAGTGCTGTTTATGCTAGTTGTGAATATTTCACGAAAGGGAGGTAATAATGATAATTCTGGTTAGAGAGCTGGAGAATGGGACGTTATACAACGAATATAAGAATATGCATATATGTGTTGTTCTTCCCAAAGCCAAAAGTGAATTGTACTCTTGCAAAAGATTTAACTTGTTAAATTTAACAAAAAGTCTGTTGTCTGAGTGATGCTAGAATGTGTTATGTTATTTCAGCAGATTTTTGTGTTCAAGACAACATACATATTCTATTTATTTAACACAAAGTTTGTATTAGGTCAACAGGATATTGCGTTGAATATGACACAGTATTATGTCATAATAACAGAATACGTTCTAGCATCACTCAGACAAGAGACTTTCTGTTAAAATTAATAGACAATGTTTTCTAGTGTACGTACAGCATGACGCCTCCACGGAATCTCATCTGTGACATTACCACTGACGAATTACTGTTTATTTTACGCATATATCCTCACAGATTGATTTGTCACGGCGTGACAGCCGTCAGTATAGCACATATATATGTATATATAAATATCTTTGTTTTCGCGTAGATCTAACTGCGAGTTACCGGATAGGGCCTATAACTCGATGCTCGGCTGATGTGTGTATCATTATACACAGCTGAGAATAAACACAGCAATGCTAGCCGAGACTTCTCCCTCTCACAATCGCCTCACACTCTTCTCCGATTGCCGAATCTTCACCGCGGTCCGCGATCTGTGAAACTGACAAGTTGAAATTGATTAGGCTCGGTACCACGCCCCCTTTTCAGCGAGGCGTGGTATGAGGTCTGGGAGGCTAGAGATAAGCTGGTTTGTTTCCGAGTTACAAGTCGCTCTGTCTGTTTCCGACTCAGGATGGCCTTTCGACTCCGGCATCAACACCTTCTGTGATTCAGGCTTCAATGTTTTAGGTCATAAATTGAAGCTAGCGTGGACAAGGGGGATAATTCTTCCTCGTAGGAATCGTACATTATGGACGCCCAAAACTGGCAGAAAGCACGTCTGTGGATTAAAAACTAGGATTTCTTCGCTCTAACCAAGCTCGAGGAGATTTACTACCAACCTTGCCAGTTCCATAACTCGTCTGACGAGAAGAAACAAATATCTTTGTTTTATATCCCGCGTGTTATTTTTATATCTGACAGCGGGAAAGTGCTTACCGGCGTAAAAAGTTGCAGAGGAAATGTGGTCACAATAGACAGACAAAAAAGGAGAATAACATATAGTCCTGCATATTTATTTCTTTGGCGTAAAGGCCAATATTTTTCTGAGCAATCTGTTAGCACCTCGCGAGGACAACCCATGGTGAGTACCTTCCCAGTCAGAGCCCGGGGGGTTCTCATGTGAAAAGCATGCGAAAGGTATTCGACAGGAAGAAACGCAAACTCGACGACGACGGCAACGAAGGCGAAGAGAGTTTCAGTTTGGATACGCTTGACGTCTCCCCCGGGCTGGACCAAGGGCCGAGTGTCGCCGGTGGAGACCAGCAGTTAACCTCTCTCAACAACAAACGGAAGAAAAAATCGCTGGGTTCGAAGAAGGGAAGCAATAACATGTCGAACACGATGGTGCTTCAAGCCGGCACGACGACTCTTACGATGAGTTCCGAAACGGCACCGACGTCCGATGCCAACTCGTACTGTCGAATGTCTCCTGGGGGCACCATGAAGCCGCGGACGGCGGCAAACGCGAGGGAAAGAGACCGTACTCACAGCGTGAACACGGCATTTGTTACGCTCCGGACGCTGATACCTACTGAACCAGCGGATAGGAAACTATCGAAAATAGAAACCCTGCGCTTAGCTACCAGTTACATTGCTCACCTGAACACAGTGCTAATGGTGGGGTCGGACTGTATGGATCAACCCTGTTTAAAACATCATGGGCTTTTACCCCGGATGCCGCCCCCTAATCCCGATTCCCTACCCAAACCCGTGTGTACCTTCTGTCTTAGTGCCTCACGGAAACTGCCGGTAAGTCCTGACGGCTTAGTCCGAATCTATTTGTAGTTAGATGCCAACGACCAATTTTCTCAAGTCAAAATTATATACTTAGTCAAGTGTCGATGACCAATTTCTATAGTTATGTATACAAGCCTTAACTTCCAAATTCTGAAGTCGAAACCATGCATGTATGTCAGCAACCAGTATAGGCCTATAGTCAAATGTTAACGAACAATTTCTGTAGTAAATATTATGTATTTTTATGCCAGCAATCAGTATGTAGTCAGATGTCAGGGACCAACTTCTATTATCAAAACACATTTATATGTCAGCAACTAACATGTAGTCAAATTTCAACGAACTATTTCTACAGTTAAAATGCGTCTATCAGAATGTCAACAGTCAATATATAATCAGATGGCATGATCAATTTCTGAAGTCAAACTGTATGTCAAGTTTGTCAACAGACAACACATTAAAATATGTCAAGAATCAATTTCTGTGGTCAGAATTATGTAGGTTAATTATGTATTAATAATTACATAATAAAGAATTATGTATCCACGTTAAAATCAAATGTCAACGACTGATTTCTATCATGAGTCAAACTTCATGAATGTCAGAAGCCTATATGTAGTCAGATGTACCCACAGTAAATTGGTCGTCAAATGTCTACAGCACATATGTGAAATATTACATGTCTGTGATCAAATTGTCCGCAAATATATTGCCAAATGTTAACAAGAACTTTTTGGTCAAAATGTGGCAATATAGACAAATCCTGACATGCCAATGGCAAGCTGTGGTCAATATATTGGTTAACACATAAGATTGGCAGAGAGCAAAACTCGTTCATGAATATAATTTTCAGAACTATCATTTGAACTGATGAAAGCGAGTTACACAGCAAACTTGGGGTTACATATAAATATTAGTTGTAATTGTTGTTACATTCAGGCGTCAGTAGAAATATTTCTCTACGTACGAATCGTGTTAATTAGAACTGTAGCGTGCAACGATGTCAAGATCTAAACCAACAAACGCTCAGCCAGTTAAGAGTATAGGGCCAGTCATTTATTAGCATATATATGGTTTCAATATGATATACATATAAGGTCCTTTGTATTATATAATTCGCCAAAAACAAATAACATACGTCGCCCTTTTCAGAATTAATGATTTATTTGATTGTGGGTTATATCGCCATATTAACAAACATTCTGTCACTGAGCCCAGTATGGCAATAATCTGGTTTATTCGTGAAAGAAAACCGAAAGTGCAGCGCCAGAGTTTTCTGAATGTGACACTGTGTCTAAAATATTCTGAGTAATTAACAACTGTCATTATACAACCTATATTTAGGCCTTTGACTGTCCAACCTTTATTTTATGGTACCAAACCTCAAAAAGTGTACATATTAGAAACGAATATGTGCATACAGTTCTGTTTTGTGTATATTTGATTTTAAGGACAAACCCCGTATGCAGCATTTGTATACTTACTATCTCACAAAATGTAAATTAATGTATCAGTATACTGACTGTGTTTCAAAATAGTATTCCTCGGAGATGAAATTTATACAGCCTTTAAAATTTGTTAAATATTTCAGGAATTAATGCCTTTTATCGCGTAACTTGATGTCACGGAATATGAAACGGTTCCAAAAAAAAACAACAATTGTGCAAAATAAACTTTTTTAAATGCAGTGGTAAAGTTCTCATTTTTATCTGTTACACATGCGCGTTAACACGTGAGCCTCTTCTGTTATCATCACATCACCAGGGCCCGGTTTCACAAAGATGTCGTACATCTATGATAATGGCAGATTTAGGACAATTGTACGGCAATAATGATGTGTAAAATATCGTATGACAAATGTACGATAAAAAATGTCTTGTGAACCTTTGTGAAACTGGGCCCTGGTATGTTGAATTCGGCACGACCCTGCAGGGAATTCCCCTTGGGTGCGATGCCTTAAATCCTATATTTTTTCAGGACACGAACGTATCTATATGTTCCCTTTCACACAAGCCCATACCGGAGAGGAAAGAATTCCATCATGCTTGTGTGACGAAAGCGTTTGTCAGAATCAATTAAATTGTCACTTCTTGTCTCAGAGTTTCAGCGCTGAAACACTTAGTTAAACGGGTATCGAAATGCCAGAGATAAGCACTTCAAAGGAAGGGTTAATCTGAGGTCTGTTATCTTATGGGTATCAAGTGAAATCAAAACCGTCAATTAAGTACCATAATCCACAAAATGGTGCCAAATGGACGAAAAATTTAATTGAATGCTATAATAACTTTTAGAAGTTTCCCCCCAAAACCCCCAGATTTACTTTATGTCGAATTGCAAAATAAAATAATATCTACAAATATGTGGATATTTTTTGTTGTTGTTGTCGTCAACAAAAAATTAAGGCTTTTCAACTAAAGTGATTAAATTGTGTAATTCGATAATATTTCTTATAAACAGAAGGATGTCCTGAATTTGAACACACTGTCACATTTTTATTTATCGTAAGTTTACATATTTACATAAAGCAAACAAGAGGGTCAATCAAAATTTAATGTTCTATGTGGTTTTTTTTTTCTTTTGGTTTTTTTGATTTTTGGTTTTGATGTTATGCGTTGTTTTAACAGCAACTTTTTCAAATTACAAGTGTCAGATTTATGGAAATTAGTGTGTAGAATAAGCCGATTTGAACTCGTAGCCTCGTTGACGGGAAGGGGGAATAATCAATAATATCTCTCTTTTTTTTCAACAGTTTATCAACGTTTATGACAAGCTTGTGAAAGACAATCTGATATCAATGTAATGAAATGTAATTTCAAGAAAAAATGACCGATAATCAAATGTCACGTTATTGATGCCCTTCATTATTCATGATCATAACACAGCATTTTAAACAATTTCCGATTACTGACGTTTAATAAATCGCCGTTGGCATCACCGAATTTTTCACCTAATTCTTCTTAAACCAAGGTGCCAGGGTGCGTCTATGTTGCCATGATTTACGCATTTACATGAACAGTTAGAATGAAATCCGAACTGAGGCAAATTCACAAGAAGCCGGATTTCACTGGTTATGTGTGATCATTTGCCAGCTATCACGTTTTAGCCTCGGATGTGCTTTTCTGAAATGTCCTTACAGAATAATCCCTATCTTGCAGCTTAATGTTCACTATGCGTACTTTTGTATATATGTACCTATGGCGAGATGGTAAATGTTGCATCTTTTCTTCATGGATTCGATATCAGCTTCAGCCGATGGAAATCTCAAATGCATGTAATAATTATCTACAGGCGACTCGCGATCGGAAAATCAGTCCCGAGAATCATAAAGTTGTCTTATGGACTTATGTCAGTCTCAGTCTTAGTCTTAATATCTTCCGTCAGTTTTAGTCTTATGGACTTATAGACTTACGTCAGTCTTAGTCTAATGGACTTATGTCAGTTTTAGTCTTAGTCTTAATGTCTTATGTCAGTTTTAGTCTTATAGACTTACGCCAGTCTTATTCTGATAGACTTGTGTCAGTCTTAGTCTTATGGACTAGACTTAGTCTAGGACAGATTTGTGATCCCGGTCCCTTACCTTGCAAATTTGTCTTTTTGTATATATCCGCTCACTTAATACAGGATTTTGAAAACTGTTGAAAACATAATAATCTCATTTAATAGTCTTAAAAACCAACGGCGTCAAACCAGATTTCTGTTTTCATGTAAGTTTGAGTCTTGATTGGACCGGGCAAATATATGTAACTGATTGACAACAATGTAAATTTCGAAATGCACTACAACCAGATGCACGTGCATGTCACGCAAAATTCCAGCATGGTATTGCTATAATTTGGCACTAATCGTGACAGGTTCTGAACAGCCTGATTGTATTCCTTACCCGTTCACATCTATGAATCACATACATATACAACAGTATTTCGAGAAATGTCAACTCCAACTGCAATATCGTCTGCTGTATGGAACAGTATATAAATGAAATGTTTTTGAATATACGCCAGAGCAAACCAGTCCAGCAAGTAATTTTCCACCTGTGTATATATAGGGCGATGGTCTGATGTATGAGCGGAGCAATCTAATGAACAAGATTAATAAACTACAAATCACACATCATCTTAACACGGAAAACATTTTCTTTCAACTATTAAAGGTGATCAGCTTTTTATGCTTTTAAAAATTGTGTGTTACTAGATGTATCTGCAGTCTTATTATTTCGCAGAATATTAAAAAAAAAATCACAATGGAGTTCTTTATGTTTAAATAGCAAGTTTCCTCACCCTTTACGGTTGGTAAACTTAATTTTAAGAAAATGGATAAAACTGGCACTCGGGATTTTTTTTCAACATGTTAAAACATTTAAATACAGTCAGTTTGCAATAAAATCAGATGGTATAATTTCCAACGATCGTTAAAGTTTATAGATGAAGTATCAAGTAAAGACGACCTGACATAAAATATGCCCGTAAAAAAACATTACTTTCATGTGATGTACAAGAAAAAGTGTCTGAAAAATAGAAAATAAGTGTTTCTATACGAGGGAAATTTTTCTTCAGGTTTGATTTAAAATTTTAGCACAAATTATTAACTTAATTCCTATACGCTTGACAGCTCTCATGCAGCACGCGCTCAATTCACTCGGGATTTCTCGTTGACACCCATGAAAACGACACAGCTATTTCTGTTAAAGTCTTCAACACAGCATAAATTATTCCAGCTCAATTGTCTGAACATATGGTCCCAGGGTTGCAATTCAGTTGAATGATGGCGAAACCGTCTGGGGGTATGTACAATTGACCGTCGTTGATACGGCCGTCTGTTGACAAGCATGAGCCACCAGCACGCCTTTCGAGAAGCTGCCACAATGGCTGATGGTTTAAGCAGCTTCGAGGAGGCAGAAATTAGCCCTGTCCTGTGAGTGTTTCTTCGACGCATTGTCGCTCGCTACGCCAGCGTTTTTGTGTGAGGTCTGCTAACTAATTTAACACCATCCGAACTTGTTACAATTTTGAGGGATTCCTAACATTTCTCCAGACCAGCTTGAAAGAGGTTGTGGTTTTTCTGTACCTTTGCGAACAACCTCTCTGCTCTCTGTACCAGATTTCGCTCTTGTCTTTCAAGGCGGGCATTTTTTCGTTGGTTCCCTTTTAATAAAACCTTAACTTTAAGTGCTACACAACCCAAATCAATTCCACGAACAACTCCACATTGATTTCTATGATTTAATCCTACATTTAGCCACATTTCAAACATTCCCTTTCAAATCCTTTGTTTCTTACTCTAGAGTATGTATGATTTCTCAAAAACACACGAGAAAAATAAAATACTCTCTTAACTTTGTGAGGATAGAATTAAAATGCTGGAACCAGGTCACATTCTGAGGAAGATCTGCCGTAATGCTTCTCTCTTTCAGTACGCTAAAAGACATAACATGTAGGCCTATATTGAATCATTCTGTAATACGAATTTGACCAACTTCTCCGTATTATCGTTTTTCGCACAATTTTTACTCCGTTATTTTAAAACAAGTAACATATATATATTTATCTTTTCATGAGAAGTTTTTTTATCCTTAACACGCTCTTCTTTTATCCACAGTTTCTTGAAAAGAAGTTGTGTTATTCCTAGAGCCAGTCGTAAAGTTTCATCCTCTAATTAATCTTATCGTTAGTTCCCGCGGATTATTCACATCGGGTCTTTCCGCCATATTGCCTCACGTGAAGTGTCAACGGACTTTGATTGGCGTTTAGTTTTCCGTTGTACATTTCCTGTACACGTGCGCGCACAGCTTGTGCGTTGTAATTTACCCAGTTACGCTATCCTTGATTTCATCTCCCTTTCCCAGTTGTCTCTTATCGTTAGATTACTTGACGATTAAGTGTCACGTAATTAGATAAATTACTCAGCAGGGAGCAGCTCCTAATGAATCGGGGCAGAGGAAGAAAGTGGGAGTGAAGTCGTCTTAACGGGGACGTAGAAGATGTAAATAATGACTGCTCGTTTTCCCAGGGGCTCATTTACAGGCATTACACTACCACCATCCAAAGTTCCTCTAAAGAGTTTTACACACTTGAAAGGATTTCCCCGTTGACCTCATTAGCAATTGTCGATGAACCTGTTATAAGTTTTGGGATCGGTGCATGTTAACTTCTAAAAAGTTTCTCTGCGCAAAATAGGGTTCATTTCGTTGTGTCAATACACATTTAATGCACACTTCGTTTTATAAAACACCACTCTTAAAGGTAACTAAACACAATTCAAATACGTTTCATACACAGATTATAACGAATTGAATGTATTTTGGGCTGAAAACAAATTTTTACGTCCGTCTTTAATCGTCTCAGAAAGGCAGAGGTTACATTTCACTTAGTGAATCTCGGCAGTTCGGAAGTCAATGTGAGGATTACAGGCATGCTGTTCTCAAAACCACTAGATAGTTGTATTTTCTTTTCATTTCACCTTTTAACACTTTGCCCAGGATTATAGGTCTAGTATTCTGCTTACCGCCATTAATCTACCGAAAATGTGTGTGTACAGTTGAGAACTATGACGTTTGGAGTGAAAAAAAAGTGAAAGAAAAAACCAACAACAACATTCTCTGTGCAAATTATTGAAGGCTGTGCTTAATGGTGGTTTGGGGAGACATTAGAGATAGTAAATCCGTCGGTATAAAGGACCTTGGGGGAGGCTGTTAAGGGTATCGGGTCTCCTCTGGGTGCTGATAAACGGAGACTTTACCCCAGTGATATTGGTTGAAATTAACACCACTGCGAGTTATCCCTCGGGTTGAAGACATGCCTGCTATATTCTGTTACAAAGACCTCTCTCAACTGAAACACTAAGGCAATTGACGACCATACTGTATACAACAGTGAAATCGGTCTTGTCTCTTTCAATTATATGTATATATCCCTTTTATGATAATACTACTTTTATATTATAGGCTCATACATACTAGATAGACTGTGTCAATTTCTAGACGTTTTCGTGTATACAGTTGGCGCTAGCTGCAGCAGTGTAAAGAATTACATGTGGAAAATACATTGCAGAAAAAGGAAACTAATTTCTTGTGTCTTTAACAACATTCATGACTCTACCCGGAAATGGAAAAGAATGTGGATTTAATTGACAAAATACGGTGCTTCTCCTAATTTAGAATACTCTTTGTGATCACTCTTAATTTAGTATATACAAGACCAATAAGTTAATATCACTTTGTCAAACGGGAAATTAAAGAAAATCTTATATACTCAAGTCAATGTCAAGTTTACAGAAACGTTTTGAGTAGAAAACAAAGGAAGAATTTTGTCTTTAGGTTTACATGTTAAAAGAAAATTGGACAAAAACCATCCATCTTTTCTTTTTAATTCAAATTTGATACAGCACACTTTTCTTTCTTTAAGCCCTTATACATTTGTTGTATAACTTGTATATTGCGCACATCTTTTTATTGCTTTATTCTGCGGTCATTTACGTTATCAATTCTCATGTGTCCGTGAAGGAATATGTCGTGTAAATGTGCTTCCGCGAAGAAGAAACAGGTAAAGTCTGATGAACGTCCACTTGTGAATCGATGTCGCCTCTGAGTGAGTGAGTGAGTGAGTGAATGACTTTCTTACTTTCCAATTGTATAACTTGGCTTAAAACGACAGCGTAATAAATTAATTAAATTTTCATTATCGTCAACTGGAACTACATTGTGCTGTCCAACACACCGTGAAGGAATTGGTCTACACCTGTTTCGGTTCATTTGGCAAATGCCCTTTGCAATCTAAGTTTCATGAAAAGTAATATGACTATTGTTGACTTCCGTAATACAATATTACACTGTTTTGAATTTCACTTCAGTATGATATCAAATTGGAGAGCTTGTAATATTATGAAGTTCCGCTTGTATATAATATCTGATATAGCGACATTGACAGTAATGAACACCGCTCAAGTGTCATGTAAGAATGTAGTATACACCTCGGCAGCTGTTGTCCACCATCCGATCCGCCATTGAAATTGACATGAATGGTGTCATTCACGACCGAGGTTATTGTTGGTATTCAGGACAACAATGCAAACTGTGAAGTGTAGAGTTTTCAAGACCTAGGCATGGTAAATACATGTTATCCACGGTCCTACATATCCGCCATGAAATCGACCTGAATATTGTTACAATCAGTGATTATTAACGGGAGTGAAAGTTAAGAAAACCCCAAAAAGTGGGGTTTTTTTTCAGGACAAAATATACCAAGATCAGTTTTCATATTTTCCCACATATCTGCATGTCAATTGTTATCCATCCCTAAATACCAACTCCAAATAACAAATCAATCAATAAATAAATAAGTAAATAAATAAATATAGAAATAAATAAATACCAGCTCAACTCATGGCAGCTGATTCATACATCTAAAATGGAGAAATCCCATATATTGTACACCAGTATTGACCAAAATTTATTCACGAAAAGAATTCAAAACTTGATCTTTGTTTGACAAGACAAGATGGGGCAAGATGAAAGTTAACCCTTTCTCATCCACATATATCCGGTCACCTGCGTACATGGATGTTGCTACATGTAAATATTAAATCAAAACTCGTCAGTATTATTCGTTTAATGCAATGCAAGAAATGTGAATGGACGAGAAGGTCGAAAGGAGAATAGAATGTAGAAATATTCTTAGTAATTCGGCACTGAATTTGCATTTAATTTGCACAGCTGGCTATGGTAAACTTCTAAATTATCTTCTGCTACGTCAGTGTCGGTTTATGTCATTTGTAAATTAAAGTCAAGGACACAAATATATTTTGCCACATTTGTCGACTTGTTTGTACGTTGACGTGATTTGCCATAAAATTTGAACATGTGGAAACATCTCGTCACTTTGTGCCCTTGTAAACACAGGCAAATATTCGCGTGCATTCCATTTAATCTTTATTACGCCCACAGTGTTACCAAGTCATGGATTCCGCAATTACGTATGTACTTATCCAAGAGTTTTGTGTGAAAGAATATACAAGCATCATTCTTAACGAAGAAAAAGAATCTGGTCCACATGTATCTATATACATTTTTTGAGGACCTCCTTGGATGTCAATTTCGGTTATTTCGTACTCAGATACTTCTCATCGCAGTTGTCGTCGATTCTATGTTTGTGGTCACTGGCGTTCTATCTGTGTCATGAGAAGTCACTTGTATACGCTCACAAAACTCGACCAAAACGCCACATAATGGTATCACATTACAAAAACAGTATACAACGTGAATGTGCTTCAGACCACCCGCGATTCGCATAAAATCATCATCACCTACTATCAAAAAAATAATCCGTAAAATTCAAAAGAAAGTCTGGTGTCTGAATAATTTTAGAATGTAACCTGCTATTATTCCGTTGAATACATCGCGCATATTCTATTAATTCAACATAAAGATTTTATTAGACTAGCAAAATATTATGTTGAATATGACAGAAAATTGTATTATAATAACAGAATACAATCTAACATCACTTGGATAACAGACTTTCTGTTAAAATTAGCAGGTTAACTTTTTGAATGTAACTAACAATTAACAGAAGTATTGTAAAATACATTTCTGCATCATACCTTTGTAATGTACATAGAAACAATGATCAACTACGTGCAAAGCTCCATATTTACAATATTTATTTATGTATTTATTTGATTGGTGTTTTGCGCCGTACTCAAGAATATTTCACTTATACGACGGCGACCAGCATTATGGTGGGAGGAAACCGGGGTAGAGCCCGGGGGAAACCCACGACCATCCGCTGACAGACCTTCCCACGTACGGTCGGAGAGGAAGCATATTCCTGCATATGTTGTAGGCCGAACTAAGACCAACGTATGTGGAATATTTTCCAGTTTACATACAATTTTTCTGTGGGCCTGGATAAAGCTATCTTGGTAGCCTTGCACTCATGACGGAGCGACAGTCTGAAAGCATTTTTATAAACTAGGCCTATTTTGATCCAGGGTGTATGGTTTCATCATATATATTTTGTAAATACATTGCAGTTAACAAGTACAAAATTGTACAACGACAGCGTTCAGCGTAACTTTAACATAGATATTCAAAAAGACGAATGTGTTTATGCAAGTTATCAATTATTTCTTTCAACTTAACGTAGAACAAATGTATGTATCTTTTCTGTATAACTGTGTATAGGAAGCATGTAAATTACAGGATGTGTATGCATGTGTATATTTCCAACGCCCTGGGCCCTACTTTAACGCCTGTATCTGATAATGTGCCAGAAATTGACATACGTTGTCCATAAGCGAGTCACGCTCTAGAACCAGCACCTGTCGCTCCACGTCACATATTTTTATACCCGCCGTCTCACAAACATCTGCTGACAGAAGATATCATATGTATACCATTGATCTTTGGTCCAGATTAGCACTGAGTTATTGCCCTTGGGTATCGCTCAATGTCATATATAAAACTTTAATGCGTTCCTAAATGGCTTAGGTTTTTAAATCAGTCTGGCGCAACTAATCCCATTACTTAAGAATGAATAAGTCAAGCTAGTCTCGATCGGTTCTTAGACTTGATCAAACTATACTGAATATATTTGGCGATTAGTGCAAATCCAAACGAATTTGTGCTATTATTTTAGAATAGGAATTAATTACCTTGCACAATATATCAGCTCCGTCTGTTCAAAATCGGTAATAAAGTTCCTAAAATTTATGATACAATTCGCTTTCTAATTTTTCAAAATATAGAATCATTTTAACACTATAAATGGTACATCTACGAGTCTGATATTTCGTGAAAGGCAATAATTCGAGCTAGTCTTGGTAAATGGAGAAAATTAGATTCGATCAATGCCTCTTGATGAACAAGTAAATAAAATAACACAATGGTTCTTGTTCTGAAGACGGTGTTCGTTTTTTCTTGTTTCACGTTTCAAACATTAATACTGCATATAAATAAATGAATAAACTGCAGTCCTTCAATTTTCTGTTCCGATAATGATATGTTTTTGTTTCTTCCAGGTCCGGCAGGAGAGTTGTATGTATAAGGATGGCCGCGGGTCCATTCAGATTCGAAGATGAGACACCCAGATTTGACTACATACCAAGTTGTCCGAGGAAAACGCAGAAACTGTCCCAAAATACGTGTTTGAGCTGATGTAGTGGATATGCTGTCGTTACCATCACATACCACGTCATCGAGCAAAAGGCGATGTCAGCGATATCTTAACCAGTGGAGTTTGCTCACTCCGTATGTGCCTATCTGGCGTGCAATAGTTATGACGTCACATCCGAAAAGAAACTGAACAATGTGTAGTTTGATGGAAAGATAAACTTTTTGGAAGACTGCGCGAATAATTGACGGATATTTTGCGGTGTGAAAAGTTTCCAGTGCTGCTACATCAGGTGTGCATGATTTTCAGAATTTCTTGTTCTTCTTTCAATTACGGACATTAACACCTCAATCAAAAGACGATTTCTCAAGTCGTTACTTCTTAAATATGGAGTCTGGAGGCAAGTCATCTGCTGATGATGATCTTGTCACGTGATCCGTGTGACGTCATGTCACTGAAGCCAAGTCACATTTCAGAACTAACATTTTTGTGGTTACTCGACGCTGCGCTTAAATTTATTCTAACTTCACCAGACGGTGATGTGGCTGTATGTAACAAGCCGTGATACTGTGATGACACTATGCCGCACAAGCAATTCACAGATTTACCATGGGAGCTCAAAATGTTTCATAAATATTATACATTATCTGTGTTTATCCTATAACCTGCGGTTTTCATATTATATTTTGATAATTCCTTAGGGTTAAGAGAGTCCGCATTTAACAATGTTTTAAGATAACAGGGGTTCACCTTTGATAATGACCTCAGTTTGTTATGAAGTTCTGCCACAGTGCGTTCATTTTCAAGTGACATGGTCCCCCAAAATTTGGATTTTGAGACAAATTCTAATTGCAATGTCTTAACGAAGTTTTAAATTTCGTTCATAAACCAAATCACTCAGGTTGAAATAAAAAATATTCATTGAGTATGTAGCTTGTAGGAGCCCGGAGAAGTCCTGCCCTTATTCGAATTCAACACAAAGAGGGCGCGCCATTTTACCTCAATAATATTCAACCGGAAGGGCCCATAGCATATGCGCAGCGTTCGGAAAGTTTCGGTCAAAACAAACACGTCAAGCGAGGTAAGTACGGGTGACAAAACCATAGCCAATGATCTCGGCTCTGATCTTTTAATATGGGGTTAGGCGTAGATCACACCCGATGAGTTTTCCAGGTTAAAATAGTGGTGTTGAAAAACAGCTTAGTGCGTAGAAATTCCGCGCCACAAAATTCCGTGCACAATGAACAAACACATGCATTTACCGGGCAAAACGCCAATAAATTATGTTCACCAAGACATTCTCCGTTCCTCTGCCAATTTTTGCCACATTCTGTGGCCTTTAAGGCCGGTAAATCAAGGATAATTCACAGTTGTGACTAGCCCGAGGCCTCGACCTAAGGGTAGCTTATATATACTGAAACGCGGGGACCGTTGATCGTCCTGTGTGGACCCGATTCCGGTAAAATGCTTACAGAGAGCTACCCACTCATTCATTTCTGATGCATGCGCGTTAGATTCTTCCTGAATACACACGCAGCACAGCAATTCTGAAAGCTAAAATATTTACGCACATTTTGTCACAACCCCTACTTGCCTTTACGTCACCATTCTCCTGTAAATCTCCTGTAAAATAGGCTTGTATTTAGCAGGTCGCCGCGCGCTGCCATTTTTTAAAAATCTGTGTCAGTGTTTTAGAAAAGCGAGGCGCGCATGCGCAGCAGCTGTTAACAATGTGCCATGTTATAAATCCCTGGTAATGTGCCGTATTAAAGGAGTTCCACTTTGTTAACGGGCCGTATTAGAGGAGGTCCACATTGCTAATGCGCTGTACTAAAGGAGGTGCACTTTGATAATGCACTGTATTAACGCAGGCCAGCTTTGATAATGCGCCGTAATAAAAGAGGTCCACTTTTTTAGTGCGCCGCATTAAAGGAGGTCCACTTTCATAACGCGCCGCATTAGAGGAGGCCCACTTTGTTAATGTGCTGTATTAAAGGAGGTTCATTTGGCTAATCCGCCGTATTAAAGGAGGTCCACTTTGATAATGTGCCGTTCTAAAGGAGGTCCACTTAGGTAAAGCGACATATTAAAGGCGTGGGAGGTCTACCATTGATAAACGTCATACGAATGGATGTTCACCTCTGATGACGGGTCGTATTAAAGGATGAGGTCCACCTCTGATAATATGTCATATTAAAAGAGGTCCACCTTTGATAATGCCTCATATTAAAGGAGGACCCCCTCTGATAATGTCTCATATTAAAGGAGGACCCCCTCTGATAATGGAAGCAAACTCCATGTAGTGCAAAGGTTCAGATGCTGTTTAACGCAAAACTAAAGACTTTTTTCATTTTTATGATTGAGACGGTGAGCTTCGAATTTTGTCGTGTTGCTAATGAACGTTCCAAGGAGGACTTAACGCCCTGCTGCCAGCGGGCATGTGCGTAAGATTTTAAGCCTAAGAATTTTCATGGACAGTTAGAATAAAACCCTAAACTGAGGTGAATTGACAAGAGGCTGTATTCCACCGGCTAAATATCACCGTTTACCAACCATCACACTGGCGTCGCTACTCTGGTTTTACTCTCCATGCTGTAGTCTTTCTTATTGCATGTATATTAGTCACGATATGGCTGTGTGAAGTGGAGTTAAGCTAAAATCATTCATCCTTGGTGTATGCCAGTTTTCACCAGGATTCTGTTGGTGGCTGGGCTATGAGCTCCTGAGGACCGCTCCCTCTGCATTGTTTTCAAATGATTGTTTATTAAATGAGATGACAACACAGCTCTTTGCGTAATTCGGTACATTGAAGTGACTTCCGACAACTTACAATTAATATTATTACATTTTTCAAAGGTAATTCTCACACGAACTAAATAAAACTATAACTGAAGTACATGTAAGTTGACACGATGCCGAATTTCACCCGTTACGCATGACCATTTACCAGCTATTGGCCTGTGGGACTATGGTGATACTGGTGCAAGACACGTGGTCTCCTGGGAACGGCTCCCCGGACGTTGCTGACCGTTAGAGTCATGCGCCTCTAAACATTATGCATGTCAATCAAAGACTGCCAACGGGCGTCATCCACTGTCTTTGTCGTCACCGAAGCACTAAAAGTGCAAATCTGTCCATGGCCTACACTCTCATAATATCAGCGGGAATGCCTCACCATGCTTCACTTCTTCACTCCCGCTGATATAGGCCTACATAGACTTATTCTCAGTTCAAACAGCTTGGTGACCCAGTTATACGTAAACCAATGGAATGTCTGAAATGCCTCGGAGACAAGGAAAATCCGTACACAAAATATTATTGGATGGTTACGGTCATGTGATACAATTTAAAGATCTATAACAACATGTCAGACTCCACGTCTAAGCAGGACAAGAGAACCGTAAAAAAGATTAAAGAAGATATCCCGACACTAGTGAACTAAAAGCATTTCAGAACACTGATCTCGCCAAATTGGCTACACTGAAATAAAACATAAATCTTGCATGTGTACCCATCGGCAGTATAAGTTTCGTTGTGTTTTAACAGGGTTCGTACAGGTATATGAAAATGAAATTCAAGGAGTTTTTTAAAGGAGTTTTTCAGGAGGTTTTTTGTCATTTTCAAGGTTAGTTTAAACATACCATGGTGCAAATTATAGACTAAATTTTAAGTCTGAATTATAGATGCTTTAATTTGCATGCATATATAATGAATAGTACGCTTGCTTTTGCACGAAATATCTGCCCTTCACCTCTGTAATGCGACACATTCTTTGACCCGGCCTTGGCTAGGTAAAAGAAATGAACGCCATATATCATTATGCAGGGCTTCCTATGGGTCAGTATTTTTACTATTTTTTTCAGCCAGTCGCTTAAGCCACTCATCAGATTTTGTAGTATATACTTTTTTCTTTAGCCATACTTCCTTAGCGGCCATTGTAGGTCTCCTGTAATTCGTTTTTACCTGCCTTGGTGCAGCTGCTAGGATCAGTTTGGTCTCTTCCAGCTATATCTGGAGTTTATGAAACGTTACATTTAGAACAATTGCCCTCAAAATAATGGACCAGGGCATGGTAACGTGTTTTTGTTTTTTGAAGAAAAAAAAAGCCTTTTTTCAACCCATCTTGTAGGATCCTAGTAAAATGTAATTTCCTCTATGAGAAAAATTTGTTACGAAATTGATTTGTAAATTCAATTTTTTTAAACGCAACATTAGGATCAGTAGGCCTACATTGGAGTAAAAGTTTGACAGGAGAAAACCAGAAGGCGTACATATTTATGTAACGGCACATATTCTGAAACATTTAATTTACTTCGGATACAAAAAAAAATTAGTTTAAGTGGAAAAGTTTAAATTTTTCATGGGAGGTAACTTCATTTACCGGTGTAACTCTACCTTGATTTATTCCCCTTCTTTTTTTTTTTAATTGACGATGAAAGGCATCTCCCAAAATGCCATGATTCTCATTCGTTAACAAAAATGGTTTCAAGCGTTATTTAATGTAAGTCCACTGAAACAATGCTGAACCCCACTTGCAGATTTCTGTCAAATAATCGCCATGCAACTGTGTTGTTGTTGTTTCGCCGAGATGAGGCCGTTTGAAATGAAAATAAGTGGATTATTTTCATATGAAAAATTGCAAAAATCTGCTTAACACCCCAGAAAATTATATTTTTTCTTAAGTAAATAAATTTTATCGCCATTTAGAAAAAAATTGTTTTAAATTTGCGACAATGGCGAATGAGAGCGGAAGCTCTCATTATTGGAGAATTATGAGCGAGCTCGACTCGGCGGTCAGCAGACAATATTTAAGTTCCGGACCAACTAAGATTTTCAAGGAGTTTCCAGGAGTATTTGTCTTTTTTAAGGACTTTCAATTACTTGATAATGAAATTGTATTTTTCGAGCACTTTCAAGGCGTGTGCGCACCCTATTTAAGCTGTCGAATCGTTGATACCTCGGTCATGACAACAACAACAGTAGCTCCACAAGGGGAGCTGACCTCTGGTTTAACAATTCACTAACGTGGGAGCAGGCCAGCTTCGCCCACCCCTCGGATTTATTTGTTTATTTATTTGATTGGTGTTTTACGCCCTACTCAAGAATATTTTACTTATACGACGGGGGCCAGCATTGTGGTGGGGGGAAACCAGGCAGAGCCCGGGGAAAACCAACCACCATCCGCAGGTTGATGATAGACCTTCTCACGTACGGCCAAAGAGGAAGCGAGCGTGAGCTGAACTTGAATTCACAGCGCCTACACCTTGGATAAAATCGAGGGTGTTTGGAGCAGCAAGACTTGCTTTCTGACAGAAAGCTTCAGAAATGCATTGTAACAAAGACTGACCTGGTATATTTATATGTCAACGAAGATATCAAGCCTGTTTGAGCATTTCTGCGTCTTTATTTTATAGGTTCCAGTCAATGTATACAGTAAACCCATTTTGTGAAGTTGTACTGCTGACAGTTCTAACATAGTCGCTTCTTCAAAATTGTCCGAGTTAGGCGTTCCCACGACATAAGAGTCTACTGCTGGGTGACCTCATTATGAGGTACTAGGTAAGCTACCTACTTATTATAACGCGACAGCTGATGGGAACTCACGGGAATCCCAAAGTCATATGACCGGCAGAACGGGCTACGTAGTGCTGTCTTACTTCTGCCAGGTTTCAGTGTGGCTCTACTGCTTGGTATGTTAGTACATCGTCACATCAGTTGAGCCACACACGTGCGGCTACAACAACAGCAGCCAATCAACCGGTTTGTCCAAAATGTTGGAGGGATATACCGCGCTCTCTCATAATATTCTTGCTAATAAGCTATGTCAAACTACAAAAACATAGACTTACTGTCAATTAGCTTCAAGCCGCTACAGGGTGAACATTCTGCTGGTGTGTGTAGTCGCATTTCATCATACTACTTACAGCGTATATGTCGCTCTCTACCGTTCCCTATACATCACTGCCACCACTAGTCAAGCTTGACCTTTGGAGCCTGTGAGAAGCGCGTATGCTTGTTTAGACTTAACCTCATCACGTGTGTCCTCCAACTATTTATTCAGCATTCATCAATAAAACTGTTTTGAGCCCAAACCTCAAAGTTGGAATGAATGAAATGCTAATGGTTTAACGCCGTATTTAACAATTTTTCAGTCATATCACGAGGAGTCACTAGGTGAGTGTACATGACTGTGTCTTAGGGGCTCCGTGGCTCAGTCGGTTAGCGAGCTAGCGCAGCGTAATGATCTAGGAGCCTCTCACCAGTGTGGTCGCTGTGAGTTGCTCATGCTGGCTTCCTCTCCGTCCGTAAGTGGGAAGGTTTGCCAGCAATCTGCGGATGGTCGTGGGTTTTCCACGGGTTGTGCCCGGTTTCCTCCCACCACAATGCTGGCTGCCGCCGTGAAATATTCTTGAGTACGGCGTAAAACACCAATCAAATAAATAAACTGTGTCTTCTTGTGGCAGGGCGAGTCCATGCCGCCACTGAAGCATCATGCCTAAGACACCAGACATGACACCCCACCCATGTGAAGTTTCGATTCTCAGATATGAACTGGTCATACCATTCTTTTGGAAGTGGTCCATGCCCAAAAGACAAAAGCATACAAGAAAACAAGAGCAAGTTACCTTCATTGTATATGAAAGACAATTTGTTTATTTTATCGGTCATTGAAAACGAGCAGCCCATCGCACGATATCGCCAAGAAAATATAGAATTACACATGTGCGACATCATACCGAACTACAGTGGTTTTAATAATACTACGCCTACAAGCTATTTAAACGAGAGGTGGAGGGGTGGGGGGGACTCTTGTATGTCAAGGTCTGCAAGAGCTAATAATTGCGGGTAACTCTTGAACCCTCGGCATGAATATTCATTTGTACTAATACAGACACTCGGTCCCGGGGTGGGGGGCATATGCTGGGAACATAACATTGGATTCATCCCTTACATAACATATAATGGAATGGAACGATTGATATTAAATTAGTATTACAGGGGCCACGTCAAGCACAATTCATATATAAGTGGCCATGGCTTTGGCAAAGTCATGGCCACGTGGACATCTCAAACAAGGGAAGCTGATGTAAGACATGTCAGTATTTGTAAATTAACGAAATACTTTATACAATCTCTTGAGATATCAACCGCTCTTCAAACAGGCAGCCAAAAAATTTTTTTTACCGAGCATCTTTTCAGAACTTCAATTTCTAAGCACGAGCATAGTTGTGCTAAACATTTGCAATTTGAAAATCTCCAGCATTATACGAAGACAAATCAAGACGTATTCAACACTGAGCTAACTAACAGACATGCATTTCCCAGAAAACTGATCAATCAATGTTCTTTTTCTTGTTGGAAGCAATATATCAACATGGATACAAGCTTTTCAGTCAAAGAACATTCTATCTGCAAAAGTTCAATTTAAAAAAAAACTTTTTTGGTAATTTTGGCGTATGAAGATATGGATCTAGCAAAAACCATGCATTAAAATGTGTTTATCATTTTGGAAGACACATAATGGAATGGCCAATGCATGCAGCCTACAGCCATATCGTCCATCGGAATTTCAATGATGACAATAATGGCCAATAAACGATGATGGGCGATGTGAACGTAGAATAATACCACTTACGTAACGGCAATGTGCTCGGCAGATTTCCAAAGTGCTTTCGCACAGAATTCTAACTTTTAATTATAGGAAATCGCCATCTTTTTAAATCAGTTGACCTTGAAAGCACCATGATCGATTACCGGCCCATTAACATTTTCCGAACACTCAAAAACAAAAGAGAAGAAACTTGGTAATACTGTCTACAGTTCCTTATAGCTGGATTAACACGGGTGTTTAGCTACATTTAATACAAGTATATCTACCTGTATGTCTTCAAGATAAATGGTCGTGAATTATAATATACGTGTCACTGACAAACATGTTAAAGACGGTAAAGTCTGTAAAAACGGTACATTGGGACTGTGGTCGTTATCGGATTAGGTGGCAAATACAACAACGGTGGATCGAAACCATTCTTCCGGTTCTTAGATAAACGACAAGAACAATATGTTGTCGTGCCGTGAATCGAACTTTAAAAAATCCGCACATCTACGTAGCGAGAACAATGGGATACTAGCAGAAGTCCGAAGTAGGACGTATTAAGTCTTTTCAGTGACGCTGAACATTCCACTGCAGCGTCAACAGCGCGACGTCACCGTGGGTAGGCCAAAGACGTCACAGATGACACCGCGGCACGTAACATGTTTTGCGTAAAGCAACAAAAGACTTGTGACGTACAAGTCCCATGCCACACTAATGGCACCTGTTCTGAAGGGAAAATCTGCCGGTGCCCCATCAGCACGCGGATGTTTGACTTGTCTCCCTAATTTAGAAAATCACGTCAGCAAAGTAACTCACCAACCAATCTGCAGCAAGGATTAATGTTAGCAAGCATCAAAATCATTGTGTCTTTATACAACAAATATTTACCAGCGGAAGTTAAATGAAGGCCACAAATAAACCAGGTCCTGATTACCGTTTTCATCTATCGGTAACACGCCAAAGGGCAAATGGAAAATTAGCCCCAAGCTAAACTGGGCATTCGTACGGTAACGCCCAGCTTCGGTCGTATAGACTTCCACGTAATCTCACTAAAAAAAACCGACACGAACCCTGTCTTATTTTTGCTATCCACCGATTCCCTAAAACCTACAAAAAATAATATGTCAAAGCCAGCATTGGTAAACCAACTTTCAACAGTAATCCAGCTGTTTAACATTCCAAATCGGACAACTCAAATCAACGTATGCCATGTTTGGAAATTTTTTCTTCAACTTCGGGAAAGGGGATGGGTTGCAAAACTTTTATCCTACCCAATATTCACTTCCAGAATAGCATGCCCTATGAACAGAATGTTGGGTGGGATAAAATTTTCGTGGCCCATCACCTTGACCGAAGATGAAAAAAAAAAATCCCAACATAGCCGACGTTGTTTTGAAATGTCCGATTCGAAGGTTTAAACAGCTGGATTACTGCTGAAAGATGGTTTACCAATGCTGGCTTTGACATGCTACATTTTCGGCGTTTTATCGAATTGGTGGATAGCAAAAATAGGTATGGTTCGAGCCAGTTTTTTGAGTGAAATTTTCCGCTTGAAAGTCTGTATGACCGAAGCTGGGGGTTACGGTCGGGACGTTAAACTTTGGGCCAATCGAAAATGAGCCGAAGTGGGGAAAAAGAATATTTTCGTCCAAAAATATTAAAATTGCAGTTAAGACTTAGTCGCAACAAAATCACAAGCTCTCATTCGACCTGAATGTCAAAAACGTAAAACTATCTTCACAAAATATATGCGTACTACAAGCCTTTATTCGGACCTCGGATATGCCACAAACTGCTTACACATTTACAATACGTAAAATCTCCTGTCGGTGCGATTCACTTAGTGAGCGCTGTCTTTCGGACGCGCTTTACTATAACTTATAACTTATTAGGGACAATGAACGTAGAAAAACTACCCTGTAGAAAATGTCTTTTCTTGTCGCAAACTGTATGCCTATTAAATTAAAGGCCATAACGCCTTCAAATCGTCCGTTTTCTCTGGACACATCAAACGTGGCAACAATACAGTCTTTTCGATCTCCAAGGTCAGGAAAAACAAGCGCAAATTTACACAGTTTTTGTGTTGTCTTGCACTAAGGGCCCAGGTAAAGTGAATTGGGTGTATCAGTCTGGTAAGACGAATTCACGTTGAGAAGCGTCATTTCGCATTACATGAACTACTCCCTGTGAACCGCCAATGCTAAAAAATAGGATGACAAAAAGCTTGACTGACCAACCAACCGCCTGTGCGATATGTTCAGTGTAGCCTGACGCTGAGGTCCGTGCCTTCAACATACGGCCTGACAGTGTAGGCTAAAACACAACAAAAATAAGTTCCACAAAAACAAAAGGCGTGCCTTTTTAGCTGAATGACATAAGTCATCAGCCAACAAAATGTTCTCGATATAACAGTTTCCAGAGGGCATCAAAACAAAGTGATGTTGAGCGATAAGATTACAAATGAAGCACTCGTTAAAATGTGTGTAACTTACGCCGTCCCCACGCTCCCAGAAATCTTCAAATTTTGTTATTTAGGCAATATTGCTTCTAATCCGAAACAAATCTGCAACAGTCAAAAACGCATTTGAAGAAGTACAATGTAGTTAATACCTGTACTTTCCCAAGGGTGCACTTGAAAACTGGCTACCAGTACATTATTTTTTGCAACATTGAGTAAAAAGTCACACAGCTCCCACTAATTTACCGGGCACTACAATCTGGGCATGGGTATCTAGTCCAGTGGCCCATGGGCTGGCGACAGTGTTCATCAGTAAAAATACGTCCCGTCAGTAAGATATAATCCAACATAAAGCTTGTTCAACACAAGACTTAAGCACATCGAGTAACTTCAGCTTTTTCATCAAAAGACTTCGTCATCAGAATGTTGCACAATGGTTCCAAGCTGGAACTCTTCAGTAATAAAAGACATCCTTTCAAAAGTTCTGTATCTGAAATATTCTTGAGTATGCCATAAAACTGACTTCGGCAATATTTTATGTAATTCATCAGAATACTATCCCATGGGTATGAATATATAATACATTCATAACAAAATTGTATCTTTTGTTTCACAACTTCGAACCAGCTGTGCCGCCTATTAATTCATGCCAAAGATGCCTCAACAGTGTTATTTCTATGTTTAGTGAAGAGTTTCAACTTCGACAATCCATTTTGTATACGAATGTTTCCAGTTCTTTATGCTTTCAAAAAAGTTTACATTTAATGTTTAAAGAATTAATTCTGCTTTCACGACCAAAAAGAACAAAAAAAAAAAAACAAAACAAAAAAAAAAACGAGCCATGTCTCACATTAGCTCAACACAACTCAACATACAATGATACAAAATTACATGCAAAATGTTTACATCTGAGGATGTGAAGGAAAACATTACAACACGACTGTACATAGCTGGTTAAAAGATATGTACACAATTGTACAAACGCAATAGACCAAGAGGCTCAAGAGATTTACACACAATTCAAGACAAAGAGCCCAATAACAAACGGATTGAAAAAGCCGCTGTTTTAAACTAATTGCCATCAAATTCAATGCAATAATCACTAAAATTGCTCTGATCTATCCCAGAGGTCTTCATCAAAATTCTGCCCAACTCCTCTGAAATTTACGCGCTGATTAATCCAGACCTCCATAAGAGTTTATACGCAGATGGCAAATTTCATTCTAACTTTTCAACAACTGCATCAACAAAAGGTCTGTAAATTTTATTACAAAGAGTAAATATTTTAGACAGGCCTTTTCAATGTTTAGCAAAGCTCTTGGTCTTGAATTGTTACATATTCATGTGAGGTTTGCACAAAGAATTTCTTCGAGCATATTGCAAACAGGTTACTTGTATATGACTCACAAGAAGCAGTATTGGGCAAGGCCTTCAAGAAGATGACTTCAAATTGTCATCACTAACTGGTTAAGACATAAGTCTGCGTACCCCCTCCATGAAGGTCTGCCCGATTTTCTCACAAACATGATAGCACACCATGCCTCAAAAATTCACACAGGCCAGCAGTTTCACTACTTAAATAACAGTATTTGTAAACAAAAAAAGTTGATGCCCTTGCTTGTGGAGCTCTTCAGCCAGCAACTCTGTAAAGGCCTCTTCCTTTGTCAGATAATCAGTACAAGGTAACCAAGACCTTATAACAATTTTGATCAGAGAGAACTTCTACAGGAGAGTTTCTGGAGCACCATGTCACCTAATAATGGATCGTCTAATCACAGACGATGACAGGAATTCTGGGATAGGATTGTCAAACGCCAAGTTTTTATTGTCCCACAATGGCAGCAAGTCTATCTTGTTTCAGCCTTTCCATTCTCTTTTGTAGATGCAAATTTCGGTTCTGCAATTCTTCTATTTGGTTTTGGGCTTCTCTCATCTGAATCAAAGACGACAACTTATCAGTGAAATATTAAAGGTACCAACTTTCTCGGGCAATTCTGGTTCTTTTAAAAAAAAAAAAAAAAAACATTAACCAAACTCATTTTCTCCTTAAACATCATAGGTTCAGTAGTGTACATTTAGCTGGATGGGTATGAAAGTGTGAAAAATGTGTTAGAGGCTAGACACTGGAGCTTTTTGGCATATAACATCATTAACTGGTCAACTCAAATTTTTTGTACTTATGAAGAATAGTTCAAATGACTGCCATTCACGAAATCCAGACTCGGACCTGCTAATATTTATAGTGTTGAAGTGACTCTAAAGTATGAAAATTATAAATTTTAGTAACTTCAGTACTGATCTGGGTTAATCCAAACAAAAATTAGACAGAATTTGCAATGAGGGATTTTTTTTATCCCCAAAACTTCTTTTTCTTTATCTTAACTCAATCAATGATGGTGTGACAGCAATTTGTAACTGAGCACCCACAAAATACTTGTCACCACACTCACCTCTCTCTGCATCTTCCTCTTCTCTTGTTTCATCTCATCCTCCATTTTTTCTGACGCCTCTGCAGACTGACGATATCGCTTCACTTGGGTATCTAACCGACTTACCTAAAAGCAACAACACAACACCTTTCATGGGCAAATCTGTATACTGGCCAGCACATACAAACCTCACAAGACAATCAAAACCTCACTAGGCACGTATGTTTATGCTGTATGCTGTAAAGGAATATTTTACTGATACCACGACAACCAACATTATGGTGGGAGTAAATCGGGCTCTGGGAAACTCACGGCCATCCGCAATTTGCTGATTGACCTTCCCTCATACGACTGGAGAGGAAGCCAGCATGAGATGGACCACAGTGACGAAAGGCTCCAAGAACCCTGCACTGACAAGTTAACCACCAGGCCACAGAGGCCCAAAACTCAAATTCTTCAATTTCTTATAAATGTACTAGCATTTACTTGTACTTCACGAGGTGTGCTTTTCAGCACAGTGATTCTATAATGATATTTAATAAAAAAAATATTAAAATAATAATTCCAAGTATTCTTTGACACTTTCTTCGATTGCTTGTAGGGGTTAACATTGCTTTCAACGACTGTTTTATCATATCATGGCTCTCTGTAGTATGCTAGACCCAGTGCCAACACATTTATAGTGCTGCCTCACTAAAATGCGATGCCAAAAACATTTCTTTTTACATCAATATAGTCACTAAGTATGTATTCTGCCTTCTTATATCAATACAGTAACCAAGTACTTACACTCCCTTCATGCATCAATGCCGTACTTACACTGCCCTCTTACATGAATAGAGTAACTAAGTACTTACACTCCCTTCGTGCATCAATAGAGTAACTAAGTACTTACACTCCCTTCGTGCATCAATAGCGTAACTAAGTACTTACACTGCCTTCTAATGTAGCAATATCCTGTTCAGCTTTCTGAAGTTTTAGTTTGTATTCATGAATTTGTTTACTAGCTTCTCCTACAAAAATAAACAACCAGTTTCAGTTAAAACACACGAAGAAACCACTACACTAGACAACATCCACAAAGTCTTTTCAATATGACTAAAGAAACTTTCATTTTCCTACAGCATTCCCTGGATATAGAGACTGGATAAAAGTTATCTTCCACAAGCAAGCCACTGACAGGTGTACAGCCTGACATTAGATCAGAGTGGATTGCTTAATATTTAAGTTTGTCCAGCATCTATTTCTTGTCGTCTTTACTGTAATGATATTTTTCCTGTCCACTGATTTTCTCTTCTCTCTCTCCTTTGATCTCTGACCATTGTTTTGCTAGGCTGTGGAATTCACTTTTATTAACAATTTAACATGTATGCTCAATGAAGCTTCCACTGAACAACTTTGGTATTTACTTCAATAGCACTCAACAATTTTTTAACGAGGAGTCATCAGGTGTGTGTACATATACTTCGTCTTCTTGTGGCAGGGTGAGTTCATGACCCCACAGTGCTACTGAAGTATCATGCTGAAGACACTAGACATGACACCTCACCCATTCACATTATACTGACACTGGGCCAACCAGCCCTGTTTCCTTGCTCTAACCTCTCAGTGCTGAGCACCAAGCAAGGCAGCATCAAGTACCCTTTTTTAAAGTCTCTGGAATGACCACACTCAGGGCTCCATCCCGGGTCTCCCAACTCGAGGTAGACGCTCTAGCCATTAGGCCACTGGGGTGGTCCACACTTCAATAGAATACTATTTACACATGTGTAGCTGAATGCAACTGCAATTTTTGGACACACTGTGGTTAGATTGTACAGCGGCCATGGGATTGAAGTGAGAAATCTCTATGTTGAGTCCAAGGGACTTACTTTGGACTTCATACAGCTGCATTTCTGGCCCATTTATCTGTGCAACACTGGGAGTGTGACTGAACTTCTCTGACAACTGACTCTTAGCTCGTTCCTCTTCCAGCTCTTCCTTCAGTTTCTTAACCTATCAGAAAATGAACAGATTCAATCACGGGTATAGTGGAAAATAAAATGATAAACACCTTTAATACAGGAACCACATGAGCTGTACAATGCTTATTTGTTTACCTGATTAGAGTTTTACACTGTGCTGTAGAGCATTTCACTGATATGACAGTGGCCAGAATTACAGTGGAATTAAAACGAGCAGAGCCTGGTAGAAACCCATGACCATCCGCAAGTTAATAACCATAGCACACCCGATGGCTTGTATGATACAAATATTTAGCTTCTCGGTTTATTCCTGTCTGAAGCAGGGATGTAACGAACGCCTCGTGTCCAGGCAACCAAAAAGCAAGCATCTTAACTATACATTCATGACCAGAACTGCTTTCCTGGCACAATTCCTTAGAAAAACTTTGTACATTTCTTTATCAGAACAACATAATCAAAGAATTTTATCCATATGAATGTGTGGATGAATTACAGTTCCCATATTGAACACCCTCTTTTAGATGCCTGACAAAAATTCCTGACCTAAAGCTGGATATTAACTAGCTAGATAGCAAACAACCCCATTGGTTAGGACTAGACAGAACAACATTCTGGTCAAAAAGGGCAACAGAGGGTCTGATAGAAAACTCAGCCCAACTTGCATGTTACTAATCACTAGACAGAACTATTGTAATAATTTGAAAATAATATAATGAAGGCTTAAAATGTCTTACCTGGTCTTCTAACCGCAATTTTTCTTCTGCAAATTTTTTAAGTCTATCATCTGAGGAACCAAAATAAGATGAGAAATCAGAGAGCGGCCCCAATGGCATTGCCTAACAATATCTGCAGTATGAAGATATTAATCATTATGACTAAAGGAATTTACCTAACCCGTTAATACAGTTAGTCGAGGACTACAGGTACATACAGATGATTTCTGATGCCCCGAGTTAATTGTTATGACCATGAGCACGATTTCTTTATGCATTAGTTGGGTTATGAGAGATTTTACAAACAGTAAATGGGATGATATTTCCTAATGTTAATCGTCATGGAGGACGTGCTTCACATGCTACACAAACAGTTATAATAACACAATGTCACACACACATCACTCACTCGCTATCTGCTGATTTCAGACAACACCTTTTCATCACAGCAGCTGCATACTGTATATTCCATGTGGCACACACAGGTTTTCAGCACATCACTTCAAAACATCAGTTACCATGAACACAGTTCCATATTAACTCTATTCACCCACACCAGGTCATTGATGGTACCCCAGTTTGTACCACGAAGCATGGGTATACCCGGTCATTCACCACACTTCTACATCAAATTCAGAATCACACATGTGAACAGCCCACACCAAAAGTGCTACAAAAATACCCCACACTAAGTCTAAATGCCACAAAATGATGTTTAAATGCTCCACACTAAAGTGTAAATACCACACAATGAAGTGTATAAAATGCCCCTGGATATAAGTGTGATTACCACACCATGAAGTGTATAAAATGCCCCTATACAACTGTGATTACCACACCATGAAGTGTATAAAATGCCCCTAATACAAGTGTGATTACCACACAATGAAGTGTATAAAATGCCCTTAATACAAGTGTGATTACCACACAATGAAGTGTATAAAATGCCCCTATACAAGTGTGATTACCACACAATGAAGTGTATAAAATGCCCCTATACAAGTGTGATTACCACACCATGAAGTGTATAAAATGCCCTTAATACAAGTGTGATTACCACACAATGAAGTGTATAAAATGCCCCTGGATATAAGTGTGATTACCACACAATGAAGTGTATAAAATGCCCCTAATACAAGTGTGATTACCACACAATGAAGTGTATAAAATGCCCCTATACAAGTGTGATTACCACACAATGAAGTGTATAAAATGCCAAGTATATAAGTGTGATTACCACATGAAAAATTTACTAATCAGTTGCAGCATTAACCCACATCATTAACGTTTCATGCACAGGAGAAATACCACACTTATCATAATGGGCACAATATTCAATTAAAGTTACAAACGTGTGTCAGGACGTTTATTTATTATTGCCCTAGTAAAGTACACCTTTACTTAGAACAGGTGAGCTCAAACCGTGATATTGTGCTGGACCTATAGGTAAATACTATACTGTATGACACTGTACTGAACTATACTGTATGATACTGTACTGAACTATACTGTATGACACTGTACTGAACTATACTGTATGACACTGTACTGAACTATACTGTATGACACTGTACTGAACTATACTGTATGACACTGTACTGAACTATACTGTATGACACTGTACTGATGTACAAATTAACACAACATAGGGGCGGCTTTAAAATTAACTCCAGCATGGAAAGCACCAGGACACCCTTGAAGTAATATTTTCACAGGGTAATATCTCGTAATGTAATTTTGTAGAACTAGTCACAGTCTTCTGACATCTTACTGCCATACTGCCAAGTCCCTGGTAAGATTCTCTGAACTTTGGAAGAGTGTATTACCAAAAGGGACTTCCACCCCGCTACCCCCACAAGCTTCCAGCCTGATGATTTCAATCTGAAGGGCATTAATCTGTTTTTTTTCCACCTGTACAATGTCAAAAGAGGACAAAACTTTGATGAAATCATTACACCATGTCCTGTATGCGTACATAACATGCTTTCTAACAAAAAAAAAAATCCACAGGAGCTGGATTTAAACAGACAAGCTCTTAAGTGAAAGGAGAAGGAAAGCAACACTAATGCCTTGTATGTGTAAATATGATGAAGAACATGTAGCATTGCCAGAGAAGCAAGAACAAAAGGCATGGCGTAATTTTTGCTCCTGTGCATGTAACACTACGATGCATCTGGCCATGTCTCACCCACCACACCTGGGCATGTTTAGGCCATGTCTCACCTGCCAGACCTGGGCATGTTTAGGCCATGTCTCACCCGCCACACCTGGGCATGTTTAGGCCATGTCTCACCCGCCACACCTGGGCATGTTTAGGCCATGTCTCACCTGCCAGACCTGGGCATGTTTAGGCCATGTCTCACCTGCCAGACCTGGGCATGTTTAGGCCATGTCTCACCCGCCACACCTGGGCATGTTTAGGCCATGTCTCACCCGCCACACCTGGGCATGTTTAGGCCATGTCTCACCCGCCACACCTGGGCATGTTTAGGCCATGTCTCACCCGCCACACCTATGCATGTTTAGGCCATGTCTCACCCGCCACACCTGGGCATGTTTAGGCCATGTCTCACCCGCCACACCTGGGCATGTTTAGGCCATGTCTCACCCGCCACACCTGGGCATGTTTAGGCCATGTCTCACCTGCCAGACCTGGGCATGTTTAGGCCATGTCTCACCCGCCACACCTGGGCATGTTTAGGCCATGTCTCACCTGCCAGACCTGGGAATGTTTAGGCCATGTCTCACCCGCCACACCTGGGAATGTTTAGGCCATGTCTCACCTGCCACACCTGGGAATGTTTAGGCCATGTCTCACCCATCATCTCCTCACGTGGACCTTAATCAACATTCCTCCATGAACAAACTCTAAGTGTCCACTTCAATCATGTTGTGGATATTTTAACCAAGTATTGGTGGAATCAAGGTCGAGAGTTTTGTTTTCTGAAATTACACCATGACCCCTGTGACATTGGTGTCACACAAGATTTCTGTACACAACTTACTGGCAGCGGCAGCGATGTAAAGCAAATGCAGAGAGCGACACATGATGATTTGTAAGGGGTATGTAGACAATCACTTAACACAATCTAATTACACCCAAATCTTCAATTTGGTGTTTTATGGCTCAAGAATATTTCCCACGACAGCGGTCCACATCAGGGTGAGAGCAAACTGGGCTCCCGGAAAAGTTTAGTTTGAGAAAACAAGACTAAATTTTACAAGCCTTATCATTTGAGGAAGAGATTTCACTAGAAAATGAAAACTTTAATGAAAGGAACTCCAGCTTGTTACACCCATGTCCTACGAACTTACCATATATTAACCACTGGACCATGCTAAATGGTATGGATATGTCACTGTGCTAAATGGTATGGATATGTCACTATGCTAAATGGTATGGATATGTCACTATGCTAAATGGTATGGATATGTCACTATGCTAAATGGCATGGATATGTCACCATGCTAAACGGTATGGATATGTCGCCATGCTAAATGGTATGGATATGTCACTGTGCTAAATGGTATGGATATGTCACTGTGCTAAATGGTATGGATATGTCACTATGCTAAGTGGTATGGATATGTCACTATGCTAAATGACATGGATATGTCACCATACTAAATGGTATGGATATGTCACTATGCTAAATCGTATGGGTATGTCACTATCCGAAATGGTATGGATATGATAACCACACTGCATTTCTTTCTTTTCTGTTTGCTTTTGTCATTTTTTTTCACACAAAAAGCAGTAAGCATGGTAAAAAGAAACTTGAAAAGCAGAAACTGTGTAGAAGTTAAAATAAAAAAAAAAAACAGTATGCTTTCTTGAAGTCAAAAAGAGAGGTTACTGTCAATGCTTCTAGCAAGACCACCAGAAAAATGAGCAGACCTTTTCCTGTCTGACAAGCAAGTTTCTGTGATACCCTAAATCCTCAAGAAATTCGACCCATAAAATATATCAGATCCAATTTGAAGACATAATTTATTGTATTTCACCTGAAGTTTGGTAGGTAAAACTACACTTTCAGAAACACAAAGATCTTAAAATGATATTTTTGATGCCAACACTTAAGTCTTTCTGACAAGAAATCAATCAATCATGCACATGCATCAAACATGTCTGTGGTCGAATTTTCTGTTGATTTAGGGTATCAGTGGAGCTTACTACAAGCCAATGTGCAACCAAAGATTTTCCAAATTAATTCTGCTTTGTGCCAAGCGTTTGGCTTCCACCAAACTGTTCGTGTTTTTGCATAATGATACCCACTCAGCCCATGCTTGCGAGTGATTTGCATGGATAAAGCTAAAATGTGAAATCATGGCAGATAGAGGACAGACAGAGCCAGTTGACATCATGATCATGTAATGGCCTACAACCATGAGTGAATGACTGAAAAATGTGATGTTATTGCAAGCGGGATAACAGCATGTTACAAGTAGCTTGATGCACACGACAAACCGACACAATGCCTGCAGAGGTTAGAACTTGGAGGAAAATAAAGGAGACAGAGTAATGCTATGAAAAAATAACACGCAAAAACATTTTCTTTCTTTTCTCGTGAAGCTGATGAAATCAGAGCTTTATTAATCTTAAACGGTTACAAACCAATTAGCAGAAATATGATCAAGCAATTATTTTTTTTTTTTCAACTCTCTTTTGACGCTGAACGTGTCACTCAATTGTGCTTCAAACTACATGCAACATCTGAACAATCCCACAATGCAACAGCATTTCAAAGTTTTTCATTTGTGTCTTTAACAATGGTAGCAAAATAAAGCAAAGTACACATATATGGATACCACGGCCAATCATTAGTTTTGAAAACTATTCTTGCTACATTTTTGGCAATACTTCTTTTGCTCACAAACATTTTTTAAATGCAAACATGTGACCATGCACACTATGTAAACTTGGTAAAACATATTTTCAATTCTGATGGCTATTTAAGAATTCCCGAAGTAATTGAAATCTTTTTTCAAACTTTCAGGACATGAAAGAAATTATCTAAAGGAATAAAGAAATCACCTACCTACAGGTTACCATGGCATTTTTCCCATTGTCATTCACCCAGATTATGTGGACAATTTTCTCTTGACTTTTCTGGAGGCCATGGCTTTTTTCCTAGTCCTACTTTGTTTTTAATGGCTCAGGTTCCATCATGTGTATTTTATTTAATTTGCAAACCATACATGCACATGTTAAAAGCTGCATGTACACAACTACTGCACACACTGTTACAGTCTAGTCACAAATATCAACTAGTTAGGATTGTTAACAAGGTATGGAAAACTACAATCACATTGTATGGTAAAACACATGGCAAGAAATAGTCACATTTACAACATTTGTTCAATTAGCTTTTTGTCCAATTTTGAGAATTGGGTGGTAACAAATCTTCCCATAGTCCCTATAAAACAGTATAATGTGAATTAACTATTACACATATATGTTACTTATTGGATTCTTCATTGAAGTCCATCATAAGATAAACCTAAGCACAGTATAACATGGCAAATTTTAAATATGGATATAATTCAGTAGTCATTTTGAATTAGTTAAAACCAATATTACTGCACTTTCTGTTAAGTATTTCTGTTAAGAGAAAATAGTTTTTATCTTAAAATACTGAAAAATACATATTTCAAGTCGATTTACAATAACATTAACCACAGACTTTATAAGGCATAAGATTATGCAAAGAACCTCATTCCTGTTATAGTACAACATACCAACGCCTAAATCTCTAATTAATGCAAATGCTTATGACTAGCATTCTGTTCTTTGTTATAGTCGCTATGTTATGGGCATTCATTATATTGTTTTTCTCTCTACCTGTTCATCTACGGAAGCATTTCAGTATTAGAAATACCTAAATAGTTAAACGAACAGTTTGTAGATTTGTAGAGTACAACATAGATGTGCTATTTTGAACTACTCTGACCCGGATGCATGTAGTAATGCACAAGATTTAAAACAGCACTAATGTTCATATCCAGAAAAATGATATTCTCTTATAGTCTGTCAGGAAAATATCAAATTATAGTAGAAACTTTAGTCCTCATTCTACTGAGCCCAAAAATATTTAAATAATTTTAAGTAATTACTGGACTCTTCCAAAATCACAAAATATCTTTAATAGTAATAATTTCAATCTATATCATATTTAGAGAGCATTAAGGCTCTTTGAAGACCTTTTGTTGTTAGATATTTGGGAAATATCATTGTAATCACACAAGGCAGAAGTGACCATTAAGCCATTTGTCTATTTGTCAAAGAATTAAAATCTGCCTATAGTTTGAGTTCTCATATTACACTGCAGCGGAAGGGTGGAATATCTGAGGATTCAAAGCAGGTGTGGACGTGTCTAAAACTAACATGATATCTGTGTACACAGAAATATGGCGGTCCAAACAATAATGAGAAACTTAAACATAGCAAACTTCAGCACCCAACAATACTAGCAAAACATATAAAGATTATCTGAAGCGTACAACAAACATTTGCTTAAAACGGCATTAAAACCTTTTCCACAGAAATGAATGAAGGAGTTAAAACATATAGAGGGGGAAAATGAAAGTAAAAAATTGAAAACCAAAATTTTCCATATCAAGTACTGAAACCTTTACCTATGAAAAGAATTGGGGGGAGGGGAGAAAATAAAGTAGTCGACTAAACTGAAGACAAAACAAATTAAGAAAAAGTATGATTCACATTGCATACTTTTACATACACATGATACGGGGACATGCAAAACAACCCCACAATCATGTAGAACGAACGCAACAAAGGGAGCTAACTCAGTCAGTCACACCTCACATGCTTGTGGAGGTACATGTACGTAACAGCAGCAGAACTACCCTGCCCAGCATAACAATGCCATCAAATATTCCTACAAGCAGGCAGAAAAACCAACCATAAAAAAGTACCATTTGTGCCGAGTGATCTACCATCAACTTTATCCATTCCACAACCTTCAACTTTGACCTTACCGTAGCCTTTCTTGCGAGTTTTTAAGATAACACCTATAAAAATATGCACTTTTAAGACAAGGGTTTGGAGAAAAGGGCCACAAACTACATGTACATCCAAACTTGGGTAACAGGGACATTGGCATTAGGAATGAAACTAAACAATTGTAATCCTTCAGTTAAATCTATATGGCAATGTCGAAAAAGATTCTATTTCTAATAGTTTCCAACTGTTTAACATAAGAATTTTCAGGTACAAATGTGCCAAACTGAAACTCAAATTGCTATATTATCTCCTTACAAGATTATAATAGTGTGATTTTGGAACAAGAGTACTGAATATTACTGGTTCAAAACCAGGCTCCATCTATGAAAATTTGTGTGTAATTATTAATTACATGTGCATTTCTTCCATCAGTAGTTTAAGGATATTTATGTTCACACCGTTGTACTTTTATAACTGAAGGCATAAAAACATACTAGTTCCAAATAAAATAAAGCATAATGATTGGCAGGTGGGAGGGCAGGGGTGAAGGTGTTATTTTTCAGTTAACATTTCCCCAATAGTTATGGGAAATTTGAAAAAGGGCTATATCCAGGGATGAGTAAAGCACACCCCTAGCTTAGACAAAAACAAGTATTTACAAGAAGAACAATATAACATTAGCACTAACAGCAAATAATTAGGGACAAGAAGAACGTGTAAAGAAATATACATAGTCATAGGGCTCATGTAGATATAGTTTACTTTTGCGGGAAAACAGTCTGACATTTAAGACATTTTTTAATAGCAGTAGAAAAATATTGTGGAATGTTAGCAAAATATACATGGATAAACAATAACGATTACACACATTTAGTAGACAGACTGAAAGCAAAATGGGTAATTAATGAGTAAAGCGTTTCTATGGCAACAATACCAAGTTTTTTTTTATACATACATATAAAAGAAGAAGAAATCGTCACACTATTTAACATGTTTAAGAATCACTCAAGGACAATCTTAAACTATCATTCATGTAATCCTGTTTCTTAACAGTCCCTGTGCAAAAGAAGAATCCTGTTCCCTCCAGCACCCCCTCATGAACTAATGTTTGGACACACACCTGTAATACACGCAGGGCTTTATGTACACTATCATTAACCATACCATTAACATATGAACCAATTCCTTTCGTTGTAAAAACAACTACCTGCCTTTTTTCTTTTCTTTTCTGAAGTGATGAGGAACGGTGAGAATTAACACCTTAAATATACACCTCAGACACATCTCAAAATTTGACCAGCGACACCTCAATACTACACCTCTTTAGAGTAAAGTTTATGACTTCAGACGTTTTACTTCCGAAGCCTTACTTAGCCTAGTCACCAAGAACAAACATATTTTATCCAAGTGCTCTGTAACTCTAGGGTTTATAGAAGTATTGTTCCATGCAAACAAGCTACTCTGTTACATTGCTGAAGTCACAAGTCAGTACTCATGCTAAACTTACCATCCCACTTGTCTACAACAGACTTCCTTTGAACTTCACACCAAAATATTATTTTCCACTTAATTTTTTATTCCCTATATATTTTTATACTACCAGTGTCCACTCCATCCAAGCAGTGTAACAAACACCTGGCACTTGTGGATACATGAATTATGTCCCTTTACCAATCCCTTGGCTTTGCACGCCCACTACCTCCTGGGAAGCCTTAGCTGTATACGTGTACAATGTACACTTACTATAAATTCAGAACCATGTTAGCCTTCATGTATGTTTAACTTCCAAAATATATGCAAATAATAAGGCTTTTTGGTCTCGTATTATGCTTTTACATGTAATGTATAAATAAATCCTAAAGTCTGCCCACTACATATAGATGTATACACAAAATTTATTATTCATTATTATTATTAATTAACTTATTAATAGTTAATATACGCCCACATGTAAAATAAGTCCTCTAAATCCAATTTATCCCAGTGATTACAACAACAACAAAAAAAGTTTTATATTATATTTTCAGTACATTCCTATAATATTCTCTCTTTTTGTTGCAATGTTTTTGTACTCCTTTTTTTTAGTCCATGCTACAATATGCTAAAATGTTTTTTACCTGGTTAATACAAATCTTTCTAACTAAAAAGCTACATGTATCTATGTCTATAAAAGTCATATAAACAATGATGGTAGAGCTGATGATACTGTAGGTAATTTTGTTTGAGACAGATTATCTGTTCACAAGTGCTAATACAATTAGTCAGTAAATCTCATACCCTACCACTATGTACTTGGACATGTGTTTAATTCCCAACATCTTTAGCAGTTTTCATTCCATATTTCATGACAATATACAAATATTTTCCACCACCAGGTTAAATTAGATAATTCAGGGCCACCATGTGGTATGAAATTCATATCACCAATTAAACTACATGTAATTTAATTAGATTTACTGAACAGTAAGTTTTTGCATCAAGACAAATCAGGCCTAAAACAAATTTCAGGATCTCACCTTAGTCTGTTTTTTTTTTCTTTTCTAGAAAGGACACATGGCAAGACTGAGACAAACATACTGAGTATATATTCATATCTGACCTCTCCCAAACCAAAAGATATATCCACATCTGACCTCTCCTAAACCAAAGATATATCCATATCTGACCTCTCCTAAACCAAAGATATATCCATATCTGACCTCTCCTAAACCAAAAGACATATCCACATCTGACCTCTCCTAAACCAAAAGATATATTCATATCTGACCTTTCCCAAACCAAATGATATATCCACATCTGAATTCTCCTAAACCAAAAGACATATCCACATCTGACCCCTCCCAAACCAAAAGATATATTCATATCTGATCTCTCCCAAACCAAAAGATATATCCACATCTGACCTCTCCTAAACCAAAAGATATATCCATATCTGACCTCTCTCAAACCCAATGATATATCCACATCTGAATTCTCCTAAACCAAAAGACATATCCACATCTGACCCCTCCCAAACCAAAAGACATATCCACATCTGACCTCTCCTAAACCAAAAGATATATCCACATCTGACCTCTCCTAAACCAAAAGATATATCCACATCTCTCCTAAACCAAAAGACATATCCACATCTGACCTCTCCCAAACCAAAAGATATATCCACATCTGACCTCTCCTAAACCAAAAGATATATCCACATCTGACCTCTCCTAAACCAAAAGATATATCCACATCTGACCTCTCCTAAACCAAAAGACATATCCACATCTGACCTCTCCTAAACCAAAAGATATATCCACATCTGACCTTTCCCAAACCAAAAGATGTATCCACAAATATAAATATCTTCCAAAAATACGTCGAGATCTCGTTCAAAATGAAAAGTAAATCCCCCACAAAATTACTTACATCAAGCAAAAGCTTTCAAATATCTCAAAATATGCACTGCACTGTATTTTTCCTGATGTACACAACATGCAAACTTTGTCTTTCCATCCATATAATGTTCAGTGGGGTTTTGTTTGGGATGTAGTCTACAGGGATATGAAGTGTCCTTGCTTTTCGCTAGCTACAGCTGAAGTGTACTGATATTTGCAACTGCTGTTGTTTGATATGTATTAAGTAATAATAATAACAACAATAATAAAAAGAAAAAAAAAAGGACATAACCCTCTCAGACTGTCAAGCTTTAGAGCATATAGCAGATTCAATCTCATAAACACAGGCCACTGCCTCAAATTGTTTAGATCAATTTGACAAAATATGTCAGAAGTGTCATGATAAAATGGCAATTCTTCACAACCCAAATGTTTCATATTGATTTTTCTAATCTGTGTGTGCTCAAGAGGGAGACAATTTGTGTGTGCTAGAGTTATTTCCCTTGTGTTAGCGTTTCACTGATCTTGCCTCGTGTTGTTATTTTCAAACTGCATATCATACATGCACATATGTAAGCCTGTGTTGTCAATGAGTCATGATCCAAAGCAAAAACATTTAGTGCCTTGATTTACTACTAGGCTGTGTCTTTCTTGGTCCCTAACTTCAAATGTTTCATATTAATATATGCCTGGTCGCATTTTGCTTTTATCTCGAAACATTTATGGCAAAAAAAAAAAAAAAAAAAAAAAATTGGCGTTTAAGTCACAAAAACAGGCAAGATTCTGCATTGGGTTTGTAAAGAGCCTAGCCTAAAATACACATGTGTTCATAATCAACATTTTAAGCCTAGAGATTTTTAAGGTGAATCCTTGTACCCAGAACGATAAGGACAAAAAACAGCCTGATTAAATGTGCATACTTGACAAATACATGTATGGATTGTGCGTTTGCCAGCATTAGGTTTGGATCAATTTAGAAACTGTCCATCGGTTTATTTTACGTTTGTGAGCAAATTCACATTGTGTGTAAATCCCATTCATAGTCAGGATTTGATCCCCCAGATCTGTTAAGCATTTATTCGCTGAGACAAGAGGGGTACAGGTAGGATCCAAGTGAAAGAGGTGATGGTGAAAAAGGTGCCCAAGGCTTATAAATACTGATAGAATTATTGCAAGAGTCGCTTTCAGCTCACTAATGTTGATGCAACACTAATCAACATTAAAATTCACAAAAGTTGTTATATGAAAATGTTGATACACATTCCGGAGCATAACCAAGAAAAAAAATGTATTCACTGAAAACTAGTGTTTTGAGTTTCACTCAAAAGGCTATTGATGGGACACAGTAATAACCACAGGAACAGACTTGGCACTGACAAACAGAGAAAAATGTGCCACAGAAATACATACAGATGTGACACTAGTAGATAAAGTGCAATGTGTCACAGAAATAGACTCTACACTAAATAATACAGAAAAATGTACAACAGAAATAGGCTGAACACTGACCATGTGTCACGGAATTAAACTTGACATTATAAATAGACCAATGTACCAAGGAAATACACCTGACACCACCAGATGTAGACCAAAGTACATGTACCAAAGAAATACACCTGACACCATTTATTTATTTATTTATTTGATTGGTGTTTTACGCCATACTCAAAAATCACCTGACACCACCAGATATAGACCAATGTACATGTACAACAGAAATACACCTGACACCACCAGATACAGACCAATTTACCCAGGAAATACACCTGACACCACCAGATATAGACCAATGTACATGTACCACAGAAATACACCTGACACCACCAGATATAGACCAATTTACCAACGAAATACACCTGACACCACCAGATATAGACCAATGTACATGTACCACAGAAACAAACTTGACACCACCAGATATAGACCAATGTACCAAGGAAAATACACCCAATACACCCAACACCACCAATGTACATGTACCACAGAAATACACTTGACATCACCAGATATAGACCAATGTACATGTACCACAGAAATAAACTTGACACCACCAGATAGAGACCAATTTACCAAGGAAATACACCTGACACCACCAGATATAGACCAATGTACATGTACCACAGAAATACATCTGACACCACCAGATATTGACCAATGTACCAAGGAAATACACCTGACACCACCAGATATAGACCAATGTACATCTACCACAGAGATAAACTTGACACCACCAGATATAGATCAATGTACATGTACCACAGAAATAAACTTGACACTAATATACACAGATAAAGGTGGACCTTTACCACACAGAAAAAGACTTGACAAAGATAAAGAAGGACAAATACCACACAGAAACAGACTTGACACAGATAAAGATGGACAATTACCCCACAGAAATAGAATTGACACAGATAAAGATGGTCAAATACCACACAGAACAGACTTGACACAGACAAAGATGGACAAATACCGCATAGACTTGACGCTAAAAGATACATGTACAGTCCAATCGACACTGGTGAACGGAAATTTGTACACTTTTGACATTCACAGAAAAGTGAACTTGAAAAAGGGACAGTGCAATAAGACATATAAGCATACAAAACATACAGATGACAGGATGACAACTATATAGCATTTCACTTAAAAATAAGTATGTAAAAATGCATTTCAGAAGCACATACACGTAACGTGGCACTCACTCACGGACATAGACCAGACACCCGCGGATATAAACCTGACACCCCCAGAGAGACACACACACTTGGGCTGGTTTCATGAAGCGTACTTAGTGTTAGGTAGCCCTTTATATCATATGTTGTCATGGTACTTAAGGGCTTACTTAGCTCAACACACCCACGGATATAGACAGGACACCCACGGATATAGACAGGACACCCACGGATATAGACAGGGCACTGGCCCTTATTACATCTGGGTAATCAGCAAACTCTAATATCCTAAGACAAATTAACCTAAAATGGATACTGAATTCAACTGGCACACCTATGTGAAAGCAGTTGATGTGGCCTTCTTTATCATCTTGGAAATACCAAGCACGCAATACTATATGCCTGTATTGAGACAGGTCGCAGAAAACACAGTGGCACAGGACGCACAGGTGTATGTGCAATAACAACATGGCACAAAGGCAGCTGTGGGTTCAGTACACACAAATATACACGCGTGTACAGACGTGTTATGAAATGTTATTTTTTTGATTTGTTTTTGGTGTGATTAACGTATACACAGATCACAATTTTCCACGGCGTTCACAAATATGGAGCACATGCAGACACACATGTAGGCAAGAATTGTCTGATATAAATAAATGGAATTATGGAACATTGTGACCAACAATCATGTAACAAATAGTCTCAGGAAAGGCATGGTCAAAAGCCACATCAATTTTCTTTACTATATAATCATTATTCAAGACCAATTCTCCTTTTTAAGCCAATTACAAGTCATTTAACAATTACTTCTCCTAAAAATGTTCAACAAACTGTAACTTACGGCCCTGCTATTCAAGTGTCTTGAAAGACAAAAACTCTTAAAGCTAAATTCATAACATCTGGATGTAAAAGATCCTTCCATTGGCCAAAACTACCAGAGTAAAATCTATGAAACATCCATTAAAATTTAACTACATGCACCTCCCATCTCGACCATCACGCCAAATATACAGCTATAGAGACATTTGTCATGTTTGCAAAGCACATGTCAGATCTATGATTTTCAATAATGTTATGTTTATCAATACAACACAAACCAACCAATAAGAACTATGACTCGCTTCAATGATGTTTATCAATACAACCACACAAACTAACCAACAAGAACTGACTCGCTTCAATGATGTTTATCAATACAACCACAAAACTATCCAATAAGAACTTGCCTCACTTCAATGATGTTTATCAATACAACCGCACAAACTAACCAACAAGAACTATGACTCACAGGTTTTCATTTGCTTCAGTGGAAGTTATCATCAGATATTGCAAAGCTATTCATGTGCATCGGCACAATTTCACTTAAAGTAAAATGCCCTTTCTCAGAGCTCCTTGGCTAAAGAGCTCTCCATAGGTATGAAAAAAAAAAATACATGTATTTTATGTTCAAAACACATATTCAAAAATGCAATTAGACAATTCTTTGGGCCATATGCATGTATATTCAACAGCTACAATTCAACAGGGTAAGTACATCTGCCGACATTCAAGGATTTATGAAACATATTCGTGAAAGGTTCATTGTAAAGATTTAGTATTTAAGCTAGTGATGGATAAATGAATAAAACAGTTCAACACGTTTATTTTTGTCATTAAGACGGCTGTTAATCCATATTTTCTGCCACTACTTGCAAACTTAGAAGCGACGTCAGGTGCTAGATATTTTCATGTCCAAAAACAGAGAAAGCAAAGCAAAGATTAATGACTTAACATTAATCCTGAGGGTTGATGAAGACTTAAAAATATGGTTGAAAAACTTATTTGTGGCCTACATGTTTGGACATGTTACAAACTAAACTAAGGTCACCAGAAACGTTACGCTTCATAAATCTTTCTTGGAACAAATGTTTAAGTGCGACCGAAAATCTTTTTGAAAAAGCCTGAGCCTGGCTTTTGTCCTTTGCTATCCGGTGTTTTAACAGGTTCTGGCTCCTCGGCTTCTGCCTGCTCACCCTTAGGGCGTTCACGCCTAGATTTACGAGAACGTTTCTTTCTCTCTAATGGGACTGGAGAGTTTCCTTTAGGCTCTTCCCCAGATGGTGGAGGTAACTTCAGTTCCTCAACGAACCCCTTTGTTCTATTCCCCGCTCTACCTTTCTGCCTGTTATTAGTTTTTTTCTGCTCTGACTTAGCCCCATCTACCTTCCCACCTGTATCGCTTATGACAGAGTCCTTTGAGACACTTGCTTTGAGACAAGCAGAAGCTCCAAGGCCAGACTCAGTTGGGAATCCCTTCTCGCTGTCTGTCGGACTCACGAAAGAGTCTGATCCATCTGTGGTCAGGTTTTCTTTGCTGGCTGTACCACTGTCCACGGACGCAAGGTCAGAATATTTCTCACTCCCTTCATCCAGGTCTATATCATCCAGTGTGTACTCAGTCCCATCTTCCTCCTCTTCTTCATCAGCCAAGACTCCTGATGCTTCAGTTGCAACAGGCTCGGACACCATAGGATCATCCTTGTCAGTTTCGTATTCTTGTTTAGCTGTATCCTTTGGTGTGAGAAGCCGTCCCTCCTCTACAGATTCCTTACCAGTACAAGCTTCCTCCTTGGTGACAGACTGATCCTTTTCAACTCCTGGATCACCCCCTTGAGATTTACCCTCTGCACTGTCCACGTCAGCATCCTCGCTCTTCACATCATCCTTCACATCTGTTAGAGTCCCAGCATCGCTGTTTCGTTTTTGACACAAGTCTTCTTTCTCTGTGACTTTCTGGATGTCCTCGAGCAGTAAATCTGTTTCTGGCACCTCATCTTCACTAACACTCTTGGACTCCTCTTCCTGCCATTCATCATGCTTGTTAGCCACATGGTAAGAGTCACTCCTATGAACAGATGAAGTCGACTTTCTCTTAGAGGACTTCTGAGATTTCTTAGATCTTCTGCCAGATTTTTTTCTTTTCACAACCTCTCCCTCTGCGTCTGGCTCAGGTACATCTGTTTTGGGCTGTTCGTTCGCAGTATCCCCCGACACACTCTCCTCTTCTGCCTGATCATCTTTAGAACTGCCTTGTGGTGGAGAATGTTCAGAGACCTTTGACTTGTTCTCTGACAAGTTTTCATTTTCAGTTTTGTCAGAAGTCGCACAAGTTTGCTCTGTTTCAGCAGACACCTCTGTTTCAGCAACCATGCTCAACAATGAAACATCTGCTCCCTCTCCTACTTTGCCAGATGCATCTTGCTCAACACTTTCTGATTCAGCTTGATCATCCTTGGAAGTAACCTCTTCCTCAACAGAGGCAACACTTTCTCCCGTTTCTGGGAAGTCCTTATGTCCATCCGCTGGTGGACCAGTAGATTCCTCCTGTTTTGGACTGGCTGGTTCATCTGCTTTTTCTGTTGCCTCCAAATCAGCCTTTTCTGCCTCATGAGATTCTTCCTGAATAAGTTCTTCTCCTACACCTGAAAGACGCACATCACTATATGGCTCTTTCAAATCGTCATTGGGATCATGTCTAAGCTCAGGCCTGTCCAGAACAAGAACAGTTCCTGGGTTTTTCTCAACTTCATTAACACACAATTCATCATCTTCCTCAACATCTACTTCTGATTCTTCAGTTTCTGGATCAGAATGCTCTTCACCCTCAGAAGAATGTCCTTTCTCATCACCATCATCTCTTGCATCAGCTTCAGTTCCCTCTCCAGTCTTCTCCAGTTTTCCTTTCGACATTGCTGCCGAGGCATCTAATGGGGGATTGAGTTCATCTTCGCTTACATCCTCAGTCTCTTCATCAGGATTGTTGGACAACACTGTTTCCTTCTCAACATCTGGCTTGAGCTCCACTTCTTTCTGGTCCTCCTTATCAGTGAGCAGCTCCTCTGAAGCTGACTTAAACCGGTCTCTGTCAGAGACACTCTCAGCTGCAGTTAGCTCAGATTCTGCACTCTCAACTGTGGCCCCACCAATTTCCTCTTCAACCTTCTCATCTGAGTCGCTGTCAGGGTGGATTACGATAAGAGGTGGACTCTCTCGTACATGCTGCTCTGATGTCACATCAGCAGGCTCACGCAGAGCCTCATGACTTTCAGTCTCCTCCACTGCATCCATGAAGATATCGCTGTCTGAGTCTGCCTCGGAGCTTGTGCTTTCGGTCATCAGGCAAGTGTTCACATTATCAGACGCCTGCAACTCTTCCCCTTCCTGTTCCCCTATGTTTATTCCCACCCCAGGACTAGTTTCAGCTTCTGAACTTAAAGTAACATCTTTAGCATCACTATCATGAGGACTCGTTTCTGTAGTAACATTACATTCCACACGGTCATTTGTTTCAGACAGCTCCACCTCACCACCATCACTGACTTTTTCCTGCTCTGATACACTAATATCATTTTCTGTCTCTGTACTTAACTCACTACTATCACATGCTACTATCTTAACTTCTGCATTTGACAATGTGCCTTCACTAACAGTCTTATCTGAATCATTACTGTTGTTTACTTCTGCATCTTGAAACTCATCTGACTGTTTACCTTCTTTGATTTCAGAATCATTGTCTTCATCATTATGCCTAAATTCTCCACAAGAAGCCACCTCAAAAGCACCCGGCATCTCTAAGCCCGGCAACTCCTTAACCATGTCAGGCTCAACACTGTCATCACATTTCACATCTGACTCAGTATCAGATTTACCACCCTCAGTGCTTAACTGACTAACATGGGCACTGAAGTCATCTTTGGTTGTATCACTGTCAAATTCTTCTGCCGCAGTACCACGAGCATCTTCAACATTGCTTTCATTGTTAATTTCTAGAACATTTGCACTAGTTTCACCCTCATCATCATTAACATTATAAGTATCTTTTACATCATCAGGCTTAGAGCCAGTATCTTTACTACAACTACTGAAACTTAATGACTCAGACTCAATGGCTGAGTCATGCTGATACATGCTGGGTAACACTGGGGATGTACCTAGAGATCCTTCACCAGCCTCTTCTAAGATTTTGGCTGCCTCAGGTGAAACCAGCGCTGCACCTAGCTGAACAACGGGGCCGTTTGCATCAGGGTTCTTTGCCAGAGTAAGCTCCCCTGATTCTGAGCCTACTATAACCAGGCCATGATCCTACAGTAAACAGAACAAAGCAAAGCAAACATTTTTAAGGACATTTTTTTTCTTTAAAATTTCAATCAATATCGTCGGTTCCATTGCCTTAAGAACAAATTTCCCCATGTGCAATTTATTTATTTGATTATGATTTAATGCTGTGCTCAAACATTCTTCCACGTACACGGTGGTCAATTTTATGAGTGGAGAAAACGGTTGTGCCCAGGTTAACCCATCTGCCTTTGACAAATTACTGAAGAATCTTCGAACTTCCAATACACAGATGTGCACAATAAAATGGTGAACAAACGGCCCCATGGCCCCAAACAGTCCCACAAACAAATCCTCAAATTTCCTGTTCAAGGCCGGATTTGAATCCACACCTCGTTCCCAGAGGCACACAGTGAGAATGGATAGCATGTTCATGGTATACTCTCATGGAACTCAGATCAAGAAACTTTGCTGCTAATCAAATCTCTAACCATAAGCTATTCTCAGCCTATTTGCGGTTTTAATGGATCTTAGCTTAGCAATTAATTTAAATGAGTGTCTTTACAATTCCAGACAATCTTGAAGGATAATGCATACTAAACAGGCATAAAAATCTCACACCAATCTTTCTCAACACTTCCTTACCTGAATAAGCTTGTCTCTTTGAGCGAGCAGCTCTTTTACACAGTTAAAATCTCGCTCCAAATCTGCAAACTTTCTTTTGTGAGCTTCAAATTGCTGAAAAAAGGTAAAGTCATAACTAGTTAAATTGCAACATGAACACAGAAAGCATCGCAGCCGTGCCTCAGAGCACCGAATAATCAGAAATTCTGAAATCACACATTTCACTTCATGATGCATATGCTAATGGCTTCCACACAGGCAACCTAAACCATAATTGGAAACTTAACCACACTTGTTCAGGGTTCGATTTTAGATTTCAGAACGAGACTAGTAAAACTTCAGCCGATGTAGTAAATTTGTTTGGGTACTGGTCTGCCGGTCTTGAAAAAAAAACATATTACCTTCTTCACTGTAACAATTTGACTTACATTATTTCATGTTGTTGAAATACAAAAAACTCGTGTGTTTTCCCAGCACGAAAAACAATTCTGCGTGACTCATTTCTGTGGAGCTTTACCAAAGAGTCGAAGCCCATAAACATAAGACAGAACAAAAGACCACCGAAATGCTAGACTGTGTCAGAAATTAAGACAACAAATGTGTGACAATTCCAGATATAATCTTTGTAAACCTTCTCAAATCCATCCCAACATATTGTTGTTGTTGTTGAATGTGTTAAAGGCAGCTTACAAGCAAAGAAGTCCAATGCTGGGATTGACCCCGCACTTGTCTCACTTCCCTCCTGACTCACCCTACACTTATCCTTGTGCTCCCGCTGGAGTTCCATCAGCTGCTCCTCCTGGTCATCCAGCTTGTCCTTCAACAAATCCACCTGGTAGAGGAGCGCCTGCTTCTCATTGTCCAGCAGGGCTGTGTTCATCATCGCCTTCTTAAACTTCTCCTCCAGCTCGTATACCTGCGACTAAACATACCATACTGCTGTAAATACAGGCACAAATACATACCACAAGTGTAAAATGTACATATCCTCCATAAGTGTACATTTAAATACATACGAACATACATAAAACAGGTGTAAATTGTTCCACACCCATTACAGGTGTAAGTACTTAAAAATGAAATACTGCTACTTGTTTATATACATGTACAAGTTCTAGGGGTGTTAATACTAGTAACACATACATACCCAGTAAAGGTCTAAAATGTTAAATACTTACATCCTCATTACAGGAGCTCTCCGGCCGTAAGTGGGAAGGTCTGCCAGCAACCTGCGGATGGTCGTGGGTTTCCCCTGGGCTGTGCCCGGTTTCCACCCACCATAATGCTGGCCGCCGTCGTATAAGTGAAATATTCTTGAGTACGGCGTAAAACACCAATCAAAAAAAAAAAATCATTATAGGAGCAGATACATGCACACACACACACAAACTACAGGTGTTATCTGTTCAGTACTTACCTTGAGATCCCTTGTCTCATCCACATTATCATCTTTGACTGATCTTGACTTTCCCACCTGAAAAACAAAATAAACATACATGTATATCTTTTATTATTTCACTTGAATGCTGTTCTCGGTCTTCTCTGCTCGCCTTCAGGAATAGTGGGTTACTACGTTGGCAGTCATGTTATGTCAAACCACCAAATCTCATCCGTTACACACACATTATCAACCCCAGGGTCACCATGTGAAATACTGTTGTCCCTGAGTGAAATCATTCTTGATTTAGTTATTCACTTGAATGGCCACAAATGAAGATGGATCAGGTTCTTTCCGACCTCCTGAATAACTGTGCCATCAAAGTGTCGTGAGGAAAAAATGATTCCATCAAGATTCTGAGGAAGCGTTCACTAACATATAGCTCATTGGTAGACTTCACCATGCACATTTGTACTATAAAAATGTATAAGTACAGTAGTTCTTCAACCATTGCACATGTTTGCAAGGTGTTTAATCAAGCGTATTTTTAGGGCATCATTCTATGTAGACTCATAAAATTATACTTAAGGCCTTAAACTGGCCAATAAACCGTGTGGGGGGTGGGGGTGGGGGGTCTCCAAAATCAGATTAAATAAACCATAGAATCATAAAGCATAAATCACGCTGAAAGCTGCCATTTCAAATGTGAAAAGGTTCAGGAATTATTGCACACAATTACTATGAACTTAGAACTATATTAGATTGAAGGTGCATGTACATGTAGGTGACATGTGACATACATGTACATGTGGACTACCTCTACATGTACATGTCTCTCCCAATGTCATAATTTCATATAGTATACTCTCTTAACCGAAGAACAAAGTGCTGAGTCCCAGCAGAATCTTGTGACTGGCAGTCCAGAATATGGAGGCTGATATGAATTTTGCAAACATCTTTTTTTTTCTTTAGGAGTCGTACGATTGGAGGGAATGCTGAAGAACTCACATACTTACTTTGGTATGTTTTACACTGGTTAAATTATATAGTGTGGGTATGGCAGACAAACTAACGTTGTTAGTCCATGTACCCTAACAGCACAAAAAATGGTGGCCTAAAAAAAGAAGAGTATAAAAACAAACCAAAAAAAACCTCTGTGCTAACAAGAAAGTGGGGTAGATATGTACGCTTCAATGAGACAGAGCCCATGTGTTACCCAGACATGTTAAGAGTCTGTCCTCAAAATCATGTAATCTGAATCTAATTACACCATCCCATCATGAAGATTGGGGGTGTAGGGAAAAGGGTATAACACAAAAAAAAGGGGAGTCTGAGAAAGGGAGATAACCTTAGGTTAGGCAGACCCAGTGAGTGTGTACATGTGTGAAATCAGTGGGCTGCCTAGAGGGTGTAACCTAAGGACTCCAAAGGCAGATGACAGGGCTAAATTAAGCTGCTCATGACTGACTGGAGAAATAACAGTGTGTGTGAGATGGACAGCAGGGAGGAAGATGAGGGGGGAGGGGGGGGGGGGGGGTAAATGTGTTTGGGAGTTGTAGTTAAACCAGACCTAACCCTGACTACACAGCCAGGTGTATGCGTATGTGCATGTATGTATACATGTATGTAACACTGTATTTGCTGTTCTATCTGCCAGGGGTGTGCATGAGGAGAGCCTGAGATGTTTGTACACGAACACACAACTACACTGTATGATTTACTTAAAACTCTGTGCATATTATTCGCATAGCTTAGCCTTTACAATATTTATTCTCTACATGCATGACTTTTGGAGGTACAAAATACGTACATGTGTGTGTAATTCACATGTGAACTGTTTATGTATAAAACCTTCATGTGGGCAAAAAACACAGCATCAATAGATTTGATCTGATTTGTGTTTTATGCTGTACTCATAAATATTTCCCTTAGAAAACGGCGGCCAGCATTATGGTGGAAGGAAACTAGGCAGAGCCTGAGGAAAACCCACAACCATCTACAGGCTGCAAAACAGTCTACAGTAAAAAAACTTTACTCAGTTCTGTTTATTTCTTTATTTTGATAGGAGTTTTATGCCGCAAATATTTCACATATACGAAGGCAACCAGCATTAAGGTGGGAGATTTTCACAGGTTTACATGTACATGCAGCCAAATGTTTTGATTGTATGGTGGGCTCTACACACCATACTGACATGTATGGATGGCTCTACAGACCAGACTGATAATGTTTATTGTCAGTGATGCCAGGACAGTAGTATCTTGTTTAACCATGTTTACTTTTCATTTTTTCCTTTTCATTCTTTCTCTTCAAGTTACGAACTATATACCAACCAATAAGCTTGATGTTTTGACACTTTTATGACTATTAGCAGTAAAACAGTACTTTGAACAGAGCAGAATTTTTACCTGGTCTAGATGTCCTTTATTTGTAACAAATATGCTACGGCCGTGTCTACACGGACCTTGCATCAACATCTTGTTGAGTACAATCATGTGTGCGCAAATTTTAAAATCACAACAACGTCCCATAAAATAGAGTCAGGACATACAAGTTTTTAAGACTAAAGAAATAGATTACAAGAACATTATTGTTAATTCAAGGTCTCTGTAAAGCTTCTAAGTCTGGAAATAATGTAAACACAGTTCGCATATGGTTTATGACACAAATGTCTTGCAGGGCTATCTGTTTCTTGTACAGTAATTAGTTTACCTAGTTCTCTGACTAACTTATTTGTTCTCGGTGTGGCCGCTGAACGTTTATATTTGTAACCAACACCCGAGAGATTTATTTAGACAGTCATAAATGGCGGCAGTTGGCTATAAATATAGGTGTTATACACAACTACTCCAGCTCCTGTGCTGGAGGCCATCAAAGTGCATTCTAACATACAGCATTCAAGTAAATCAAGCCAGACTGTCTATTTCTGACAAATGATCAATTGAACATATCTCATATATACACATATTTCTGGCAGACATTTTTTTTTTGGCACCCTCAATTACTTATTGCTACCCAAATCATTGATCAGGCTGACCCAGTATGACCCAGTCTGTCACAACCTCTATCCACTATCCTGCGTCGCCCACTACTCCTGCCCACACACATTGTGAGTATCTATATCTCAGTCATAAGCTCAATTACTGTACATGTAGGATTCATGCTAATATTCTGTGCATACATGTAGTTACTTCTTTCAATGGTGCTTTACCCCTTACTTGAGACTATTTCCTCATGTTGTGATGGCCAGCATTACAGTGGGAAGTCTGAGGCATTGATGAGATGATCCACATAGTGTGCAGAGAGCACCTGTCATGAGGTAATATTATTACACTGCATTAACACTTGACAAAATGACCCTTCACCCTATTTCCATCACACTGCTTACGTAAGGCAACCAGTAAGTAACAAGGATGCAGATATATGTAAGTCTTACCCTAGAATAATCTGTATTCGTAATCTCATACACTCTGTCTGTTTTTTCTTCAGTCTGAAAAACAAAGCACAATTTAAAACCAAACATGCTTCCTTCTTACAACATCAACAATACATGCAACATTGCAAAATCTCCAAGTGAGACAGGAAACTGGAGTTTAAGGAAGTTTATCACTGTGTAAATAAAATCTGCCGATTTCCATTTATTTAACTATTCGACTGTTGTGTAATGCTGGAATACGCTATGGAACAGAAATTGTCAGGTACATGAACAAGATGGTGGTCAGTTTGACAGATGGAGGAAACCAGAATGCCCGGGGAAATGTACTGACTTACACAAATCAGTAACTTGTCAAGGTTATGTACCCAGGCCCCTTTTAGAATATTTTTTGAACTCAATTTAACAATATATACAAGGGTAGCTAGTCATGAATAAATAATAAATCTGGACACTAATCTTTTAACCGTTACTCAAGTCAGGGCTTGCAAAATCTGAAATAATCTGGTAGCCCTTTGGGCAGCTTACATTGGAAACTTGGTATGCCATATTTTTTTCAAACACAATTTGCAGTAACTGTCTTTATTAAATTCACTTATAGACATTTTCAGCATTCCAAACAGGTCAATGTATTTTATCATTCGTAATAGTCACTATTCAGACTATCATTTCGTTTCTAAAAGTCACGGTACTGCAAGCCCGCAAATAACTAATTGACTGGAATCAATGTGTCAGATGTCAATGACTTTGCGCCTGCCATTTAAAGTTTTGAGCCAGACAATTTTTTTTCTGATTTACACGGAGATATTAAATGTGGACTGCAGGCAGACAAAATAGTTAAAATGTGTAATAAGATGTTTGCTTCAATAGATTTCTTGCCTTACTTTTTCTCCACAAAAGGATTAACTTCTCAGTTTTGCTTTGAAGGGGAAATTCGTACGATTCTGCTGATTTGACACTTTCACAATATTACACCTACGATGTCATTAACCTTATTAATGACAGACCGACCAAACATATATGATGTGGATACAACTACAAACAGCGCCATCTATGATGTCACTTCTACACACTTAGATTGGCTATGTTTTGACCCTTTCTTGTTTTTAACTGCATTAAATATGTGCATGCTACTAGAATAATGAATGTAAGCCAAGACACCACCTATGTTCGATACATAATGACTCACTTTACTGTTAAGAGCCCGAATAACGTGTGGGTGTTCAGTGGGTGTTCAGTGGCTGGGCAACGGAAATTGGACCATGTATAATGCTGTAACGATCTGAGAAACGTTTTTAATTTGTTTGAGAAAGGTTCTACCTCTGTGATATCTCGTACTCAGAAACGTGAACAAGACAGCAGTACTGACAAATTAATGTTAATGTACTTAAACAAGCTCACACAACTGAATACTTAATCTTTTTATGGATCTCAGAATTTCTACTGGACAAAACAAATGACTGGCTTCAAGTGTAGTTGAAGGATATTTGGCGCATGTACATTTTACAATACGTACATGTGTACCTAAGTTAGAATGGCCGAATGACTCGATCGGCAGAGCAAGGGAACATGGATGAACCCCTGCAAATGTTTCCCCTGTCATCATACGAATACAAACGAAATGAATTAGGTATTCACTTGGTTCACATTTGAGTCTAAAAAATTGGTAGCACGATGATGTCAATTTCTAGTAGCCCGAAAAAAAAACCCTTGTTGTCCTGGGACCTGAGGCTAGCGATTTTGCGAGCTCTGCTGGTACATAACAAACCCCTTCACATACAGCTACAGCCAAGAAAGTGAAGTTGGATTTGTGAACATTAAACAAAAGCCTTTTTTCCCCCTTGTTCCCTGAAATCCAAATGTATGTATGGGAAGCAAAATAACTGGGAAAGTATGAGAAATACTAACTCAAATTATCAGAAAAAATGACCCACCTCTTTCTGAAGCCGCTCCAATTCCTTCATGCGGATTTCTCGCGCTTGAGCTCGCTCGGCTCTCTTGGCCGCGAGGCGTGATTCTGCCTAAAATCACAAATGAAGTGAACATATTCAGTAAAAATATACACAGACAGTTACATACATACTGTACATGCAAGCAAATCATTTCACTTTCTATTGCCCTGTACTTTTCTGGACAAAATATTCTTTTAGTCCAGCAAAACCAAATGTAGCATGAGACAAAGACTTCATTTTGTTGTCTGGACTATAAATTTGTATTATCCAAGTAAGCCAAACATCACACAGTAAGTTGTGTTCCCACAGTGCAATCTGTCATGTTCTCTGAATTGCATGAAATTGTGTTGGCCTGTATTCATTCCGCTTGTCAAATTAACCAAGTCGAAATTACAAAAATGGCACGAAATGAACCTCTCTCAGTCCCATTTTGGACACACTGCACGCATTTGCTTTCCTGTAGCCAGACCCCATAGAAACTTATACATGCAGTTCCACTAGGCTGAGTCAGGGACCTCCGTGGCCATAATGCTGGCCGCCGTCGTATAAGTGAAATATTCTTGGGTACGGTGTAAAGCATCCATCAATCATATAAATAAATAAGTAAATAAATCTAACTAAATCGTACACATAAATCACACAGCATAAATAAGCACTACACTGTACCAAACACCTGCCAAAATTCATCAAATCAGATGACAATTTACAACAAAACAACTTACACTGAGACAGTCGTAGTCAATGGTTAAAAAATACAGCACTGTATCATACCGACATGATTAAGTCACATATGCACATCTCAATTTAACACTTCGATACTGTCAGCTGCGGTGACTCATAACGGATAACATGTGCATCTCACTATATCAAATATTCTTATCATACAGCACATGGAAGTTCTAAACTGTAAACCAACATCTGCAGAAATAGACCCGCTTTATCATCGTCATGACAATTTTGTCATCATAGCATCACATATATCTACATACAAACTTCAGTTGTTTACTACAAAACTTACATGTCCAAGTTATTGGTTAACAAATACAGGAATATGTGCACCCATTCATACGACCAAGTAACATGTACATCTCAATGCAACTCTTCTGTAAAGTACAAGTTCATGTAGTGAAACATGAAGGATACATGTACCACGTACATGTAGATGTGACAAAGTGAAACTTACAAACGCCTCTGGTACACGATGTGTGCATGCAAACCTACATCCAAAACTGAGTGTGTCCAGAGATCTCTGTTATATCAGTGTGTTAACAATTTCCTGATTAACAGGAAGATATTGCCTGCAAAAATTATGCAAATTATGCAAAAATAAAAATATAGGTAAAACCTAAGTACTGTAAGTGTATTTGATATGAATTATAAACCCATTTTAAAGTAATAAAACAGTGTTAAACTGAAAGCACTCGACACATGTGCATGTACTTGTGTATCAACCCTGGAAACATGCTGGTACATGACATGACTGGCAAATTTACCATTACCCAGATTATTAAATAAGTGACAATGTTTGTTACAAGTGGCAATTTCGTCCTGTACCAGATTTTGGCCACTTTTAAAATACTGCAACCTTATTTCCAGACAGTCCTGTCATTAGTCAGGTGGAAAACATCATCCGTATATATATCAGGTACAGTATGCAAACCCATGGTGGGTAAATGCGCTTGTAATATTCCATAAAGCTGGGGCACACACGTACATGTAAATGTGGATAATGATGGTAAGAACATCCATGTACGGGGATACATACTACACGCGTTTCTGTACAAAACCACTGGATGGGTTTGAACTCCAATCTCACATAGACACTTGGCGAATGCACCTCACCAATCAAGGAACAGACAGGCCGCATGTTTGTTCTTTTAGACAGCATTCATGAAACAGAGGCGATTTATGACAATTTGTGTAAATAAACAAGTAAATAAACTTTGGATTTTATGTTTCTGTGCATCTTGTACATGTACCTGACAACTTTTTTACTTGTTAAATACAAACTGTTGTTAAAACATTCAAGGTTAAGCCTGAAAAGGAAAAAAAAAATGCAGTTGGTGGGATTTGAGCCCAAGATGCAAGGTTACATTTTTCTACCCCTACTGTGACAGGAACACACACATTAAACCATAAGCCACTAAGACCTGTGGTGTTTGTTCAGATGAGGGGCGGTACTGGTGTGTATACAATGAAAGAGCAGTGCAGCTAGTACTACAACAAATCAAGCCTACAGGGTAGTTTCCCTTCAGGGCTCTGATTACAACACATGAGGAGAGGTGACTCATCTTATGTCAGACTCTCGCTGAACTGATTATTCACACCTTCCGGCCGCTCAATCAAACACTACCGCAGTAACACAGAGAGACAGAGAAAAAGGCCTATTCCTGTCAGTGCTCAAGACAAAGAGAAAACAATGTTTAAGCCAAGGGGTGTGGTTTTAAAAGGGTCTATATAATGTGTTCTGTAAATTCTGTGTACAGCCTTTACAATGCTGGTATTTGTGTTATAGGGTTATCTGGACTTGGGATAGACATACATGTACATATGCCCACGTACAAAGTACACAGTTAACGTGACTTGTCAAAGCACGGGTTTGAGGGATTTGCTGTTTTAACACAGATCTTGTTCACTAACACATTGGAGGTCAGCTTTCACGGCTGGGGAAAATGAGCGGGCAATAAATACTTAGCCATCTACAATGCACACCTATTTGTACACCGAGACATTTTGATAACACAAGTGGATTATTTGGTCACTAAACTTTAGGGAAGTGGATATGGTGTAATCTTGTAAAAGATGCATTCTCCCTTAAAAACTACCATGACAGCTCCCTTCTCATAAAGTTAAAAACTTATGACGTTTTGTGATTAAAAAGTTTTGAAAGTTTTAGGGCAACTTTCAATTAGGCATCATTTAAAATACATATACGGGTGTCACCTCTGTGATCTCCATTGAAGTGAATATTATGGTGCTACCAGTGAAAATTTTCTATTTTAATGTTTAATTTTCAGAAAGTGCATACATGGTGCTTTAACCGAACTTGTGATGAACTCTTCTAATATGAAAAATAATGCAGTTTAAAACTGAAAATAACAAGAAGTCACCTTTGCAAACCAAAAAATTCTATGCCAAACAACACATTTACATATTAACATAGATTGTATGTATGTAAGTGACAAACACAATCTCACTCCCCAAGGTGAATGTCAAACACAGAAAACTTATGCATGCAATACCAAACGCACATGTACAACTAAACAAACACTGCATGTACAACTAAACAAACACTGCATGTACAACTAAACAAACACTGCATGTACAACTAAACAAACACTGCATGTACAACTAAACAAATACTGCATGTACAACTAAACAAACACTGCATGTACAACTAAACAAACACTGCATGTACAACTAAACAAACACTGCATGTACAACTAAACAAATACTGCATGTACAACTAAACAAACACTACATGTACAACTAAACAAACACTGCATGTACAACTAAACAAACACTGCATGTACAACTAAACAAACACTGCATGTACAACTAAACAAATACTACATGTTCAAATAAACAAATACTATATGTACAACTAAACAAATACTATATGTACAACTCAACAAATACTATGTACAACTCAACAAATACTGCATGTACAATGTACAACTAAACAAATACTACATGTGCAATGTACAACTAAACAAATACTACATGTGCAATGTACAACTAAACAAATACTGCATGTACAACTCAACAAATACTGCATGTACAATGTACAACTAAACAAATACTACATGTGCAATGTACAACTAAACAAATACTACATGTGCAATGTACAACTAAACAAATACTACATGTGCAATGTACAACTAAACAAATACTACATGTGCAATGTACAACTAAACAAATACTACATGTGCAATGTACAACTAAACAAATACTACATGTGCAATGTACAACTAAACAAATACTACATGTGCAATGTACAACTAAACAAATACTACATGTGCAATGTACAACTAAACAAATACTGCATGTACAACTCAACAAATACTGCATGTACAATGTACAACTAAACAAATACTACATGTGCAATGTACAACTAAACAAATACTACATGTGCAATGTACAACTAAACAAATACTACATGTGCAATGTACAACTAAACAAATACTGCATGTACAACGAAACAAATACTACACAAGTACACTCATCCAGACCAAGAGGCAATAAAATATCCTAACATCATATTCCTTCACTAGAAACCCCGCTTACAATATAGAAAATTCATTCTTGGGATGCAAAGCAGATAATACCAATCAGCAATTACAGATGTTTATCTGTTATCCAAGAATTAAGTCCTGAAAACAGTGTGCCCCTTATCTCTTTGTAGTCTACCTGTACAAGAATATATTCCCACAACTTCTTTTACACAAACCACACACAACAGCAATTATCTCCAAACCTGTCAGACATAAAAATTTTCCTCTACAATAATCGCTTTTTTTTCATAATTTGGATGACGGCAATTGAATCCAGTAAAACATTTTGATTGTTTTACCTGGTGTTATCTTAATCACATTTTGATGGCATTTTTCTAACACGGCTGAAATAAATTAAAATTCGGGTGAAACCCTGATGTTGGTTAACGGCCGAACATAATTTACTGCCATAATAATAATATTAAAGTTTGATAACTTGCTTTTAAATCTGCCATTCAACACATAAAAAGATTGAAGATATAGAGTTCACACTTCTACATGTACATGAGTGCCTCAAATGTTTCCATATCCCAGTATGTTCTGAATTCTCCGCTGGCACATACAGTATACTGCATGTATATGTATGAATTATGAGTATTAATACGCATGTGAACATGTACAATTCTCTTCATGAATAAACACACACAATATTATAATAATAAGTAGAACTGTCCAAATTTACATGGTCACATGGTATCTACAGGTCATCATTACCGGGTTATGAATGGAACATGCTAATTTACCAGGCTGAGCAATTTAGGAGAATAAGGATCATTTGTAAGCATATTGCACACATGTAAATGTACATTGTGAACAAGTAAAGTTGGGTATTAACAAGCCTTAATAGTAGTACTGTACATGAACGGTTAAAAACACTGGGCTGGTGGGGGTGGGCAGCATTATCACAAATACCTCAATTAGGGAACACATTTACATAATAGGTACATGTGGGGTGCATCAATGTAATTAATGAGTAAAATGAATGCCAATGCAACTTAATTTTCTTCAAAAACTTTCAACGTAATATAACTGGAGGTTTTCCTGCACATATCGACTTTGCACTGGCCTGGAACTGCACCTACATGTAACTTTGTAACACCACTTTCCTGCCTTAGAACTGGAATTTTGTACATAACTAAGTTGCTGTACAATTACATGTACTCCTTCTGCAGCAATATTCTGAAAGTTATAGCCTACTGATCTCTAAAAGGTGTTTTACGATTGTTTAGCAGGTTAGATAATACCCTACTGGAAAAACTGTATGTTTCAGCACCAACAGTAATATTTTAAGACCTTTATTTCTAAAAAGTTATTTTTTGAGCAAATATTTAGGACAAATACAGTCATTAGATTAACCTTTCTGTGAGTACATGATCAAAATACACTGTGTGGTTTGCTCAGTTGGATACCACATGCTTTTCTGCATGTGATATAATTGCCATTGGGAAATCACACAGGATATCAAGGCTACATTTACATGTATATTGTAAAAGTAGTAACAGGAATAATTCCATTTCAAACGGTTCAATTCTACCTTAATCCAACCAGAAGAATGTACTAACGATTATAAATGGATACAGTTACATATATTACATCATCATACACAGCTTCAACAGAAATACTGCTACAACACAAAAAGGCTGCAAAGGCTGAACAATTGTAGTCTGAAGAAATGTTTTTTTTTTTTAAGAGGGTCACTATGCTATACTGGATACCTAACACAAATGGCATAATAAAGTGATCTATGGTACAATGTACATACAGTCTACACTTAATACCTAGATACAGTAAAGTGCAGGTGCATGTAGGTGTACTAGATTCTGACAGTATATGAGCTACATGTATGGTAGACCGTAAAGGCCATCTGACACTACATCATTATAGATGTGCATGTCAAGTGGATGTTGAGAATTGCTGGAGGGCACATGTCTGCCTTGTACATATGCATGCTTGCCCGGGTCTATGATGTATCAGGGTAACACAGACCTGAACAAGCCGACAGACTTACATGTTTGCTACATATTTAATAATTCTTCTCTACAACAGTACATACACTATATTTCATCTAAAGTTAGGCAGTTTTCACGGAACACATTTTGTTAAATTCTGATGTATTCATCCACTGTAGAGGGCCACTTAAAGTCCTAGTTCAGCAAAATTACCTGTCATTAACAAGTAAAAGTTTGGTATATGATTTGAGTGGAGACCAGTGATAAACGTGCCAAAAAAGAAGAAATGGAAACGCAAAAGAATGATAGAAGTATTGACCGGTATCAGTAGCATTCTTTCTCAGCTGACAATTGCAGAGCTTGTAGTATGATGACCGCTGCATACCTGCACATAAAATAAAACCTTAGTATTCAGAAAAGAGATCTGAACTCAAATTAATTTTATTTGTCTTTAAAGCCAGTGTTTCAAACTATCAGCTCCGTGTCATCAGCCATGTTTATAACTACTCGTCTTAAACACCACATGGTCAAGAAGACGTGTTCCAAAAATACATGCTATCTACTTTTTAAGATATCCTATAATGTTAAAATGATTCATAAAAATTAAATTTGAAGTGCAGCGCCAATACCGCCTAGATATTCAGCTGCTGTTTTCTTGGTGGGTGTTTATGCCTGATCTATGCTGCCAGATAGAACTAGGACTTCTCAGTTCCCTGTCTTTGCAAATACTAAAGAAAGAATCTCTGAGACAAAGAGTCAATGCAATGAAGTCTATTTCTGGTTACATATGATAGATTATATGGACTTCTTAGGTAATGAGAACCTTTATTTGAAACCATAGTGTATGTCATATAGAGTCGGTTGATGTATCAAGTTTTTGTCAGTGCACAAGTCTTTTTCAAATGGCCTGAAGTAACTCTAAATTAAATTAGAATTAAACTTCTAAAATTATAGTTTCCTAAAAGATCATTTAGTGTAAAGGAATAACATTAGTTTTATCGCATTTTATGTTTAGTAAAGCGAGTTATACCATGCCAAATTCCTTAACTCTCTCTAAACTGCGTTCTATTATGCGCTATGAAGAGCTGGAGAGTCTGATCAGCTGTCTACTTGTGACCTCACGTTATTGATACAATGTTCTGCAGACAAGTTTGGTCTGAAAATGCAAAGCGCACAAAAAAATAAAAACCTCATAAAAACAGCTCACACTTGTATTAAGTTTACATTCTTGGTATGAATTTGTGGAGTTATGTTCGTTGTAAGAAAATTTTTCATGATGGCGTTGTCACTGAAGTAGCACTTAAAATATCTTTGTGAAGTTGTGAAAATTTCTTATTGGAAAAACTAAAAAAATATCATTTAAAAGCCTTCAAATGATTCTGAAAGTGCATTTTTATACATCAAACTGGGTGAAATACATTACATGTAGCTAGGGTGTTCTGAGCCTTTTCCTACTGCATGAATGCATGCCATGACTTATTTCCACACGAAATTTAAATTCCAACTAAAGCTGGTAAATGGAGCATCAGTGTCAAGGGAATGATGTCCTGCATAAAAACACAAACCACAAAACACAAAGCTGCTCAGGAAATTTTTAAGAGTCAATACAAGAAGGAAAAGATAAAAGTGTTCTGCAGATGCTTGGCTTTGAGACTCGTACCTTTGCATCTGCTTGATCAACTATGCTCCCAAAAGACTAGCTTTAATTTCTTCACATTTCTGATCTGTACCATAACATTTCTGATCTGTACCATCACATTTACTCTCTGTGTAAGTACAGAGACAATTTGAATCTTGAGTAAAACAAGGAAGTCAAGAGCACACGTGCTGAACACAGCAAATTTCCACACAAAAGGAATGTCTGTACCTACATGTACATTGTAACACTGGTATGTAATTCTGATGTCACATGCATAAATACAAATGTTTACTGCGCATATAATCACGCACATTATACTCGCAAATATAACTAGGGTAACCTGAACAAAAGCCAGGTATGAAAGAACAGACATTCAGGAAGTACATATATTGCCAAAGCTAAACTTATTTGGTCTGATGCTTCATCTATATATTTATACAATGAATAAAGCAATACATGTACATGCAACTGTCCTGTGCCAGTTTGAGATGTTATAGTTATATCAAACTCCACAACAGGACAAGAACAGCCATACACTTGTTTCAAATGGATGAAATAGACCAAAACGTCAATGGACAGACCAACGGGTACAAACCTAAATGTATTTAGTACTGTCTCCCCAGGGTATCTGTAGGGGATAAATTAAATGACCTTTGACAAGTAGCAAAAACAGACGTAGATATTCAGCATTTGGTACTTGTCTGCCTTGCTTGTGTTTGGTCTTATTGCTTTTTTTTTTGGCGTTTGTTGTTTATTTTATACAAAGAGGGAAATCTCTTATAAGGAATACCTAGTGCAAGCAATCAGCTAATGTTTTCTGCTACTGCTTCATCTATTATCTGCATTTCCACGCACAGATTACGATGGCACTCAGAGGAATTCATCATGGTTATGGGTCATTTCCTCAACCCAGGATTACATGTACATCATGTCCAAATTAACACAGAAGTCAGCATTAGATTTTGTAGAGCTCAGACACGTGCAGTGAACATCCTGTATTACTTTTTCATTTTTAGCATGCTGTCGGGCCTTTGTTTATTTATTACTTTGATTGGTGTTTTACGCCGTACTCAAGAATATTTCACTTATACCATGGCGGCCAGCATAATGGTGGGACGAAACTGGGCAGAACCTATGGGAAACCCACGACCATCCTCAGGCTGCTGACAGACCTTCCAACATACGGCCGAAGAGGAAGCCAGCATGAGGTGGACTTCAACTCACAGCAACCCCATTGATGAGAGGCTTTCGGGTCTTTACGCTGCACTAGCGTGCTAACCAACTGAGCCATGGAGGCCCCTCGGGCCTTTGTTAGTTGTTACTATAGATGTGGGTGTTCAGAATGATAAGTTATCTGACAATATTTGGAAGAGTTATTTCATGGAAACAAACACAATAGGCAGAAAAGAATGGGATAAAAATCCGCTTGATCGTAGAAATGAAAGCAGGTTAAGTCGCAAACTGAAGTTTTTACATTTCTGTAGAACATTTCCTGTCAAGTTTTATGATTCAATGAGAAAACACACATTTGACCCCTTTTATTATAGCATCAATAATGCACTGAAGTAGACAATGTGTAATGTATGTGGTTTTATAATCATCGACCAAATTTTCAGTCCACCGTTCAAGTTTCCTCTCAGTGTGTATCACAAAATGCAGTAACATTAACAGCCCAGTTATCTGCAAGTCCTAAAAGCACGTATACTAGTAAGTACAAGGGTAGGTAAATGCAGGTATACCTGCAAACGCTGCAAAATTCAACTCTTCTAAACTCACTAGCTTTAGATACTCATCAGACTAGAATGAGTCACTAAAAGACAAAATGTCTGAGGAAATGATTTACCGGATCATTAATACATGTATGCCATGGCCATGTTTAAGAACCAGTGTAAAAATTACCCTTTCAGATAGCATGTGGTTGCATGTGCATGACATCAAAAACCACACTCACTGTAAGCTATGTCTTTTAAAGTAGCTTTGTCCTCTATTCTAAACAGGTGTAGTCATACAAAACGATTCGCCATGAATCCATGAAAGTGACTCAAGTCAATGGCATGGAACTATCATGGGCTTATGACTCCCAGTATGTATATAGTATGGTGTTTAAAAGTGTAACATAAGCCGTCTAGCATGCATGTATTATATGTTACACCACACTTGGTTGATTTTGTGTTTATCATTTGCACACTTAGGTTCACAGGCGTCTTTTTTCTAGCCTGAATTCAACTTTTAAGGAAAAATGTGCATCTAGATATGTAAAGCAGGTGCACAGAAAATAATCAACATCTTTAAATTTATCTACATCCTAGTTCATGTAAATAAAAAGGTTCAATGATATATATAATAACAATTATAAACTATCAACAGGATTCAGATTTGTTGGCTGCACAAGTTAATTCTAAAACTGATAAAATGTTTGGAATAATTGCACATGCAGTCACATAAATGGATGCACTGCTCCACAAGTCTGTATTCCCATATTCTTAGCTCAATTACAGACAAATGCGTGTACAAGATAAAATCCACAAGCATATACAAGTAGGAACAATTGTAAGACCTATTTGTGTTCTTATTCTGTAGAAATTCATTTTTCATTCATTCTTCACCGGCCCGGATAGCACAGTTGGTAGAGCGCCCGCTTCGGGACCGGTTGATCCAGGATCAATCCTTGATCGAGTCACACCTAAGACTTTAAAAGAGGAAGTTGTAACTTCCTCGCTTGGCGTTCAGCATGAAGGGGATAGTGCAACGACTGGTTGACCCGTATCAGTATAATGGCTCGGGCGGGGCGGCTTACTTGCCTTCGGTAAGTCGTCTCATTGAAGCAGCACTAAATAAAAGAGCGGTGGAAAGCCATCCTGCAACAAGAGGCACATTACACGTGCATGCACCCTAATGATTCCTTTGTCGTCATATGACTGAAAAATTGTTGAGTACGACGTTAAACCCCAAGCACTCACTCACTCACTCATTCATTCTTCACTATTATTCACTGTGTGCCCTGTCTCTAGTACCAGCAGAATTTAAAAATCAGCTCTCATGACCTTATCGGTGTATTGTGAAGCGTATATCATTGCCAAATGATTTTCTATTTGATCAATATTATAGGTATATCAGAACAGAACTTTATAAATGTTTTAGCTGTCTCATCATTACAAATGGCGTTACGGCTAGTCCACAGAGACCCTAGCCTTTCTAAGTCTGGCAGAGGTCCCTAAATCTATCTTACAATGGCAGTGAAACAGGGTAAAAACACACCCTGCCATTGATTTAAACAAAAATTATTTGGCTGTATATTAACTGCTTGTAAATGAACACGTAGTACTGCAGGGTTAACACTTTTGCAAATCGCTTTAAAGGGATATTTCAACTTTCACAAATAGCTATAAAGGTAATTTCAACTTTCACACACAAGTAATAAGTATAGTGCCATATGTATGTACAGTGCTACATTCACTCAAAATAATAACGCACGATACATTTATCACACATATTATAAACCAAAAACTTGAAATATTGAACACATTACCAAGCCACTAATTTTCAAGCTGGTGCGGGGCACAGTGAGTGAGTGAGCTTTATACTGTACCAATGAGTGAGTTAGTGAGTGATAGAGTGAGTGAGTGCTTGGGGTTTAACAATGATCCTGGTTGTGTGTGAGTGAGTGTGTGCTTGGGGTTTAACATTGTACTTAAAAATTTTTCAGTCATATGACAACGAAGGAATCCTTAGGGTGTATGTAATGTGCCTCCTTGTCACAGGACAGATTTCCACTGCTGTTTTACCTAGTGCTGCCTCACTGAGATGACTCACCGAAGGCAAGTAAGCTGCCCCGCCAGAGCCATTATGCTGATACGGGTCAACCAGTCGTTTCACTATCCCCTTCATGCTGAACACCAAGCGAGGAAGTTACAACCTTTTCTTTTAAAGCCTTAGGTGTGACTCAACCCAAAACTGATCCTGAATCTACCGCTCCCGAAGCCTGCAGAACTCATGCACTACTCAAGGCAAAGTAAGTGGAACATGGTATTGTTCCACTACAGCGTGAGCGATGATGATAACATGAAGAGCTAGGATTAGAGTCGAAACTTGACACTCGGCTGTGATCTTTTATACGAGGATAGGCAAAGATCACAGCCGAGGAGTCTTCCAGGTTAAAATATTGGTATTTAAGAACAGCCTAGCGTGTAGAAACTCCAAAAATCCGTGCAAAAATGAACCAATACATGCATTTACAAGGCAAAACTCTGATAAATTATATTCACCATTCAAGACATTCTCTGTTCCTCCGCTAATTTTTTGCACATTCTGTAGCCTTTACGACCAGTAAATTCAATATTATTCACAGTGGTGACTTACGCTCACATGTCATGTTGACATCATGATCTAATAAATCGGCTCATTGCTGCCTGCACATTCGTGGTTGACCTTTTACGTCACTATGTTTTGATCAGCTGGCTGTCAGTTTTGATAGAGAGAAAGCCATGTTACTATGGAGGCACGAATTTGCAATTGACTGAAGGCTATGGAGTAGAATCACAGATCCCAGAGTTTGTGAGAACTGTCAAAAAGTTTGCAGTAAAAAAAAAAAAAGGGGGGGGGGGGTGGTATGTTCGGCATGCATTCCATTCTAAATCTCACAGAAAGGTCAACCGTTGCTGCTCATGCAGGCCTCACTGACACAGATTTTAAAAACAATGCAGCCCCCGGTAGCCTGCTAAATATGAGCCTATTTAAGATTTAAGACATACAGGAGAATGGTGATGGAAAGGCAAGCAGCGACTGTGGCAAAATGTGCGTAAATATTTCAGCTTTCAGAATTGCCGTACTTTATGTGTATTCAGGACGAATCTATCGCGCATACATCAGAATTCAATGAGGAGGTAGCTCTTTGTAATCATTATAGCGGAATCGAGTTCACATAGCTCTCGGGTTAGGATGGTCAGCAAGAAGTCACTGGCAGATACTTAACATAAAGAGCCAAATCACTTGTTTACAAATCGTTTAACAGGTTTGAATATCAAACTGTGACATTAATTATCATGACCTATATGACTGAAGCTGAGTCTGCAACATCGTATGTTTTGCTCTAGTCTAAGTTAAGAAAACTATACCTCTTTGGCAATCTGGTTCAAGGCTTGATCTTCTGCCGTGTGCGTCCTCGCCGTCTGCCGGCGACGTCCCGCACGCTCTGTAGCACTACTCATTTTCACAGTTTAATGATTCCTGTGTCAATAAAACAAAGACGTAGATTCTAGACGATCTATTGTTGTTGTTGTAAATTACAGCAGTGCACAAAAAGTCAGCTAGTCAGGCGAAAGAACTGAAAGGCGGGCACTCCTCTAAAAATGTCCCCCGTCAAGTCCTGTCGAAAAATTTCTGTTCCTACAGTCCGAGAAACCCAACGGGAAAAAGAATCGTCGGTTATCCATCGTCATTACGAAAGAAAACTGTCCGCACACAGCTTGTCATATCGACCGGCAGTTGTTTTGTCTTTCATTTTTGCAGTTTCGGTCACACTTCCTCAAAATATATTTCGCCACCATGTTGAATACCCGGATGTAGAGCACACGACCTTTGCCCTTTCGTCAGGTTATGTTCAAAAATGAAACTTAAATATTATCAGGAAGACATCAACATTCATGAAACAGTTGTCGCGTGTATCTATACCACAGTGCAATAATCCAGCAAACACGTACCACAGTGAAATCATATAGATAGTTAAGTCTGGCATAACGAAATTAAAGTTTTATGTGCTGGAAGCATTAAATTTTACATCAAACCTTATTTTCTTCAAACATTCTTTTACGCGCTGTATAATTACATGGTCTATAATTTCATGGAAATGTTCACATCAGCTAATGCCCTGCTATATGAACAATAGCACACAAGGGTAATTAGTGGGTGGACAATCTTGTGAATAACGTTGTACATAGGATTTACCGCAAAAGATTTACATGTAACATTTCGCCCACTTAACTTTCGTACAGTATCCAGTAGGATTTATAATTCTGAAGAAGGTTGTGAAGATGTAGGTGTGGGTTTGAAATCATCCGAATTCTTAAACTTTGTAAGGCGGTAGTAAATATCACTTGAATTTCATACATATATTGCCGAATGTGGGAAGTAACGTCAATTAAAATGTCAGGTTTACGTTCATGCAAATAAAAAAATGAACAGTTGCGAGTATTTCTTGTTTCTGAACCATGCAGTCAATTAACTGAAATATCCTTCTGAGGTTTTGATTGAATCAAACTGCATGCAGACTATTTGTTCTGCACACACGTGTTTGATTGCTTTCGTGTCGCAGAAAGGTGTAGCATTTCGGGAAAAACTGTCTGTTATATAAACTCCTCACAGTGCTTGTTCTGCCATGAAGATGGAGGTGCGCATGTGTGGAAACGTGTCAAGCACGCGCAGTGACGTGCAAATTGTCAAAATGGATACGTGAAAGTGACATCGAGTGAAACTTGAGTGATTTCTGGCATGTTGATGCGTTTTCTGACTGTATGGCCGCTCTAAGTATCTAACTGAAAATGTTTAAAAATTTACGAAAGAAGATAGAGCAAGGGGTCGCTCAGTCCCCGCTGCGAGGTGCCATTAAAACGACTGTAAGTCCATGTTTTGGGTTAATTCCGTGTTGTTGTTGTTGTATTTGACCGGTGTTAGCAAGGTGTGACAGATGTCTTGGTTGATTTTGTTTTGTCATTAACTTCATCGGTCCTTGTGAATTGTTCCGTTAGGAGCAGGCATAAATTAAGGAAGTATATCCACTGTTGCCATCGATCAGGGCTGCAGAATACGAAAGGTGTGCACTTCGCTACTTGCACTTCCGGATACATTGAGGTTTATTTTGCTGCCTATTGTTTATCTTTGAACGCCGGTTTAGATGTTTTTTGACAAAAGCAATTTGACTTTATTTCCTCTTCCACATGGTCAAACAGCAACATAAACTTTACCTCATAGTTATTTTTCAGGAAAACAGTCAGATTGCAAAAAGCTCTATGCCTCCAGTCCCTTATTTTTTTGTCTGACTTGAGTGGGCATGCTGTCAGAGCACTGAGCTTCACTATATCTGATGGTTCACTGAACAGTGATGGTTCAGATTAGCCACTGATCAATCAGTATTCAGTCTGCATCATTATAAGTGATTAATATTGCTCCAGTTTTCATGCATTCTACAAGCGATGGACTCAGTGGCCATGTGCTTAGCATGTTAACGCAGCACTCTAGGCCTTGAAGATCTCACCAATGCAATCACTGTGTGTTCAAGTCTAGCTCATGCTGGCTTCTTCTCTTTTTGTACATAGGATGGTCTGCCAGGCCCAGGCACTTGTGGATGATCATGGGTTTACCCCAGGCTCTGCCCGTTTTCCTCCCCCCATCTTGTTAGCCACTGTCGTAAGACTGAAAAAGTGATATACTCTCGAGCACTCCAATGAAATAAATAAATAAATGCAAATTGTAGAAAGAATATCTTTAGGCATTGTATTCGTTGTAAATCACTGCATCTCATTTTGCTGGAATAAAATGATTTGACATGATGCTGCAGAGGCATTCTCAAAATGAGAACAGCATCCATCAGACTTCAGTGCTGGAGTTACCTTCCAGTTGAGCCATAAGAAAGACAGAGAGGCTGTTCTAAGCAGCTTCATAGAAATGCCTTATAGTCGTAAAAAAATTCCCGTCATGAATTGTCATAAAAAAAGTCATGAATTTTGGAAATTTTAAAGGAAGTTCTGAAAAGTCATGGAATTTTGTTTCTGAATGTCAGCATATATAATTTTGTGTTCTATTCTACTTGTAAAGGAATCCCATTATCAAGAAGGTTCATAAGTGCTCATTATATGTACAATCTGTGAGTCAATAAGGCAGCTGAAATGTAGTTTAGTTAAATAAATAGTTTAGTTTTTTGTTTTATTTTACTGAAATAATATGTTATGCTTTTTCAGTCTGATGATAAAGCAGAAGGTGATGACATGCCCAAAAACCCAGCGGATGGGTCTGAGTCAGATCAGCAACCTGATGGAACGACTTCTCTCATTGGACACGGTAGTCCAGCTGAGGTGGAGCCATCCAGTCAGACTGCTGTTGACAGCTCACCACATGGTCCTCAAGTTGGGCAGTTGGTGGACATTCCATTGTTTGTAAGTAATATTAAAGGCATCAAGAGTAATGTGGTATTTAAACATATTTACATTTTAGTAGATTTGTCATACTTATCCAGGTTGACATTTTTAACAGCCATTGGAGAAGGTGGTGTAATGCAAGTAACCAAGTCCTAGTAATATATAACCTGGACAAATAAGTTTTACAACTTTTGGTGTTTTCAGAAATGTGTGGTAGCTATTATGTGTCACAGTGAAATTTTGATACCACACACATCAATATGCTTTTTCAGCGAGTTGAAAGCTGCATATACCTCAAGAGATTTGAAGTTTTGGGTTGCCTTTTTCACAGTGCACTAGAACAATATTTATAATTTAACATGGGAGTGGTATAATAGCTCACTGACTTAATTGTGTTCAGTCCCACTGCAAGTAAATTCTCATGCTCACATGATACATTGTAGACAGTAAGCAGCCGATAGGTCTCAGAGGAACATACGTGTAGTCTTGCCTTCTTTGAAGACTACTTTCTTCCATCAATGTGGCATGCTTATCTATATTTTACACATAGAAAATTTTGTCAATGACGTTCCACAGGTCAGTGGTTTAGCATATTGTAGCCTGTAATACTAGAAGTTCTACAGTATAGCAAATTATGCAGTATGAAACAAGACTCTAAGGTGTAAATAACATCGTGGATCTTTTATATAGATAATAAATCATGGATCTTTTGTATAGATAATAAATCTGAATAATACCTGGCAAAGATTTTCAACACATTCAATCAGTTAAGTGTAACTTTGGATAGAATTTGAAAACATGTCTCATGAAATTTAGAAAACTAAAATGTATAAGGGCATATATGAACTTCAAGGAAATAAGCAAATTACCAGTTCAGATCATATAACCTTCTTCTGGGCCAAAACATGCGTGTTATCAAATCTCTTGAGGAATTATGGTAATTTAATGGAGGACATTCACAATTTTCAGAACCATCCCCTGGAAGACCCCATGTCTCCCTCCAATGGAACCCCACAGCGTACACACTCTCGACAGTCATCCATCAGCTCTGTCACCAGCGAAAGTCCGTTCTTCCCGCCTTTAAACCTTTCCCATCATTCTTATGACTTGCCGTCAGAAGCGGAGAGTGAAATGGAGGAGTCGATTTCCAACCTGGATGGCTACACAAAAGAGGACCTGTACAATGTAATCAAGAGACTGGAAAGGCGCTCCATCAAATATAAGGGACGTTTTAAAGATGTAGGTTATAAAAAGGGTGCTGTTTGTGATTGTGAATAACATTCAGTTGTGACAGTGTAAGAATATACAGCATGTCATGATCTTTCAGAGTTTTTGACTGAGAACAAATGAAGAATCAAAAGTTTTCAGGTTTGCATGCATAAGAGAAGGTAAATCTTTAGAAGACCCAGATACCAGCTTTTGATAGGACTGAATGGTATAATTGATGAATGTTTTAATACTGAAAACTATTAAATACACCATTTAATACTCCATTTAATTGGAACTTTTCAACACATCTTCCAAGATTATTATCACCACAGTATAGCCTAAGTGGCATTAAGGCATGATCATTCATTCATTCTGAGATTATTGGCTTTAAAATATGTCAAATTTAAAAATGTAGTTGTCACAATTGTAGGTTTATATGGATATTGTCTTTATTTACCCAGGTTGTTGCAGCCTATAAGGAGCTAAAGCAAGACAAGGAGAAAATAAAGGTTTGTCTGATGTTTGTACATGCAGTTCATTATATATAGAATGTATTGCCCTTGCTTCTTAACACAGAAGACCATAACAAAAATTGGAAGATAAAGGAACCATTCTTTAAAGTTTAAAGATGTTAGGGAACGTGGTCATAAATGTGCCAAAGGCCTGTGGTTTACAAGCATTCCAGTTTTCATGACCCATAGAACTTAGCGCCATTGTTTAAGTAAAAATTTCTTAATGTGTGACGTTAAACAATCAGTAAATTCTGCTTCAGAATACATTAACCCAGTCTCAGGATAAAGCCTTTCGTCGCATCTCTGAACTGAAGGAGCAGGCTAACCTTGACAAATTGGCCAAGAGAGATCTGGAGGACAACTATAGGCTGATGTTAGAGGAGAAGGATGAGCTTGTCAGGGTCTTACAGACACAGGTAGTTATAAATAATCACCAGGAAAGTCTGGTACAAAGCGATTGTCTCCGTGGCTCAGTCGGTTAGTGCGCTAGCGCAGCATAATGATCCAGGAGTCTCTCACCAATGCGGTCGCTGTGAGTTCAAGTCCAACTCATGCTGGCTCCCTCTCCGGCCGTACGTGGGAAGGTCTGACAGCAACCTGCGGGTGGTCGTGGGTTTCCCCCGGGCTGTGCCCAGTTCCCACCCACCATTATGCTGGCCGCCGTGGTATAAGTGAAATATTCTTGAGTACGCCGTAAAACACCAATCAAATAAATAAATAAATACAAAGCGATCGTAGGCTAAGGTGATTGCTGCTAACTGCTGACACATGTTATAAACATCGCTTTGTGCTGGAGACCCCTGCCTGTTAAAGTGTATTTGTCGTTTGTTTTGTTTGTGGTATGAATAGAAATTGGGGCATTGAACAGGCCAGGCGAAGCCATGCAGTGTCACCATGCCTACACTGTATATACATGTATACAATGTCTAGGGCTAACAGCCAGCCGACATCAAATCTTGTGCTGCAGTGTAAGTGAACAGAGATCTCGACCAACATAAATTTACAAGCCATGGAAGACATGTCATTCAGCATACAATTAAATTAGTTTGAGCCAAAACTCTTACAACCATTTAATAAGGCAGTTTGGCAATGACAGCTCAGAACATTCCTATCCAGTCATTCAGGGAAAAGTTGGTTGGATGGCTTTTTCAGTCTTGTTGTAATATTACACCACATGGAAATTTCAAGAAGCTAACGCACGAAATCATCTCACTCTTTTTGGAATACTAAAACTGATCTCTGAATGTAGTGAAATATCGATGAATGAATGCTTTGTTTGCTTGAACTAAGAAAATCTCAGTGAAAAACAAAATGGTGCAGACTGATCAGTTTAAAACGCTTGGGTTTGTCACCATAGCGCTCACTGTTCACTGGGCTCCGGGTGTATCCGGACTATTCGACACGCTCCAAGCAAAATCACCTTTTTGACATGTACCCTGTATCTTTACAAGGCGATATATATATATATATATATTTGGTGAGCCATCACTAAAAAAAATCCAAAAATGAAATATAAATAAAACTGAAAATCCACCTATTTATTTTCTCAGATCTTGAGGTATTTATGAATTAACTGCTTTTTCAAGGCTTTCCGATGATACAAATATATGTCTTCAGCAGAAAAATTCCGTGTCAGTCCATATTTTCAACTGATCAGATCATTTTTAAGTTTTGCTCTTTTTTTGTACTATCCAGTAACATTTAAAAATGTTTTGTTTTGCCCGTTAAACAACAGTTAAAATGATATGCCCTAATAAGGGTATGTTTCTTTTGTTTTCAGGTCAGACTGTTAAAAGAGGGAAAAGAGATTCCAGATGAGATTTCCACTAAGGGTAACCATGGTGATGGGGACTCTGGGGGTGGTGATGGGTCCCTGGCTGCCCTAACAGATAAGGTAGGATGCAGTTACCCTGAAGTTATGGCCCATTGGCCAAGATTGTCGTAACACCATCTGGATGTTGTCTATGGGAAGATAACTCAGTGGTATAGGCAACTTTGTCATAAGGCATCACAGAGTATTGTTTCCACTTACATTATAGCAAATTTGGGGGCCACCGTGACCAAGGTGGTTAGAGCGCCAGGTCCAGTTCAAGTCTAGTTCATGCTGGCTTCCTCTCAGGACTTACGTGGGAAGGTCTGCCATCAACCCATTGTCATATGTTATGTTCAGGCTCTGCCTGGTTTCCTCTGTGAAAAATAAATAAAATGATAGCAAATTTGCCCTAAAATGAAAAATTACTGTTCCATTCATTTCTGTAGTGTTAGCATAAATACTGAATCTCTAAAATCATTGTTTACCAGCTACTTATAAATCATAAAATTAATGTTGACCCCCATTGTGCTTCAGGTGAAACGACAAGAGGCTCTTCTGAACCGCTGTAAAGAGTCTATCAAAAGCCACAAAGAGAAAATAGCCCAGCTCTCTTCAGAGAAAGCCTTGCTACAGAAACAATTAGAGGAGAAAGGTGTAGAGAAAGTCCAGGTAAGCTATTCCAGTCATGTTGGTGGCAGTAAGTGATAGGCAGTGCTCACTTGCATGAAGTCTTATATTATGCTTGCTACAGATGTCTTGTCATTCAACAATGTGACATACAAGGGTGTCACATGTGTGAAATATCTCCACATATTTGCCAAAGGTTGGTGGATTAGTCCAGGCTCCATTATTTCCTCCTCCTACAAAGATGGCAGGTTATTAAGTCCCAAGTAAATTTAATTTAAACCCTTCCCTCATCATAATGGGTAAATCTGCAGTAGGATATTATAAGTTGTGACATTGTGTTGTGTGGGTATTTCGTCATTGATTAATATTTTCATGACCCTGAAGGGACGTGTAAATATTGATCTTTGAGAGGAAATATCAGTCTATATACCCACGCAACGTGCTGGTATAACCAACTGATCACAGTGAAGTGTATATCAGACAATTTTTCTTAAAGTAATAACATCAGTTCAGCCAACGGTTGCTGTGTTTTCATGGACGCTTTGACTGACATCACAGCACACACAATGAGATGAAGAGCATGAAAATACTTGCCTTAGGTGAACTGCTAATTAGTCATTTTCAATTCAGTTTACATGGTGTCGTACATTGTTACAAGGGTGTTGTACATTTTGAGTCGTACATTGTTGACCTGTGCTGCTATCTGCCAGCATGTGCATCCCTGACTCCGTAGATATGTAGGCGAGCGTTGCCTTCAGCTGGCACGCTCTTCATTACTCCGTAGGTGTGCAGAAAAAATATCCTCGCCTGTTTGACGCAAACGGTACCTTATGTAAGGTGGATTTACCAATCACAGGCCTAGAATTTTTTCTGAATTGTGGTTTATGTAGGTTATGTAAGTACATATACAATGACTTGGTGAACACTTTTGCGACCATGTTACATTGACAAAAGATTGTTCATTGTAGTGAAGTGGGTAAAAATGAGGGAAGTGTGTATGTGTAAACAGTGTGTTGTGAAATGTTATCCACACATATGATTGATCTGGTGTCCATTTAGGATGGCGCTCCATCATCACCCAGCCTTGACGAGGATAATGCTAAGCTGAGGCGGCAGATAAAACAAGCGAGGGCTGTGATTGAGGACTTGGAGGCAGACAAACAGCTGGCAGTGGCAGAGGCAAAACAGCAGATGCACGAGGCAATTGAGGCAAAGGACCAGGAGGTGATCAGTTTGCGAAGTAACCTACAGAGTGTGACAGAGGAGAAGCAACAGCTGGAGGAGAAAGTGGAGAAGCTGGAGAAGTCAGGTCAGAGTTTGGACCCTGTTCTGGGTGGGTGGGCATGGGGGATGGGGGGTGGTGGGATTACAAGGATCCACGTATAATGTATGCCAAGAAGCATTAGTATGTAGTGTACATATGAACAGAGTTTGGTATACATTCATTTGACAGTGAGAAGCTCTTGAGCATGGCGTTTAAATAAATAAATGAATTCAGATGTCACTCCTGTAATGACATTTCAGTGTGATACATTTATAGCTTGTATCAAAAAGTCTTGATCAAGGATTAACTTGCAGCTTGAAGATCTGCAGATTGACCCATTTTAACCCCTTTATTCTGGAGCATTCATTTCTGCCAAGGTATCTCACTGTCTCAACTAATTAATCAATGAAACCACGGTGACCAGCCTTCTACCTTTCCATAACTGGTTCAGTGGTCTAATGGTTAGAATGTCTGCCTCGAAGTCAGGAGATCTGGGATCAAACCTGGGTCGGATTGTACCATTGACTTCAAAAATGGTACTCGCTGCTGCCTCGCTTGGTGCTCAGCACGGAGAGATTAGAGCAAGGAAACCAGATTGGTTGGCCCGGTGTCAGTATACTCTGACTGGGTGGGATGTTATGTCTGATGTCTCTCTGCATGATACTGCATTCACGGCAGCACTTTAGCAGCATGGGCTCGTCTTGCCACAAGAAGACATAGTATATAATGACTCATCATCGTCATATTACTGAAAAGTTGTTTTTGTATGATGTAAAATCCCAAGCAAGCATACACACATACATACTTGTTCACCTGTTGTTTAGGATGGACTGTTGGGAAATATGACTTATTAATACAAATATAAGACAAGATCAAGGCAGTTGTGATCTCACATTTTCAAACATATTAACACTTTGTTTCAGAAGTTCCACAATGATGTGTACATACATCTATGTATTGTAGAATGCTGTTACATACATTCTACGAATCACAATGTCTTGAGCGGTCGCTGTGAGTTGAAGTCCAGCTCATGCTGGCTTCCTCTCCGGCGGTACGTGGGAAAGTCTGCAACCTGCGGATGGCCATGGCTGTGCCCAGTTTCCTCCCACCATTATGCTGGCCGTCGTTGTATAAGTGAAATAATATTGAGTACGGCGAAAAACACCAATCAAATAAATAAATAAAAAAACAATATCTTGGGACTTCACCATAAATATGAGACTAATTTTTTCTCACCAGGTCAGGAGCATTTACAAAAGTCCAGAGACATCATTAAGAGTCTGAAAGACGAAAAAGCACAGGTGGTCACAGAAATGGAAGCGAAACTGAAAGTGGCAGAGGAAAGGCTCGAGCAAGAGAAGGAGAGCCTTGTTCAGGAGTTGGCCAGGGGCAAAACAGCAGCTGTTACACTGTTACAGGTACAAACTCCAAACAGGGCCAGTCATTTCCTTTCATTTAGATAGTATCCATTGCCTGGCGTTACTGAAACAATTCTTATTGTTTGCCATTGATATTGGCACTCTTGCACACTGTATGCTGTTTCAGGATGAATAAAATGCATTTATGTTTAGGTGTTGAAGTTTGGCTAAAGTGAAAAAACCCCCCTGTGCTTTGATTTCCTATGGAATGTGCTTGATTTCCTATGGAATGTACTTGACTACCTATGGAATGTACTTGATTTCATATGGAATGTACTTGATTTCCTGTGGAATGCACTTGACTACCTATGGAATGTACTTGACTACCTATGGAATGTACTTGATTTCCTATGGAATGTACTTGATTTCCTATGGAATGTACTTGACTACCTATGGAATGTACTTGATTTCCTATGGAATGTACTTGATTTCCTGTGGAATGTACTTGATTTCCTGCGGAATGTGCTTGATTTCCTATGGAATGTGCTTGATTTCCTGTGGAATGTACTTGACTACCTATGGAATGTACTTGACTACCTATGGAATGTACTTGATTTCCTATGGAATGTACTTGATTTCCTGTGGAATGTACTTGATTTCCTGTGGAATGTGCTTGATTTCCTATGGAATGTACTTGATTTCCTATGGAATGTACTTGACTACCTATGGAATGTACTTGATTTCCTATGGAATGTACTTGACTACCTATGGAATGTACTTGATTTCCTATGGAATGTACTTGACTACCTATGGAATGTACTTGATTTCCTATGGAATGTACTTGATTTCCTATGGAATGTACTTGACTACCTATGGAATGTACTTGATTTCCTATGGAATGTGCTTGATTTCCTATGGAATGTACTTGATTTCCTGCGGAATGTACTTGATTTCCTGTGGAATGTACTTGATTTCCTATGGAATGTACTTGATTTCCTATGGAATGTGCTTGATTTCCTATGGAATGTGCTTGATTTCCTATGGAATGTACTTGATTTCCTGCGGAATGTACTTGATTTCCTGTGGAATGTACTTGATTTCCTATGGAATGTACTTGACTACCTATGGAATGTACTTGACTACCTATGGAATGTACTTGATTTCCTATGGAATGTACTTGACTACCTATGGAATGTACTTGATTTCCTGTGGAATGTACTTGATTTCCTATGGAATGTACTTGACTACCTATGGAATGTACTTGATTTCCTGTGGAATGTACTTGATTTCCTATGGAATGTACTTGATTTCCTATGGAATGTACTTGACTACCTATGGAATGTACTTGACTACCTACTTGACTACCTATGGAATGTACTTGACTACCTATGGGATGTACTTGATTTCCTATGGAATGTGCTTGATTTCCTATGGAATGTACTTGACTACCTATGGAATGTACTTGATTTCATATGGAATGTACTTGATTTCCTATGGAATGTACTGGATAACCTATGGAATGTACTTGACTACCTATGGAATGTACTTGACTACCTATGGAATGTACTTGATTTCCTATGGAATGTACTTGATTTCCTGTGGAATGTACTTGACTACCTATGGAATGTACTTGATTTCCTATGGAATGTACTTGATTTCCTATGGAATGTACTTGATTTCCTGTGGAATGTACTTGATAACCAATGGAATGTACTTGACTACCTATGGAATGTACTTGATTTCCTGTGGAATGTGCTTGATTTCCTATACCCATAAACAGGTCCTCACTGGCTCAGATGGTAAAAGCAGTGCCTCAGTGTGACTATCAGACCCTTGGGAATGGTTTTGAATACTCAAATCTAGCTCTCACTGTTTTGACTGAGTCAGAAGGATCGTGAGGTACCTGCTGAAAGTCAGCTGTTTACTTCTCACAGTCTGGTTTCTTCCTGCCATAAAGCTGCCTGCCATCATGTGTGAAACATTCTTGAGCACAGCATTAACTACAAATCAGTCAAATCAATCAATCCATGGCAATAACCAATGGTTTCTAAGGGAAATGTATGTTTGAGTACAAAGTACAACACAAATCAAATTATAAATATATCTAAAATTGAACCTTGCAATGTTGTTTACAGCAGGAAAGTGAGAAGCGTCTGCAGGAAGTGACATCACTGAAAGAGGCCGCTGTACAGGAGCAACAGAACCACTGGCAGGAGAAGCTAAAACAGCTGGAGAGTGATCACCAGGAGAGGATAACTCTTCTGGAGACGCAATATCAGGAGAAGATAACTCAGTTAGAGGCAAAGCATCAGGAGAAGATAGTTCAGTTAGAGGAACAACATCAGGAGAGCCTGGCCATGAAGGTCAGTTAATATTATTTTTGTGTCAGTTTTCCCCAGAGGAGTGTGGAGAGGTGTGGGGGGTGTAAAAATGAAGTAAGCATTAGTGGAAAGACTATGATTGAAAACTGTATGCGAATACTGTAAATGCCTTTTTATTCGCGTGGTACTAACAATCGCGGATTTCGCAGCAATTGCATTTCCACGAAAATAAGTGCCATTGAATATAAAACCCATGTAAGTAATTTATTAATGTAGCATGTGTTACAGTTATAAATTCGTTAACAAGCACTACAGTTCTAATACTTTTTCAAACACGTTAATTAGAAATACCTAATTAGAATGTATTCCGGCTTTCACAAATCGAGCTTAATTGATTGTCAGTTGATCTTGCTTTCTTTTAAGAAGACTTAGCTATGTCTATGTATTGCCACATTGCGACCTTGTTGTTGATTTATTGCGGTTAGACACATACAAAGCGATAATTTGTACTGGGCATGTGTACGGGATACGATATACATCCGATGAGAGAGGCTGTTTTTTGATCAACTGTACTTACCTTCCACTCAGATCACCTATCCGACGTGCGCGATACATCACTCGGGGGTTTCCACTCTTCAAACTTCCTTTTCGTAATGATGATTTCTGAGAAATTTACTCAAATCGGTCACAGTTCACTCAAAGTTTCACTCACACTGCTGATGCATGAGAATTAAACAGTGGGATTTATTTATATCACATTTAATCCTTCGTCGTCCCCCAGAGTGAGTGACACGAATATTTGCTCACTCAGCAGGTAAGGGTTTCGTTTTATAAAGATTAACAGTCTTCAAAAGATTAAAAGCTTAGGAGGATCAACTTCCTTTGTCTGATCAAGCTACTGTATTGTATAGAATTTTTGTCACATCTTACAGGTACAAACAAGTTTAAATGATAACATTGTTACTTGAATGCTTGAGTTGTTTTATTACTTGACGTGTCCGTATTTTTGTTTATCAGTTGTCCACAATTCTGCTAAGATCCACGAAAGTTGTTTCCCGTGAATATGTCTTCTAACCAAATCAGCGAAAGTTCATACCCGCGAGTAAAAAAGGCATTTACAGTATATTGTTACTTTTTCCGATCATAAGATAGAAAGTTAATGTCAGATTTATGCACATTGCCTGAGCACAATGCAGAGAAATTTTATTCAGGACTGAAAGTAAAGGTGGAGATAGGGCTGTGTGACATCGCCAGAGACATCCATTATCAATATGGTCCATAAAGCCTACTATACACCCAAAACATTTGACGGCACTTACTGAAAAACACCCCCCCCCCTCCCCCCACCCCCCAAAAATGAACGAAAGTATTTTAAGTGGTGTTTCTACTGTTACCTTCTTCATTTTGCAGTTTCTTTCCCTTTAATTATCAGCCTTGCCTGCTAGAGACCTGAAACAGTTCACATGAAAAACTTCAAAATGACACGAATGATTTTCTATCTAAATGCTCCACCTATAGTCAGAAGGATTGATTTTTTGTGTGCCAGGAACTCATGGGGAGTACTGACATGTATGATGTCTTTGACATGGTGTTTTAGTGAGACAGTAATAGAAATATGACTTATTAACACAGAAAAGCTCAAAGGAGCTGTTCTGAGTATAGTACAATCAGCTTCACTGAAGTTAAATTCGAAAGTTACAAAAGAAGTTACAAAGCTGGAGGAAAAAAAATGTATTTTTAGATTTAAAACTGTGCCATTCTTGAGGGAAAAACTGTACTACATGTATGACCACACGAATAAAAGTATTTGTATTAAAAGCAGAATGAACCTTTCTTCAGTGTCAGACAAGGGTATGAATTAAAGTGAACCTGAAAAATCATCTAATATAGTGTTGGCTGGTAAAACCTGAAATAAAATTGGTGTCATCAAACTGCAAAGAGATATCAGGTACATTTCTCTAATGAGTGTTTCTATCTTTTCAATAAGCACCAGAAATGCTTCACTGTGCTATCAGTAAACATCCTGCAATGTGCATTTTTCCAGGACAAGGAGCGAGAACATGCCCTTGAGGTGAAGGAAGGAGAAATTCAGAAGCGCTTAGAGGAGAAGGAGAATGATATGTTATTGGCGGTGGAGGAGCGTGACCTTCAGAAAATGGCAGCCCTGTCACAGCAGGACTCCGCTAAGGATGAACTTCTGCAAAAGATTGACTCTCTTAACACTGTGAGTCCTTGAATGGAGACTTTGTGGAATTCCTCACTATCACTATTAATAATAATAAGATAGTATGTATGATTTAAAGGTGGAGAAAACATAAAAATTACATAAAATTCAGATAAAAGCGTGCAAAAAGTTGTCTTCAATATTTTTTCCAATTTTTCCTTAAGGAGAAATATATACTTGAAAATAATTTTTATATGGTGGGTATTTGGGACCACCGTTTGGTATTTGTAGTGTTTGTTTAATAATGTCATAAATGAGCATGTAACACAGGTTTAATAAATATTTTTGCGCTAGAATTTGTTCTTTTCAGCTAACAAATGTATTAACTCAAAATTTGGATCATATTTATATTTTTAATATGTTCATAAATATTATCATAATTTAGGTTAAATGCATATGTTTCGATATAAACAACAAATTTACATTCAAATAAATTTATTAGACAAGCATCATATCCTTATTTAGAACATTATTATGCAACAATGATAATTACTAAAAGTTGGTCCTAAATATCCCCCAAACAAAAATATTTTCAAATGCCCTTTTCTCTTGAAAGAAAAAATATTAAAGATCATTTTTACAAATAACTTTTGATGCTCTTTCATCTGATTTTGGCATCACTTTTATGTTTTCTTCTCTTTTAATGCAGTTACTCATAGCCTGTAATCTGTAAGACAGTGGGTAGAAATCCAGGGCTCAATCCCAAGCTTGGTCATACTCATGACCTGTAATGTGTTAGACAGTGGGTAGAAATCCAGGACAGTCCGAAGCTGGGTCATATCCATGGCCATTAATCTGTTAGACAGTGGGTAGAAATCCAGGGCTCAGGTTTAAAGTGGTCAGACACATTCAGGTCTAAAGTGGTCATACACATTCAGGTCTAAAGTGGTCAGACACATTCAGGTCTAAAGTGGTCAGCCACATTCAGGTCTAAAGTGGTCATACACATTCAGGTCTAAAGTGGTCATACACATTCAGGTCTAAAGTGGTCAGCCACACAGGTCTAAAGTAGTCATACACATACAGGTCTAAAGTGGTCATACACATTCAGGTCTAAAGTGGTCATACACATTCAGTTCTAAAGTGGTCAGTCACACACAGGCCTAAAGTGGTCAGACACATTCAAGGCTAAAATGTAATAATTTATGAGGCAAGAAAACCTTCAGAAACAAGAAAGCAAGAAAGATTTAAACTTGCCATAATAATTTTTTGAATTCTACATTTTGTAGCACCAATGAAATCATCGTTATCCAATCTCTTCTTCCATGTATCGCAGTGTACAGGATAAAATTTTATTTTAAATTGATACCTTGTATACCTGTCATGATTCCATTATGCCTACACATAATACCTGTACCTTGTATTTGTAGACGAAACTTGAGCTGGAAAACATGCTGGTAAAACTGAGAGAAGATCATGAGGCTGAGGTGACTGCCTGGGCTGCAGAGAAGGAGGCTCATGCAGCAGAAATCAACAAGATGATCTTGGAATTCCAGAAAGCTACAGAGAATTTGAAAAGCGAATTCGAAACCAGGCTGGAAAAACAGGCACTTTCACTGAATGAAGTTCATGCACAGGAAATAGAAGAACTGAACCACAGGTATCAGCTTAAGCTGGAAGGCTCTAGTACTGAGGTGGAAGAATACTACAAATCCCAGCTTGAAGCTATGAAGACCAACTATGAGCAGCTCATCCATGACAAGGCTATGCAGATTGAAACTGTCAACCAGACCATGAAGGAGCTGCAGGAAACTCTGCAAACATCACAGGCAGAGTTTGAGGAGCAGTTGCAAGAGGCGATCAAATCCAGAGAAACCCTAGTAGAAAAGTATGAATCTGAGCTCCAGGAGCTTAAAAATGACATTCAGTGCCTGAATCAGACAAAGTCTGAATTGGAGAAAACTGTGGAGTCTAAAGACATTGAAATGAATGCTTTGCAGGCCACATTTAAGGGAAACCTGGAGATCACTAACAGTGAGTGGAAGCAAAAGCTGGATGAGTTGGAGTCGGAACATGAAAAGCGCATCAAAGAGATGTCTCAGAGTGACGAGAGTCGAGTGACCGAGGCCGAAAGCAAGGTGACAGAATTACAGCAGCAACTAGAAGAGGTCAGAAAGACACTGCAAGAACTTACGGAGGCCAAACAAACCCTGCAAGATGAGAAGCAGGCGCTACAGGCTGCCATGGATTCGTTAAAGAAGCAGGTCGAGGAAGAGTCCCACAGAACTGCTGATGTGCAAGAAAATTTGGAAAAGAAAACTGAAGAGATCAACTCCTTGCAGAAGATGATGGAAGAAAAGGAAACGGCTCTGAGCCTGATGGATGCCAGATGTCAAGACCTGGAAGTGGAGGTAGCACAGAAATCCAAAGCCTTTGACGACAAAACGGCAGAAATTCAACAGATGCAGGACAAATTTGGTCAGCTGAGAACTGAGGCCAAGTCAAGAATCAAAGACTTGAAAGAGAGGACAGATGACATGGCCAAAGACCTGTCACAAAAGACTGAAGAAGTTCTGTCATTGACAGCAAAACTGGAAGAGGCCAGTGTGGGTAAAAGTGGTGAAATCTCCGAGCTACAGGTAAAACTGCATGAAAGTGAAGAGGCACAGAAGGCCCTGGAGGAAAGCTTTAAAGAGAAGTTTGATGAAAAGCAGAAACAGTACAAGGAACACTTGCGCAAAATGAAGGAAGCCTTTCAAGCAAAGCTGAACGAGAAGGAGAAGTCGTTCCAAGAGAAGCTGGAAGAGCTAACCCGTGATCGTGACCTGAGCGTAGAAGGGGTGACTGCTAACCTGGAGTCACTGCAACAACAACAACTGGATGAAATCTCTGCCTCCCACAAACGACAGCTTGAAGAAACTGTGTCTGATTGGGAGAACAGATTAGTCGAGGTGAAAGAAGCCTCAGAATCAGAAATAGCAGCCTTAAAGCAGGATTATGACCAGAATTTGACGAAGTTGCAGGCAGCTTACGAAAAGCAGTTGGCTGAGGTGACTGAAGCACACCAGAGTGCTGTTGAAAAGCTTCAATCCGATCTCGATAGTGTTAATGAAAAGTTAAAGGAGGCTGAAGCAGCTATTGAAATGGTCAATGCCCAAAAGGTGCAGGAACTTTCATCTGTAACTGAAGAGTTGAAAGCTCTTCAAACGAGTTGTAAAGAAAAAGAATCACTTCTGTCTGAACATCAAACCATGGAACAACAGATTCAAGAATTGAAGCACAACATTGAATCTGTGACAGAAAAACACACTCTAGAGATCCAAGAGAAGGATCTTGCCTTGCAATCAGCCGAGGAAAAAATCAGACATTTAGAATCAACCAGTGCTTCTTTGGAAAAAACGATTCAAACAGTCAGTGATTCTTCAAAAGAACAAGAAGATCAGATAAAGTGTATGGAGGAAAATCATCAAACTGTGATAAACACACTGGAGGCCTCGCTGCAAGATAAATGTGTTCTACTTGAGGAACTGCAGCAAAAATTGCAACATGCTGAGCACACATGTGCAGAAAAAGACACAGTTGTTATAAAACTGACTGAAGAGCTTAGTGGTGTAAAAACTCAGCTGGAGACTTTGGAAAGAGATTTATCCAAGAAAGAACATGTGATTGCGGACATGCAGGAAAGTGCTGAGGCGGCGTCAGCAGAGAACCAGAGATTGCGAGAGCATCATGAAGAATCCCTACAACGAATGGAAACAGAAATGGGGACAAGGGTGAAGGAGCAGCAGAGCGAAATGGAAGAGAGGCTGCGACAGGCAATGGCAGAAGAGGAGAGGTTAAAAGGTGAGTTAGAGGTTCAGATAAACACGTTAAAGACGCATCATGAACAGCAGATGCAGGATCGCGATGGGGAGTTGGCACGTCTGCAGGACCATGTCAACATTCTTGAAAAATCTCAGGAGAAAATTAAAACTCTGATGGCAGAATCAAGGGATGCTTTTGAATCACAAGCCAGGGAGAATGCCCAAAACCTGCAGAATGTGCATGAAACCAAAGATGCTGAAGTTCAGAAGCTTCAGATGGATTTAGAATCAAGAGAAAACTTGATAAAGGACATACAGGACGAAAATGAACAGCTGAAGTTGAAAATTGTGGAAGAAAGTCAGAAAGCACAAGAGGAACTGGATGAAAGGAACAGCCAGCTTAGTGCTTTAGAACAGGAATTAGATACACAAAAGTTAAAGTACGAGGAGGAGCTGAAAAACATGGAAGCAGCACACGTGGCAGGTGTGGATTCGATCAAAGAGGAGTACAATGCACGAATTTCTCATCTTACTGCCAACGACCTTGAACTTCAGGAACAGTTACGACATCTCCGTGAGAAGTTGAACGAAGCAGAGGAAAGGCTTCATGAGTGCATTCAGACCTATGATGGTCAGATAAATGAGTACAAGTCAAAGCTGGATAGACAAGAACAGAGTTTTGATGAAGAGAGGACAATGTTAAAACAACAATTGAGTGATATGGATGCCCAGGCAAAGCTGAATTCGGAAGGATTGCAGACGGCCTTGCAGGAGAAAGTGCGAGAAACAGAACAGCAAATTCTTGAGAACAAGCAGGAGCATTGCAAACAGTTAGAGGACCTAGAAAAACAGTCCGATGCAAACCTCCAGGAACTGAAACAAAAATATAATGCTAAACTGAAGGAGATTAAGGGTAAACTGATGGGCAGGATTAATGAGTTAGAGAACATGAAGGCAAATGAACTTTTGGTGAGCAGCAATAAAATTCAAGACCTTGAACAACAGTTAAATAAAGAGAAACTTGAAAAGGAAGCCATGTCTGGCGAACTTTCACAATCCAAGACTAAACTTCTGCAACTGCAAGAAATGGGTCACACATCTGAAACGCAAATTTTGGAGGTGACAACTGCCTTACAGGACCGTGAAGCAGAACTGGCTAAGCTTAAGAAAGTCGCTAGTGATCGCGAGAATTTAGTGTCTGATTTAATAAAATCCCAAGAAACTGCAGAGCAAAAGGCTAAGGAGGTGGAAAATATGATTGCTGCTAAGAATGAGGAAATAGCTACTGTGCATTCAGAGTTACAAGAGAAAAACAGAACTGTGGAAGAATTGGAATCCAAATTACAGCATATTTCTGAGGATATTTCACTGCGTTTAGAGAAATCTGAAAAACGGCATTCTGAGAAAATGCAGGAGCAGTTGAAATCCTATGCAGAATCTGTGGATATTGCTCAAAACAGAACCAAAGAACTGGAAAATGAACTGAATAATGTGCGCGCCCAGCATGTGGAGAACCAGTCAAAAGTTAATGAATTAGAGGATCTTGTTCGTCAGTGGAAAGATCGGTCAGAAAGTGCTCAAGCTTCATTGGACAGCAGCAATGTTAAGGTGGAGGAACTTGAAAAACAAATTGAAGTCACGAAGATGGAATACGAGGAGAAGCTTGGATCATTGCAATCCCAGCATTCTTCAGAACTCAAGGAGCTAATGGATAAGACTGATGCGGATGGAAACACTAAAGTCGCAGAGTATAAGAAGAAGGCGGAGGCATATCTCATTCAGATGCGGAAACAGTTTCAGGATGACAGGGAATCAATGATTTCACAAAACAAGGAGGTTGTGAATGGGCTGCAGGCCAAACTGGACACAGTACAGTCCGAATTAGAAACTGTTAAATCAGAAAAACAGAGGTTGATGGAGGAACATGAAGGCGAACGGGAGAAGTTGGAAATGGCGTTTTCACACCAGCTTAAAGAGAAAGACCAGGTGCTCTCCAAAACTCTCCGACAGTCTGAATCCATTCAGTTGTCAGAAACGAAACTAAAGGATGCTCTCCAGGCCTTAAAGGAGGAAAAAGAGGAGTTAAATGCAAAACTGTCAGAATTGCAACAAGAGAAGACTCAGCAGGGTCGAAATTTAGAACAGAAAGTGAAATCGCTAGAGAAAGAGGTGAGCAAAATCATGAAGCAGTTTGACAAGTACAAAACTGAAAAGGAGTTGCAAATTGCGGAATTGCACCAAACCAATGAGGAAAATTTAAAGAAACTTCATTTGGAGTACGAAGAGGAACGTCAGGAAATGCAGGGATCCCATTCTTCACAGGTCAAACAACTGGTTAAGGAACTGAATGTGAAGCTTGCTGAAAAGGAAAAGGAATTCCAAAACACCTTCAGCGAAGCCGTTGGTAAGAAACTGCTGTTCTGTCAACTGTCCATTCATTCCTCGTCCCCCGTGCTGGTCATCCTTCTGTGTTACTGTTGTTATTGATGTTGCTGCTTTGGCTTTCACTTTCACTTTCCACATTGGTTTCACTCACATCCCTGGTGTCATTTCCAAATCCTTTCTCAGTTTAGAGTTTCTTTTCTATTTTATAACTGACTGAAACTACATGTATTTTTTTAATCAGATCCAGGACAACATTCAGGTTTGTTGGTGAAGACTAATTTTTTTTGTTACATTTTGTTTTGTTCTGCTAATTACATTTTTAGATTTATTAACTGAATCATCTGCCCCGCAATCTTTTCTGTGAGAAAAACCTTTTTTCTTTTTTCCCCTGGGATAATCCTGCTTTTTTGCCCCTTGCATTCTTTTTGTATCACAGATTCTTAACTAAAATATGAATTTATAATAACTGGTGCATGGAACTCATAAATTGTTGTGTAGTGCATGGATATCAAACTGATGAGTGCATGGATATCAAAATGATGAGCGCATGGATATCAAAATGATGAGTGCATGGATATCAAAATGATGAGTGCGATGATATCAAAATGATCATGGATCGGATGTGAAGAGTGAAAATTTTACCATCAAAAATTCTTAGACTGCTTTCAGACTTCTGATCAATTTATACCAGGTACATTGTATGTGTAGTATGCACTAAGGACACATTTTATTTTCAAATGCCTGCAGGTTTTATATAATGACTTACATCTTTTGACTAACTTGATCTTAAGTATTTAGGCAAGTCAAGCCAGGTTAGATTGTACTGTTGGCGCAGCCATTTTGTGATTAATGAATGTATGCAAATTCTTACAATTGAACAACTATTTGTTTGCATAAATTTAATTTTGTGCGCACAGTATCCTCTGACAGTGAGGATAATTGAAATTTACTCCTTGTTCACTGTTGTCTCTCAGTTGTCATATCTTCATGTACAAAGTGTTAAAATGTGTCAACAACTTTCAGAAATGTTGCATGATACATGAATGCAAATACAAGAAGTAAATTTCTCAACTACATGTAGTTCAGCCACAAACATAGGGCACTTTTTCCATATCAGAGGAATTTTATCTGATATTGACGTTATTCATATAATTTCTGTGAAGTTCATATGTGCCATTACCTGAACAAAACATTTAAGTCTGCTAGTTCAGACTCTTGACCCAGTTGACATGTAAGGTCAAGTATGCATGACCTCCATTGCCTTCGAGTAGCCTTTGGCTCTATTTAAATCATAACAGCCTTGTTTTTACAAACAGTTCAGCTATTTATGGATCAAGGCTTTCGGGAATCCCTCACTGACATAGACAGTTATCAAACAGTTATCAATATCATTGGTGTGAGATTATTTCACTTTTTTGTCCCTAAAACAAAAACAGTTCTGTCGTACATTAACAAAGTAGGACTTGTTGAATTTAATTTCCTTCAACCCAGGCTGATTGGCTCACAGTACATGGAAAATTTCTCATTTTCAAAATCATTCCCTATTTGAAGAAGCAGAGTAAATGCTTCTGACAGGATAATTCTGAAGCAATTACACTCTCCCCATCAGTTTATACTTTTGAGCATCATTGCCCTAAGAACATTTCAGCCAATGAAACAGTGGCTAGTTGAGCAGTGGGAGGTAACCAGTTGTTAGAACACAGGAGATAACAAGGTTTCAGATTCTGGACCAATTAGTCTTCAAGATCTGTTTGATTAATTATGTTTTCACATTACATCTCTTGTCATTACTGGTCCACTTTGATAGGTTATGTTTACCTACAGTTTTAAAGATAACTATCTTGGGCTTAAATGTGCCCATGTCTCTTTGTGCTATACAAGGTACGAGTTAAGCTGGGCGTACACAGGAGCTAACGAAAATCCAACCCACTTCAACTCGATTGTTGGGTCAGGTTCTAAATACTCATGTAGGCTAAATAAAGACATGAATCAGCTGGAGTTGTACTCCAGTCGTTATACACATATGCCGGACAATCTTAAAATGATATGCCCTTCAGTGACTTGGACCAACACCTTACAACCAATCATTTGAGTCGTGTGTTATACTGCCATGCCAATCTTAAAAAATTAAGTTCAAAATTAAATCTTAAAATTATCACAATTATCTAGGACATCTTTTTAGTTAAAAATCTTTTCCTGTATCATCTTGTACATTTGGCTATATTAGATCAATATTTGGTGGGTGAATATATTGGTGCCTTGTCCAGGTAACCACATTAGGATTCCCTGCTGGTAAAAGGGGATATTTTTTTAATGAAAGGAAGAAAGAAATGAAAATGAAACCATAATCATCAAATTCACATAGATCTATCTGTAAGTACATTAGTTTGGCTGTCAAGATAGTAGGGGTGTTGTACAGCTTTTTACACCTAGATGTAGCAGCCTATTCTTTGTGTCACTGGAACGCCAAGTGAAGGACACTCCACTTTACATTCCTCGTACTTAATCAAAATATATTAAAACTGAGAGGAGCAGTGCTTGAAAAAACAAAATAATGAAGTCTTAAGCCAAACTGAACTCCTGGTTGAACCAGAGTCTGATTGTATTATTGATCTGTTAATAGTCATCATACTCTGGTTTCACATATAACTGTGTATATATATATATATATATATATATATATATATATATATATATATATATATATATATATACACACACATGTATATATACATGTATAAAGAGTATACCGGTAAAAGGGTACATGGGTTTGAGTTGCCTACACTTTCTTGTACACATATGTATTTTTGAATATATTTATGTTGCCTGATGTTTTAGCTTATTTGTACATTTTAACTTATATATTAGATACATCCTCTGCTTAATAACACTGGTGGTTTTGTACCTTTTCATATGCATGATGATGGTAACATCAAATGACAGTACATTAAATTTCATTAATGAATTGTCACTACTATATTTATAAGTAATCTAGCATTACTGGCCATCTTGTGTATACCCTACCGGTGCTTAATGTTCCTTTATTGCAGACACTATACATTACATGTACATGTTGTAATAAATTGGAAACAACAATTTTGAATGATTGAGGTAAATACTTTCATGTTGAAAGAGTTAGGATATCTTTAGAATATCCTAGAATATCTTTTTTTTTCTCGATGAACCACGGACTTCAAGGAAAGATTTGAAATTTTTTTGACTTGTGACGTATAATGTTAACTTCCCAGAATTTGCATTGTTTTTTGACCTTGTGGTCATTCTTTGTGGTGACTGGATTGAGTTTTACTTCTGGGAGTATGTAAACTTATTAGATGTACATGGACATGTGCACACTTCTTCCAACTTTATTTAGCTAGAAGGAAATTCCCGAATGTATAAGCACTGAAAAATCTGGCCCCCATACATTTGGAAAGGAAATTTGTTCACGTTTATTATATCAATCAATGTTTTCATTAATGGCCCATGTTTCTAAAACCACCTGTAAACAATAACTACATGTTCTTGTAGAATTTGAATCAAATGCCACCTCAAGTGCCCCTCGTAGAAACTTTTCATAATGTCATTTTTACATGCTTTTGTAAAAATCAGCTGCAAATAAATTACAGCAAGTCATCTACAGTATAATTTCATGGATTTTTAACCAACTAATCCTCCAGCTGTACTTAGCCAGAGAAATGTGAAATTACTGATGATTTCCAGAAATCATAATTATAATTGATCATAATTGATCAATCTTCTGGACATACATGTAGTAACGACTCATACAGCACAGCAAGTAGTTGGTGAACAATATGGCAAGTGGCGTTCCTTAAAAGATATTTGTTTGGTCCTACCAAAAAGTTGTCTACAGTCTTTTTCCTTTCCTTTTGGCTACTGATGAAAGATCAAGATTTAGTACAATTCTCAGAATCAGATAAGATGAGCAACTTAGTCATGGATGAAAATCTTAACCCATTTACGGTATTTACTGGCATGGGTTTTTTTCTGCATCAGATGTGATAATTTTGATATGTGTATTAATACAGCGCTATCTTTGTTGCTAACTTTAATATCGGGTACATATACATCTCTCTCTTACATTGCTTGACATTTGTTCATCATAGTCTTCAAATTATGGATGCATCCTGCAATTTTTTGTACTGTTATAGGCTTGGGTGCATTTTTGTCAGAATTTCCAGCTTTCCACCATAATTTCCATAATTCCACCATATTGATGCAGTCCTTTATTTTCCCCACATCACATTTTTGTTTTTACCTTCATGCTCATGGAGAAGCTTTCACTTTCTGTCACCTTTCAATAGTGAAGAGTTACTTGTGGGGCATTTTATTCTATCAACATATTTATCAACATCAACATACTCCGGCAAATACAGAGAGAAGGAGAATTAAAAAGCTGCAGATTTGGATGTGGTATGGAAGGGTTTTGTCACTCGAATAAACTGGAGAGTTTTGGAAGGATACTCTCACATTGAAGAACTGGACAGTTAGACAACTGTTATGGCAGGAGGATATCGCATTGATGAACTCAAGAGTTAACTGTTTTGGAAAGATGAGATCCCATTGGCATGATTGTTAGAACTGGAGGATTAATTAAACAGCTGTTGCGGGAGTATGTTCTCACATTTGTAATCAGGAGGATTAGACAGCTCTTGTGGAAGGAGGCTCTCACACTGATAAACTGGAGAGTGAGGTAGTTCTTTTGTAAGGATGCTCTCACACTGATAAACTGGAGAGTGAGACAGCTCTTGTGGAAGGATGCTCTCACACTGATGAACTGGAGAGTGAGGCAGTTCTTTTGTAAGGATGCTCTCACACTGATAAACTGGAGAGTTAGGCAGTTCTTTTGTAAGGATGCTCTCACACTGATAAACTGGAGAGTTAGGCAGTTCTTTTGTAAGGATGCTCTCACACTGATAAACTGGAGAGTGAGACAGCTCTTGTGGAAGGATGCTCTCACACTGATAAACTGGAGAGTTAGGCAGCTCTTGTGGAAGGAGGCTCTCACACTGATAAACTGGAGAGTTAGGCAGCTCTTGTGGAAGGATGCTCTCACACTGATAAACTGGAGAGTTAGGCAGCTCTTGTGGAAGGATGCTCTCACACTGATAAACAGGATTAGACAGCTGTTAGTGGCAGGATGCTCACACTGATAAACTGGAGACTTAGGCAGCTCTTGTGGAAGGATGCTCTCACACTGATAAACTGGAGAGTTAGGCAGCTCTTGTGGAAGGATGCTCTCACACTGATAAACAGGATTAGACAGCTGTTAGTGGCAGGATGCTCACACTGATAAACTGGAGACTTAGGCAGCTCTTGTGGAAGGATGCTCTCACACTGATAAACAGGATTAGACAGCTGTTAGTGGAAGGATGCCCTCACACTGATAAACTGGAGAGTTAGGCAGCTCTTGTGGAAGGATGCTCTCACACTGATAAACTGGAGAGTTAGGCAGCTCTTGTGGAAGGATGCTCTCACACTGATAAACAGGATTAGACAGCTGTTAGTGGCAGAATGCTCTCACACTGATAAACTGGAGACTTAGGCAGCTCTTGTGGAAGGATGCTCTCACACTGATAAACTGGAGAGTTAGGCAGGTCTTGTGGAAGGATGCTCCCGCACTTATAAACTGGAGACTTAGGCAGCTCTTGTGGAAGGACGCTCTCGCATTGATAAACTGAAGGATTTGACATTTATTGAGGAAAGATGGTTCCACGTTGGTAGACAGGAGGATTCGACAGCTGTTGTGGCAGGACGCTCTCACATTGATAAACTGGAGGGTTTGACCTATATTGAGAAAGGATGGTCTCACAATAGTAAACTGGAGTATGTTCTCACATTGATAAGCTGGAGGATTTGGCAATTGTTTTGGAATGATACTCTCACACCGGCATGATTGGTGGAACTGAAGGATAAGTATTGTGGCAGGATGTTCTCACATTGCTGAACTGAAGGATTAGACCTCTGATGAGGAAGGATGGTCTCACAATGGTAAACTGGAGTATGTTCTCACATTGGAGAAACAGGAGAATTAGCCATGAGTGGTAGACGGATGTTGTCACATTGAGAGACTGAAAGCTTAGAAAACTGTTGCTACTCAAGTCAGGGTGATGGAATGCTACATGTAGAGGCTTGTTACAAGTGTGCTGGGCAACTGAAAATCTCACTTTCTTTGTCATATGGACCACCCCTTTTAAAGTTTCTAATTTTATCACACAGGAGAGGGTATGGGTCAGTCTACCAATGTTACCAGTGTATAATCTCAGAAATCTCAGGTGTTAGTTTATTTAGTGGTTACAGCCGTGAAGCAGCATCTGTGTTTACAAAGCAGACCAATCAGTGAGTGTTCTGTTTGATATGATGTGAACCAGTCGTTTAACTTGGGATAACACAGACATTGATTTTGCTTGATTGAAGTTAAGTATGATCGCACATAAAGGTTTGTGGTACTTTGATAATGTATTACTTTTTTGTAATGTTATAATTTACTAGATTTTTCTCTTCTGTTGTGAAACGTTAATTTGTTACTTATTTTTATAATTTTTGATGCTTAATAGAAGGTTCTATTACTTTTGTAACAGCAATCTTGTAATACATGTATACCCCTTAATTTTTATTGGCCAACCATGTTGATTGATGTACATATATGTAGCCTGACCGTAAAGCAGTTCAACACATGCAGATGAGAAAAAAGCACATGTATTTTAAGTGGTGGCAAAGAGATGGGGGGGGGGGGGGGGGGGTGCGCTGTTTTGATAATTCATCTAAAGTGTGTGGAATTTTGAAATTTTAAGAACCTAAATCAGCTAACAGTTTTGTAGATTTCCAATTTTCCTTCACACATGTGGATGTGAAATGTTTTATCACTTATTTCTACTGTGAATTGCCATATCTTAATGCTTAGAGGAAAAAAAGACAGTTTAGTTGGGTTTTCACAGTGCCTGGTACAGTATCTGTATAATTATTATTAATAATAATTATTATTATTAATAATTATTCATTTTCTCTTTATACATGTATATGTAGATGTGACATGTTGATTTTTCATTGTGATAGATGAATATGTGTATTAAAGTTTAGGGGATAGAGCTTGTACAAATATACTGTCGTCACACAAGACATGAATTTTGGGAGTGTGTGGGAGGTGAAGGGGCGGGGGGGGGGGGGGGGGGGGGGGGGAGCGTGTGCAAAATTACTGTTATGACCATTCAGCACAAACTGTAGCTAAACTACAGTTATAATTTTAATTCATAAATATTCTAATTATCACCTGCCCTTATTAATTTTCTATTTCTGTCAGGTAAGAGCAGTCGAGATGAGGACAGACTGATGTTAGAACACAAGCAGGTCGTGGAGGAACTGTACAATGATCTGCATGAGAAAGATAAGCATATAGAGGAGATGACAGAGAAACACACCGCCCAGCTGGAGGTGAGAATTTAGTCAAAATACTAAACTTCAGAGGAAATACAGTAATTCCCCAGTCAGAAGTGTCTGTTGTGAAATCTTGTTTTAGGAAGAAAGGGAAGGACAGAGCAAAGGAACTTGTCAGTTGCTTTGAAATTTCATCGTATGCATAATATGTGTGTGTGGTATGGTTCCACACAGATAGAAGCATAGATACCTGTATCCCAACCACTGTTGCTTTGCAGTAGAATGTTCTAATAGGGCCACACCCATTTTACCTCCCTTGAGGCCACTCTTCCACTCAGGAGGTGTGTTTATTGGGGAGAGGTGGGACCTCCAAGAAAATTTCTTATACCGAGTTTCCAAGTTAAAGCGACATTGAAGACCTAGCTTTAAGCTTTAAGAGTTTTCTAAATTTGTTCGGCAAGCCGAAGATAAACATTATGTATATTGTAAATATGTTCGGAGGTAATTTAATAATTCAGTTCAAAATATTATAGACAGCTTTGGTGATTCCGTGAAATATATGTAATTTAGTTGAAAAGGAAAGACAGCATAGGCTGAATTTAAGACATTTCTAGGACTCTCAAAGTCTGATATCGTGTATTTTTACATTCTGTTGCCTAGAAAATATTTGTTACTATTATGACATCACCTACTGTAAATACTGCATGCTTTCATAGGCAAAATCCCAATTCTCGTAGTTTCACACCTCAAAAACTAACCTCACGTTATGTCACAGTAACTGTTGTGTAACAAGGGAGGTAATTCAGAACAGGCCTATTGCAATATCTATTTGATTTTATTATTTATTTGATTGGTGTTTTACGCTGTACTCAAGAATATTTCACCTATACGACCGCACTCTTGGGCCGTAAGTGGGAAGGACAGCCAGCAACCTGCGGATGGTTATGGGGGTTTCCCACGAGTTTCCTCCCACAATAATGCTGGGCGCCGTCGTATAAATGAAATATTCTTGAGTACGGCATAAAACACCAGTCAAATAAATAAATAAATATACGATAGCAGCCAGCATTATGGTGGGAGGAAATCGGGCAGAGCCCTGGGGGAACCCACGACCATCCACAGGTTGCTGGGAGCCCGTCCCACATCCGGAATATCTGTTTGAAGCCAGACATGTAGTTAAAATGGTGAAGTGTTCAACAATGTATTAATTTTGGACTTTTGGGTGTAATTAGGTGTTATGCCTATATGTTTTTGTTGGGAATAACATACTCTCTGATGACAGTGTCTATGTGCACAGCACTGGCCAAAAGAAAAAGTTTATAATGATGTATTTGCAGGACTTCATTTATGTCAAACTTCCATAGTCTTTGTAGTTGCAAGTGATACTTGGTCAGTGAGCTTAGTTCAGTTGGCTAAAGGATTACTGTGGGTTAAACACTGCAACCATGATCATGGAGTGATAATCTGCCATAACTTTGTTACATTTAGCATATGCAGTTACTTAGCATATGCAGTCTTCCATGCCAGCCAGTTGGAAGTCATTCTTTATCCCTGTAACTTTCATGCGCTCTACTCAAGGACCATTGAAGTAGCAGCCCAAAAGGTATTGGTATTCAAATCCATTGCCTTTCTTCGTAAATCTTTACAGGAAAAGGAGAAAGAAGGCAAGGAAAGGGTTGCTGCTCTCCAGCAAGAGTTAACTGTTCTTCAAGAGAAGATAACTCTGCTCTCTGACAACCACAAGAGGGAACTGCAGACCTTAGAGCAAAGGCTAGAGGAAGGGTTTAAAAAGCGACTAGCTGAGAAAGAAGTTGCTCATCAAGAGGAAATAGATGCCCTCTCTAAAGAATGGAATACTGAAAGACAGGTTAATATATGGTCACAGTCAGGGGGTTTTGATGTCAGTTTTCTTGTAGAAACTCAGTTTAAACAAAATTTAAAGGTGAACTGCAAAGCTTTTGATTTTTGCAAAACTTGTTATTACCATGCTTCCCTTGTTATTGTATGAGATTGTGGAAAGAAATCACTAAATATTTTTAATATAAATATTTAAAATTACTGGGATCCAATGTAACATTTGTGTGGAAAATATCCATCGCATATTCCATCCTGTGTTTAAAGAGAGGCTGATTTGATGTCACAACATTTAGAATTCGGAGGTGAACAAGCTGTGGCCATTTGAGCAAATTTTAGACTGTTCGTACTTGTGCGAGTCATTTCTGATCAATAATAAGATATAAAATATGGCAAAATTCTAGAAGAATGTAACACAGTCATCACCATTTAGTAATACTTACTTGGATAACATTCATTTTCGGACCAAATGTCTTCTCAGTTCACCTTCAAGAAGTCAATATTTTTTTGTGCCTAGGAGTAAAGAGTTTTTCACCTTATTGTTTTTCACTCTACTAAAACCGAATTACCACTTTATACATTTGCTGCAGAACAAATAAATGGTATCATGATTTTATATTGAGATAGATTTGAGAGAAACGATTCCCTAAGCAGACTGTGGAAAAAATTTCTAAATGCTCCTGAATGCGTGGACTTTGAGAGTGTATAGGATATTTGAGCTCTAACCGTATGGCCTCCATGGTTGAAGTTGTTAGGATACCACAATAACTCAAGAGCCTCTCATCAGTGTGGTAGTCGTGAATTCAAATCCAGCTCATGCTGGTTTCCTATCCGATCAAACTTGAAAATTAAAAAGATCTTGCATCAGTCTGCGGATGGTCGTTGGGTTTCCCCTGGGCAACCCACTTATACCAAGCTTCGTATAAGTGAAATATTCTTGAATATGGTGTACCAGTACAACACCAGTGAAATAAATAAATCACTATGTGTAACAGCATACATCCATAGATGTATGTGACATGTTGGTGGATTTAGTTATCTTGCATCATACAGTATACATATAGGACAAAAGGCAGACAATTTGTAAGCTATAGAAATTACATGAAAACAGCCAGTGTACGTGGAATAGAAACTTCTATTCACAAATTCACTAGGAAGATAGCCAAAGATATGCAGACCCTCTCTGTGTAGCTGTCACTTCTGTTAGATCATTTCACGTTGGTTTTGTTTGGTGATTTTTGGTTTGTCATTGGCTGTTACATATTCCTATTTCACCAAACAATCTCTTTAATATGGCATGAAATTTTTTCAAAAATGTGTATGGGGAGAGTTTTGTTTTTGTTAAGTGTAGGCCTACTGCACAAATGCATGTCTGGCCTGTATGTCTCAGATGATAGGCCAGATCTTGAAGAACGCACTTCAATTATTATTTCATCAGAGCTTATATCTTTTTTTTTTTTTTACAGTGCTGCAATCTGTTGTTCAGTATGTTGTTGTTGTTTATGTTGTTGTTGTAGGCCAAAATTCTCACTTCACAGAATATCTCCACACCTCAGAGACCTCAGGTAGTTTTTGTTTTTCTTAATTCTCATCAATATTAACCTTTATGTTACATGTATGTAAGACATAATCAGCTGTGTTGTCACAAAAAACATTTGTTTGGGATGAATTTTACATGTTGTTGATACACTTATTTGTTGCCATATGTCTGATTTCATCCACATTTGTTTCACTCCATCTGTTTTTGCATGACTATCGGCCATATTCGTTGTCTGTTAATAGAGGTTATGTTGTCACTTTACTGGCTTAAATTCCTACAACAGCTAAATGTACCAATTTAACATGACAGACCCATTTCTGCGTTATACTGTGTACATGTAAGTGGTGAAGAATCGTTCAGGTATTCCTGTATCCAGGTTCAAACCTATATCACCTCACCTCACCTCATATCACCTCCCAAAACTTCATGGATTGGTCCTTAGCCCAAGACCAGGCTTTGCACGAAATTTCATCAATATCATCCAGCTTTTCTCTGTAACATGAGAACTTCGGGTACGGAGATGGGCAGAGTGCAAGCTGTTTCACATGATCTGGGCTGTTACGCGACCCTTTAACAACGCAACCCCAGAACAACACGACCCCTGAACAATGCATTACTGATTGACGCTGTACACCTCGGCATGTGTGGTCACACATGGACATTCTGACCTGACGCGAACAGATGTCATAGCAGTTTGATGCTCACATTTACTCATGTTGTGAACTGTCTACTGCATCTCATTGCACGTGAAACAGCCAGGGTAGACTAGCCAGTTTGGAGCAAGCCAACAGCACTTTCACGTTCAACGTTTGTAAGGCATGGCATGAGAATTGTTTATCTCTCAAGGATTGTTAACGTGTTTCACCATCAAATTGTGCACGCATCTTGGTGATCAGGGACATGAAATTATCATGTGACCTCACAGTAGTGCAGGGGTTTATTTTTGCAAAAGAGTGTGTTGTATGCACCCCTCATGGTTCACCACAATTACAGCGGTCGGATTTATCAGTTAGACCTGGGCATTATGGTAAATTCCCATATTAACTGCCCATTTTCAATACAATTCATTTCTCCAAATGTGAAGTTTTCTTTGTTTTTTTTAGTATATAAGATCCTTGGCAGAGGTTATAAATATTGAAGTACTGGTTTAAACTGATGGTTGCTTTATATTTACAGGAAATGGTAATGCAGAACCAGTTTGCTCTCGAGGCCATTCAGAGTGGCTCGGCCACCGGGGATCTGCTTAGGCAAGAGATCATTAACATGACTGTAAAGATGGAAGAACAAAGGTCAAAACACAAGTAGGTCTTTGAATTCTTTGTAAAAGATAGGCATATGATTTCTGGACTGACTGCGTAGGTTATCATGGCAGCTACTGCTGACCATTGTGCTCAGTCATGTCCGTTTTAAAGTTGCTTCCCGATGGGTCCTGACAGATCATGCTGGGAACACAATGCACCAGTGTGATGCCATCCTGTGTGTAGGATGCCTGTAGCAAGAGAGACATTTTCATACGTGTGATACATTTTTAACTTCAGTATATATTTAAATAGTCATTATAAAACAAATTTGCATGAAGGTGTTAAAACTTAATTTTGGACATACACTTGCCCACATCTAAGCAGTGTTTCCACAGACGTGCTATTGTATTTGTTATAGTCCATACTATTTGCTTCACTCGTGTGCTACAGTGTTTTCACTGCCCATGCGTTGACAGCTGTGTTAACCTGTATGGTTCTACTTCCCCATCAGTCCACAGCTACAAAAAAATTGGATTTTTTTTTTATTTGCACTGCGTTAATGTACGCGCAAGTATAAATCACAAACGCAATTGCATGTCTGACTCAGAGAAAACTCAGCATTAGTGGTGTGGTGCAAAATGACAAAATACTGTAAGTGTTTGTGTTCTGTGATTTATAATACACAGACTGGAACTGGCAGAGCTGCGTAGCCAGATGGAAATGTCACAGAACCGCACCCCTCTGGTGGCGCCACCTGGTCAGAGAAATCTGTATGATGAATTTGAGCCTCGGGCAGCAGAGGAAATCCAGAATCTGGAGTTACACAACCTGGATCTGCAGGTATTAACAGCATACATGTATGTGGTGTGGTGTCATTACTATACCTGCCCTGTCCTGTCATTACTAGAGATATATTGTGTCTGTGTTGTATTTCACCTGAAGTGTGGTATGTGAAAATGCACTTTCACAGCAGATCAAGGACCTTAAACTGATATTTTTGATGCTATTAAACACTTAACTTTTTCTGATAAGAAATGGATCACAGAAAACACTGAAGTGGCCGTACAAGATGAAAGAATCATTCAAAATATGTCACGTAAACAACGGTCGTTACTAATACAGTTATAATGTACAATTGTCACGACAGAACTTGTAAATGCTTTCATTCGGCTCAGAATTAACCCCAGGTGTAAACTCTTGCCTCAGGTGGACTGCCATGTAGTCTTTTTTGACTCAGCAAGGAGGTGCAATTTAGTTCAGTGTATTCTCAAAAACATGTTGCAAGATTCTTTTAATATGATGTTGTTTTTAGGTGCTAAATCATTATGATGTTGAAATCTTGTGAAAATGATGAAAAGATCGATGTTGAAAACAGCTATTAAATAAACCAAGTCTCAACAAAATACAAACCAACTTTCTTAAATCAATACTGCCGCTCTGAATTACCTCCCTTGAGGAGTTTGCTGTAGCTAGGTGTCATTTGGACCTCAGAAAATGGCTATTGTCAAGTTTAGAGGTTAAACTGGCCATGAAACTACAGAAATGTAGTTTAATTTTATTAAATCTAGTTGAAGCTTTAAGACAGAATTAAATTTTGTAAACTTAATTGGAAAAACAAAGATAAATGTTATGTATTTTTTAATCTATCTGGAGGTAATTTTAAAAATCCCGGTCCTAATTAAATACAATAAACAGCTTCTGCAATCTCCATCAAATATAAATATATATATATATATATATATATATATATATATATATATATATATAGATATATTATATCAAATATATTATGTCATAATCTCTGTCATATATTGAGGGCTGTAATTGAGAGCAGTAGAACTCTCAGAATCACATAAATGTGAATATTCTTGAGTACGGTGTAAACCATCAATCAGGTAAATAAATAGACAAATAAATAAATCACTTTAATGTGCAACTTAGTCATGGGTGAAATTTGGGTCGTTTACTATACAGCCCTTGATCTGACTTGTTTGGGTCGCCCATGTTACATACCCCATATCACTAAGGCCTAAGCGGAATTACATAGAAAATAATTGCGTTGATATTAGTTGCCATTTATTAGATGTCACTGTTATAGAATTACTCAAAGTGCTGTGTTGTCATCTCATGAGAAGAAGACCAGTGCTGAGCACATGTGACATCGGAACAATAGAGTAGCCTGTCCTGCTGTGTGATGGAGATTGAGGTACACTCTCAATTGACAGCATCTAAGACTTAAAAAGAGGAAGTTGTAACTTCCTCGCTTGGTGTTCAGCAATAAGGGGATAGTTCAACGGCTGGTTGACCCGTATCAGTATAATGCTTACTTGCCTTTGGTAAGTCGTCTCAGTGAAGCAGCACTAGATAAAAGAGTGGTGGAAATCTGTTCTGCAACAAGGAGGCACGTTACAGGTGCATGCACCCTAAGGATTCCTTTATCGTCATATGACTGAAAAATTGTTAAGTGCGATGTTAACCCCAATCACACACTTACTCACTCACTCACTCAATTGACAGTTGTTCTCTAGCAAAGGGTAATACATCAGTTTGCCCACAAATTAAATATTCACCAATATTCAGCCCAAATGACATGTACTTTGATCTGGAAAGGATCCCAATACATGTTTAATGTTCAGAATACTGAAACTCTATGAGTGATGAAATGCCCATTATTGCTTTCCTCAGGCCCAGGTGTCCCAGCTGACTGAGGAGTTACACAAGATGGAAGAGAGTGAGAGACAGCTCCATGAAAAGGTCAGAGGGCAGTCAAACTTGTCTTACAGCTTACTGGGTACTGTATTTGCCAGAAATGTCTGCCACCCCCAAAAGTAGTGTATGTGAATGTTATAGAATATTGCAGAAAGTTGTAATTTTCCATTATAATACCATCTTACTTTCCAGACAATCTGCAAAACACTTTTGCAACTCTCAGAATCAAGCAGTATGAGTAGTTTAGTCATGGATGAAGTGTTTTGTCAAATATGGTAACCATTTCTCACAAATTTGTCACTGTTCATGAAATACCAGTGAAGCAAAGAGCCCCTGCTGTTTCAGTTGCTCTTATTTTCTTACCTTCCTACTGCACCTTTGCCACAATCCTTTGGACCTTGTCAATTGGCCTTCAACTGTATCTGTTGGCCTTGAACTTTATCAGTTGACCTTGAACTTTGACCCTGATTTTAGCTGGACGTCTTGTGTGATGGCCTTGATTTACTCCACTTATATTGGCTTTGTGGTAAAGTAATCTCTGCTTTAAATGCTCTTAATTTCACTTGCTCTTAATTTCAAATGGTGGTTCAGACATGACGAAGGCTAAGTATGGAATTACTGAAGGCTAAGAGTATGGAATTACTGAACGCTATTCATAAAGAATATGGAATTGCTGAAGGCTATTCATAAAGAGTATGGAATAACTGAACGCTATTCATAAAGAGTATGGAATTACTGAAGGCTATTCATAAAGAGTATGGAATTGCTGAAGGCTATTCATAAAGGGTATGGAATTACTGAACGTTATTCATAAAGAGTATGGAATTGCTGAAGGCTATTCATAAAGAGTATGGAATTACTGAAGGCTATTCATAAAGAGTATGGAATTGCTGAAGACTATTCATAAAGGGTATGGAATTACTGAACGTTATTCATAAAGAGTATGGAATTGCTGAAGGCTATTCATAAAGGGTATGGAATTACTGAAAGCTATTCATAAAGAGTATGGAATTGCTGAAGACTATTCATAAAGAGTATGGAATTACTGAAGGCTATTCATAAAGAGTATGGAATTGCTGAAGACTATTCATAAAGGGTATGGAATTACTGAACGTTATTCATAAAGAGTATGGAATTGCTGAAGGCTATTCATAAAGGGTATGGAATTACTGAACGTTATTCATAAAGAGTATGGAATTGCTGAAGGCTATTCATAAAGAGTATGGAATTACTGAAGGCTATTCATAAAGAGTATGGAATTGCTGAAGGCTATTCATAAAGGGTATGGAATTACTGAACGTTATTCATAAAGAGTATGGAATTGCTGAAGGCTATTCATAAAGGGTATGGAATTACTCAACGTTATTCATAAAGAGTATGGAATTGCTGAAGACTATTCATAAAGGGTATGGAATTACTGAAAGCTAAGAGTATGGAATTACTAGACATATATACCTACATTTATGCGTATATTTCAGATGAATGAATCTGCAGTACACCATTCCTCATCGTTCCACACCCCAGGAGCGTCGTTCCACACCCCTCCATCCAGCCCTCACCCCTTGAGTGTGAACAGCACACCCTCAGGGCCACTTCTCACAGAACCCACAGAGATGGAGGTAAGTCTGCAGGCAAACCCACCCTTTTTATCTTATCTGCAATCTTGAAACATATCATGGCAGTAGGTATACAAACGCAATGCTAAAATACATGTAGCCTGAGTGTAGTGAAGTATGTTTTCCAGAATAGACCCAAATTGTTTCTCAAAAAAAAGAGGTGTCAACCTTGAGGTTCAGATCTAATGAAGTGCAGTTTCGAGCTTCAATCCAAATTGTTCAACATGCATTAGGCAGTAGATACTTTTAGCTATTCTGAGGCAAAGCTGATGTTCCTGACCTGTTAGTTATAAAATGAGTCTGGACATTGTCCGAGCAAATTTAAAAATTGTAATGAGAATATAAGGTAGAAAGTTTGCACATGTTCATGTAATCTGAGTTCATTGTGTTTTATTTCAGTACCTGAGGAATATCTTATTTCAGTACATGATTGGAAAAGAGACAAAGGTAATACATGTACATTTTTTTCTTAAGAAATCCTTCTGAAATGAATTTTCCAACCATAGATATATTTATAACCATATCTGCAATACAGAATTTCAAAAAAAACCCCAAAGAAATACGGAAGTTTTAACATACATGTGGCCCTTTGTCATCCCATGACAAATGCTGTGCAGAAGTTGTATTTTGTGCACCACAGGACATAGTGTAGAAATGTATTACATGGCTTGGCATTCTTGAGTGACCTTCCAATCTTTAATAAGCTGTAATAAGACAAATATTTGTGCTTATTTATTTCTTGAACTTTATGTTTATAGTATCCTCCCACCATAATGGTGGCTGCCGTCGCAAAAATGAAATATTCTAGATAAATAGCATAAAACAAGAAATAAATAAATCTGTCTACACTGCAACCTGAAGTCAGTTTGACATCAAAAGCGATAAGACAAAAGCAGAATGGAATTTTGTAATTTAGGAGTTGCAATTCTGAAGCAAGAAAAGCAGAATGCAAACAATATTACACACACATAGATGTGAAAATCGCAAAGCGTGCCTTTCGTGTTTATATGATTAAAAAAAACTGTTGCGCTTTTTATACGCACAGCAGGAGGAAAATTGTTTAGTGATATCCATTACGTGCATTAGGGTGGCCAAGGGGGTTAACACGTCCGCAATAATCCAGGAGCCTCTCACCCGTGCAGTCCCTGTGAGTTCAAGTCCAGCCAGCAACCTGCGGATGGTCGTGGGTTGCTTCACCCTATCATAATGCTGGCCCCCGTTGTATAAGTGAAATATTCTTGACTACAGCATACGGCATTCTTGAACACCAATCAAATAAATAAATAAATAAATAATGCACATTAGCCATACGGGCCATTGTCCCAAGCCAATGAAATCCTCTCTTTCAAAACAGTCATGTTTCCATAATTTGGAGATCATACACGGCTTCTGTCACCCATAACATGCTGAGGAACATCAATCAGCACTGCCGGGTCAGTGACCAGCATGTTAATAGAGATTGAGGTGGAATAGTACAAAGATTTGACAGTTTACTTGCTGTCTAAAGTCACGTTTTAAAATCTGATCCATATTTTGCTTCTGTAGATGAAAGTAGGATATAAAGTATCATGAACTGATTGCCAGCGTATGTGTGTTGATGTTCACTGAGAACTTACAGGAAAATGAACCTACCCAGGTTCACCTGCTACACCTAATTTATGGTAGTTTGTCTGCTTTTTTCCTCTAAGAATAGTAATAATAATAATATCTTTATTTTCAGAGGGTAACAGACTCAGTCAATATAACAGTAATGATCTTCCCTGAGGCCCTTCATTCACTGACACAACCAAGCGGCAGTCACACGAGTTATTAAAAAAAAAATTACACTAAACATTAAAAAGTTCAAAGTTATATATATATATATATATATATATATATATATATATGTATACATATATATTTATGTATATATATATATATATACATACAGAGATACAAGGCTTTGCTATGCTATGTGTTTGGAACTTTCTGCCACTTTTCGTGCGCATTTTTAAACGTTTTAGCTGAGGAGGCAGATTGCATGTAGGCAGGCCGACTGTTCCACTGAACAGCCGCAGAGTATGACAACCTTTTTTTTTGAGTTGTTCTGTGTGGGGAAAAAAGGAATTTTTACTTGATTGCTTGTACATGATCTTAATTCATGATTCTCTGATTGGGAACAACTTTTTCATATAGTCAGGATAATGGCAATCAAGACATTCTCATGTTTCCTCAAAAGAACCTTCTTTATCAATCAAAGATGTGATATCATTGAACAAGTCATCAGGACAAATTTTCCTTTTCTTATTGAATTAAAAAGTATAAATTGTTTTATTCTTTACCCAGACGCTGGCTAAGGTCATCGCCACAGTGATGAAGTTCACAGATGACCAGACGGCCAAGATTCTCTCATGTCAGGACAGTAAAGCTGGGGTGAGTGGTCAAGCCACAACATAGTATGCACACTCTCTTCATATGCTAAATGACCCAGCAAATATCACCCAAAAATGGCAAGTAAATGTATTATAAATGTTACTTTTGGTGTTGAAACTGACATTTTTCCAGTAGGCTATCATATTATCTTCTAAACACACCACAGGACACCTTTCTAAGATCAATAGAACTGTCTGAAATGGGTAACGTGCAGCTGAGTCAGGGGAGAAATTTTAGGTTATGTACATGTACCATGCTTGAAGAGAGCTATTTAAGTAGACTTGTACATTTGTTCCACCAGAAGCCTCAAACTTAAAATTCACTGATAAATCCATTGTAGATGTATACTTATCTAAATCATGCAGAATTCCATTTCTGGACACCACATACATATTGCTTTCTGTTGACTTATTTCAGATGTAGCTTTGTAGAGGCTACTTTCTAGTCAGAAGGTAATTTTAATGTACTTAGCAACTTTTCTGTTCCCTTGCCCCTACTCTCTTTGTAAGATGAGTGTTAAATATACCCCATTGCCTCAGTGTGGAAAGTTAGCTGTGCGGTGAACGAATGCCAGAGCAGAAGGTCATGATGTATTGTCGCCACAATATGGCTGTAATGTTGCCCAAGAGTCATTAAGCCGTAAATGTGCATTGCTAGGTTCCACAACAGATCAATATTGTATTTTCTCTGAAAGAGTCTTCCTTTATACTTACCTGTATGTTATGTGTTTTCTCGTCGGTATATACTGTGGTTGTGTTTTTCTGTGATTCTGGAGGTGTAAACAGAGCTGAGTAGAGAAGAATTTGCAGCATCATATGACACAGTATGTGTACATATATCACAACATATAACATTTCATGTAACAGTTACATTTACCTTTATTTTTGATGTGACTCTTTTGACACATGGGAAGTAACTCCATCATAACCTGTCAAATAGTAACATTGAACTAATGTCTGATTTTGATTATGTTGTATTTAAGTTACATTCATTTTTTTCACCTTTTCTACCAACTGCATACCTGGTTGTTACAGAGGAGGAGATAGCCAGATACATGTAATACCAGTGGGTTTATTATGCCGGTAGCACTTCATAGTCGTCACACCACACCTGCCACAACAGGGTCATACACATCTTTTGAATTTTTAAATGCTAATTGATTTAAGGCCATTCCAGTTTTTGTCACACATTTCCCTTAGAGTAGTACTGTACAAATTTGTGAGAAAACTCCAAAGGAGTTGTGTGCAAATCTGAGAATAACCCTGGGCCAGACTGTACAAATTTGTGAGAAAAACCCAAAGGAGTTGTGTGCAAATCTGAGAATAACCCTGGGCCGGACTGTACAAATTTGTGAGAAAACCCCAAAGTAGTACTCTACCTATCTCTGAAAACAGCCAATTTCAGGACTGTACAAATTTGTTAGAACACCCAAAAGTAGTACTGTACCTATCTCTGAAAACAGCCAATTGCAGGACTGTACAAATTTGTGAGAACACCCAAAAGTAGTACTGTACCTATCTCTGAAAACAGCCAATTGCAGTACTTGCACAAATCAGTGAGAACACCCAAGGGTGGTAGTGTAGAACCTGCGTGAGCACCCAGGAGTTGTAGTGTACTAGCTTACGAGAACACTCAGTGATTTCCCTGTCCACACGACAGTCAATCCAATCTATAGTACACAGATGTACATCAGAAGCTGTAGTGAATCACACACTTATCCTCCGTATCATTTTGTATCCCTATTCCTTGACATGTTTTTGTAAACAGTTCCCTTCATTTCTTTCCTCATTTCCCATGCTGTGCCAGTTTTTATGTTTTGTTTGGACATGGGACAATTTCTTGAGGTAACAGGTTTTGTTTTTACGGGGTTGTCTTCTTGAACAAATCACTAACACTTTGTGTTACACACTGGTATCTTTTTATCACACCAAGGCATCTTTTTTTTAGACCAGCTGTGGTCTAGCATCACTAATTTTGCAAATTTGCCTGTCCATTGTTAAATTTTAGAGTTTAAAGCAAATACACGTAAATATTAAGTGAGACTCTTTGAGCAACAACTGTTTACATATACAATAGTCGCTCCTCTGTTCACGTTCAAGAGATATCTACAAAGACAGAGACAGAAAAATCTATATTTGTGTATTAAAGTCAGTGTCTCCATGAGAAAACCAAACAGTATTTCTGAATACCTCTAGTTCTCTCCATAAGAAAAAAGGAAAAGGTGTAAATGTTGTGGGTAAAAATGTCTGTGTTTAATAACTTTGAAAATTTATGCTCCTTTCCAGGGCTGGTTAACACTGGAATACACAGGGAACAGATGAATCCCCAAGATGAGATGTGAAGGATGAGACATGACGATATGAAGATGTGAAGGATGAGACATGATGATGTGAAGATGTGAAGATGTGAAGGATGAGACATGATGATGTGAAGATGTGAAGGATGAGACATTATGATGTGAAGAGGTGAAGGATGTGACATGATGATGTGAAGAGATGAAGAATGTGACATGAAGATGTGAAGGATGAGACATTATGATGTGAAGAGGTGAAGGATTTGAAATGAAGATGTGAAGAGATGAAGGATGTGGAATAAAGATGTGAACACAAGAAGGACATGAACCCGCATGTAGAAGGCAATGAAGATGTCCACCATGAAATTACCTTCTGTTGGCAGTTAGAAACAGTGTCAAAGATGAAAATGCAAAGCTTGTAACATGTATGTCAGAAATTAGAAATCAGGCAACTTATAATGAATACTTTATTATCATACCGCATAATATACCAACCATTGATCTTACAACACTGTCTGAAAACCACTGAAGTCCAAGATCTTGTTGGCTGCCACTGACTACCGACTGTTAACTGTTTTCTGAGCAAACTGCAGATTATTGCAGATGTAACCTGACAGCTCACTGTTTTGTCCATTGTGGGCGTGTCCCTGCATATCAGGCTCTTCGGTCGAGGAGGGGTCTTTGTGTTCAGGGTATGTTTGGAATTCGACTTAAATCAGTCAGTAAGTAATGCTCATGTGATGTCAAGCGAAAACCTGTGATGTGTGTGGGAGCAGTGTGTGTGTAGATGCAATTTCCAGATGTTTTGCAATTTGCAACTGCTAATTCTTGTTGCTTGTATAAATACTACGTAAATCTGCAAATTTATTTATTCCAGTATTTGTGCTGTAAAAATTTTAGTGGGACTAGGCAAAGTAGAATAATTGTTACATAGTTAATATTTTACTGCAAAAAGGCAACAAACATGTATTAAAAGAGTGCTGGGCAACATGACTAGACACACACGTAATTTGCATTTAAAAACATGGTGCATTGTATAGTTTTATTTTTACTTTCCATATTTTCCTGACCATTGTATTGAGAGGTGTGTGAAAAGATCACAGCTTTGTCATCCATATCATTTGCTTAACATGCTAAATGCAGAGGATCATCTTGTACATTTTCACCTTAATAAAACACCATAATGAGCAGCAGAACCTTTCTTACATGTAAATATACATGTCTGTACCTGTCTTTTCTACAGAAGTTTTTGTTTTTGTTCTTGTTCACAATTGTTGTCATTTGCACCACAGATAGATACAGGATGGTGACGTTTATAAGAAGGTTTTGTATTGAAAACAGTAAACTGTACAACTGTATGTCAAGGCCTTTTCAGTTACATACACATGTGTAACTACTGTAATTACTAAAGTCACAAACCAGTCATGGAAGTTGATTGTAACTACATTTAGTCGTTTCCATGGTAACAGATACATGTATGCCTTGGATGGTACATGTAGTTACAATCAACTAAGCCTTCTTTTATGATGCATGTAGTTTTGTTGTACACGTCGGTTTTGTTTGAAACAGTGAGTTTAGCATTTTAATGTAAGACTTCATTCATTGAATTTTTTTTTTTTTTTGTTCATAAGCTCGTTTTTGCTTTCTTTTTGCTGTATTGACATGAACATTATAGTTTTTTTTTCTTTTTTGTTTTCTAATATTACATATCAGTTGTGTGCTATACCATTATGTTATTCATGAGTGGCATGAAAGTACGAGAATTTTTTATTATGTACAGTGAAATAGTTTGGCTTGGAAGTTTTGTTTGAAGACAAATTGAGATTTGTACTGTAATTGATTACTGCAGTTTGTGACATTTAGAACTTGGGAGGTCATTGGATGTAACACTTTTTCCTGGATGTCAACTTCTTCAGTTGATTTACTCTGCAGAAGAGTTGAATCTAAACACTTGTTTTGGTGAACGGTTATTTATTTCTTAATGGTCTTCAGACATACAAGGAAATTGAGTTCTCTAAATAAATTCAAGAAGTTATCTATGGAAAGGTGTTTCCTCTCAAATATCTTTGTTTTCACCAATTTTTGTTACACAACACTCATACATCTTGTTATGGTTGAGCAAGCTCGTGAGTGATTTTCTATAGACCAGTGTGATAAAAAAAATTGTTGCCTAACCCCCCCCCCCCCCCCTCACTGAAATGACAATTCATGAAGATAGAAGCTTACATTATAAAAGTGCATGCCACAGCTGATGGTGATACATTGTACAGGTCCATGCAGGGCAGTGCCACTGTAACTGGTTAGTCATAAACTCAACTTTGGTTAAGGAACATTTACCATTTTTGGTGCCAGAGTTGATACATCAGTTTTCATCTCACAGGAGGTAAAGTATTTTATAGAAGTTTTTAGCTCACCTGTAGAGGGTGGCGTATCTTGCATGTATGTCACACCCTGATCATCAGCGTGAGGGAGATGTTCCATCGTTGATTCCTTGTGTGAATGGTTATTACCATAAATTACAAAATCCTTGACTTTGTTGTAATGTATATTAGAATCAATGTTAAAGTAAATGCTAGAGGTGGTATTTCAAGAAGTACTTCATGTATTGACCTGAAGTTTTACGTAAAGCATAGTGACACAAGAGGGATTCATGTGTCTCCTACAAGTGCGTTTTTTTGGTATGTATGCTTGGGGCTTTACGTCATACATGTACCTAACAATTCTTCAGTCATATGACGAGGAGGAGTCACTAAGTGTGTGTGTACATGTACTGTGACTTCTTGTGGTAGTGCGAGTCCAAGTCGTCAAAGTGTTTCCTCTGCTGAAGTATCATGACGAAGACACCCAACCTAGTTACATTGTAGTGACACTGGGCCTACCAGTCCAGTTTCCTTGCTCTAACCTCTCAGTACTCAGCACCTAGCAAGGCAATAAAACGGGCCATTTTTAGTCATTGGTATGACCCGGGTTCAGTGCCAGGTCTCTTGACTTCGAGGCTGATGCTCTAACCCCTCTAACTCTCTTACTCTCTAACTGACACAGCCTGCAAGCTCTTTAGTTTGCTTAGCAACTAAATCTCAGTTATACAGGTGGACTGATTTATCGATTGTCCCAGGTAATTCTCAGGTTTGGATTTGGAGGTAACAAATTCTAGTTCACGCAAGGACATTTCGCTAGGCTCATATTTTATTGGCTTAATGATAAATATTTACAAATCGGTTAGTCTTTTATTCAGTTGTGTATTGCACATTAGCAGATTATGAAACCACATCATTACGCTGTTCATTTTCAGTGATGTTAAGAGTTTGTACAATAATGTGTAATGTTCAACATAGTCACCAATAGCTGTACTTGCCATATTCTTGCGTGCTTGTCAAATATTGGATACACTTGCCATCACACTATACATAGTGTAAATATAGGTGGTAGTTATATTACCGAAAGCTTTATGGGATACGGTACCATTTCCTGTGCAATGGCAACTCGGGTCCAAGCTGGATTGGCCATTCTTCTCTGGCAATGTTTGAGTAATACATTAAAGGTTTCCTTACACCATTGCAAAGACTGGATTGAACAACAGAATATGCTGTTTAGGTGTGAATTACTGAAAAGGTTCTCTTGTTATAACTCTGGTGTTTATTATACAGTGATGTGTCTTAAATTATGTACATCTACCTTATTTTTCATCAAATGTTGAACTGGTAATGGTGCAAACATGCCACGAATTGTACATCATAAAGCAATACAAGCTCTGAATGTAATCATTGCACCTACAGATTATGTTATGCATGTTAAAAGCATAACGTGCACATTTTACATTATATCCAACAGATGTACATGTACAATATATTTTCTTCTGGGAAAAAATGGGATATTCCATTCTATATGAAGTATACACTAATTTCATGAGCAGAGCATGTTATTTTACTCACCAATCACCACAATGTAAATGAAAATAAATCCATGTATAACGATGGATATAAATCCATGTTTTGACAGAACAAGTGTTTGTTGTGATTAAATCGATCCAGTTGATTACTGCGCTTTTTATATATGTTTACGTCCCTATGAGGGTTGGGGGTGTGAAATGAGGGAATGGGTAATCCTTTTTCAGGGCTAACTCAACATCAAAGCCTCGCCTCCATATGTGAGAAACTTCACACTTGACTGGGTCAGAGATGTGCACAGCTGCGACCGCCAGACAATCAAAATACTTATCATAGACGGACCGCTGAATCCTACATATGGACCAATGAAAATTTTATTTTGTCAGAATCGCACCGGAATAAAAACATTTCCTTCTTGTCTAAAATTCTGTTGCTCGCCAGATAAGTAGTTCTGGCTCACAAAAAGAAAAACAAAAGAATCATAATTTGAAAGATACCTATTCGGTCTTTACTTACCCTTTAATAAGAAATGTTGCCTAAACCCCGGCTGGGTACACCTCACCTAGGGAGAACTTTGTAAGAGGGTGACAGCGTGGGAAGGGAGGGGAGGTTTGTCTTTAGTCCATCAATAAAAAGAGGTTAAATGTGGGTATCCTGACCAACCCGCCATAATTGATCTGACAAACTTTTTGGGGGGATTCTAAGAATTTTATTTGCCTTTCCGCACGTTGAACAAAACATAGTCAAACATGAGCACTGTACTGCTCTGACTTACCGAAATTAGGCTGGGTATTATTACGTTTGCTGTTATAAGAAAATCCATTTTCACCCAGTTTATTTGCATGAGAACACACATGCGTCTTCACACTTTACAAACATATAGGCTCTAATGAACAGCATTCACTGTGTGGAAATTTCAGGGAGGAGGTGTCTGTCTATAACTGACTGACTCTATTCAAATTGCAACTTCGCACAGCTCTGGGTATAGCCTGACTTTGAAGTTCCCGTTACAACATTGTCATTTTGAAGATGTGACATCATTGGTGGACAGCTCGGTAGTTTCAGCAAAGTACAAAGATTTCAGCTTTAAATGCAGCTTCCATACAAATTTCGCAAAAATCTCAGTCTGTCTGAGAATGGCATTGAACGCTAAGCTCCCACCTTGGGTTACCTAGCAACTGAAAAGCAAGCACTTTAACCACACGGTCATGACATGTACATACAGGGTGTGTTTGGGGCTCCAAGGCCAAACAGCCACATTTGGACAAAATACTAAACTGATTTTCAAAACTGATTTTTGACAGGAAAAACTGAAAATGTGAATAATCGGACACATAATGTTAACACAAATGTCTGCAAATCTGAATGTCTAGCGACAAAAATCATGCATCAGAATGGAATTTTCATTTTTTCTGACCTGTGTGAAGGTCAAAAACAACTTTGTGAAATTGGAACAAAACTCACATTCTCATGATAACGAGGATTGGCTGGGATATATTTGGCCCCTGTGATGGATGACCACAGTGACCGTGTAGAGCAATACATCAGGTGTTCATAGTACCACTCCACAGCAAGGCAACACTATAAATATGCCTGCAAGGAGACACTGTCTAGATGTGAACATACCGCTGCTGAAGGTGAAAGGTTTTTGGTACCATTGTAAAGATTTTTTACTTTTATGATTAGACATGTTTTAAAGGTGGAGGAACTGGAGTAAACCACTAACCTTTGACCAAGAACTGGCAAACCTTCATACATACATCATATTGGTGGAAGACAAGTGTTCAGTGAACTTTGAGCGAGACTAAACAAGACAGCACCTTTAATCATGTACTGCCTCTTAAGGCCTCAAGAAATGGATTGGAATAAAAGATAAACCTCACCCACAAAACCCCCAAACATGCAAAAAAAGCAAACACACCAAAGACTGTTCCTTATTTTCCACTCTTTTATTCTTCATTCCTTACCTGGCTAAATGCATGTACATGTATGCCTCCTATATCTTCATGCCAACATGGCTCCATGTTCAGAACAAACAAAATATTTTTTAATCAAAAAATTTCTGATCAGATTAGAGCAGACCAGAGACAGTGCTTTCATACAATCCTAATGTATAGGATACATGAAAGGAATGGTTTCTTAATACACAGCTTAGGATATGTCCTGACATACAGAAATAGGATATGCCCTAACATACAGGAATAGGATATGTCCTAACATACAGGAATAGGATATGTCCTACCATACAGAACTAGGATATGTCCCTAACATACAGAACTAGGATATGTCCTAACATACAGGAATAGAATATGTCCTAACATACAGAAATAGGATATGTCCTAACATACAGAAATAGGATATGTCCTAACATACAGGAATAGGATATGTCCTAACATACAGGAATAGGATATGTCCTAACATACAGAAATACAAAAAAAGCCTTGTCAGCCTCCTTCTTGGGACATAAAAATCGTACTTAACAACAGTTTTTCTTTGTGCCCAGCGGTTTGGTTTAGAAACTAAGTAGCCTACAATGGTGACATCAACAGTGACAACTGTCAAAACAACTTTGTGGGACAAAGATATTCAAGTTGGTCACATATTCTCAGTAAAATTCACTGCTATTGCCCGATACACAAACTGGTACTGCCTGATACATATACTGGTACTGCCTGACACACATACTGTTATTGCCTGATACACAAACTGGTACTGCCTGATACACGTTGGTACTGCCTGATACACATATTGGTACTGCCTGATACACATACTTGTACTGCCTGATACACGTTGGTACTGCCTGATACACATATTGGTACTGCCTGATACACATACTGGTACTATCTGATACACATACTTGTACTGCCTGATACACATATTGGTATTGCCTGATACACATACTGGTACTATCTAATACACATACTTGTACTGCCTGATACACACATTGGTACTGCCTGATACATATACTGGTACTGCCTGATACACATACTGGTTCAGCATGATACACATACTGTTATTGCCTGATACACATTGGTACTGCCTGATACACGTTGGTACTGCCTGATACATATACTGGTTCTGCCTGATACACATACTGTTATTGCCTGATACACAAACTGGTACTACCTGATACACATTGGTACTGCCTGATACACATATTGGTACTGCCTGATACACATACTTGTACCGCCTGATACACACATTGGTACTGCCTGATACATATACTGGTACTGCCTGATACACATACTGGTACTGCCTGATGTACAAAGTGCTATTGACTGGTACACATATTCGTCCTGTCTGATACACATACTTGTACTGCCTGATACATATACTGTTACTGCTTGGTACACATATTGGTACTGCCTGATGCACATACTGGTACTGCCTGATACACATACTGTTACTGCCTGATAGACATGTTGGTACTGCCTGATACACATATTGTTACTGCTTGATACACATACTGCTATTGCCTAGTACACATATTGGTCCCGCCTGATACACATTCTGGTACTGCCTGATACACACAGAGGTACTGCCTGATACACATAAACACATTAGCCTAGACTAGGCTCATCAGTCCACAGCATGGACAACCTATGTAAGCCTCCAGTTCACGGGTAAAGTACCGGTACACCAGTTCCTGTAGAACTTCTGCACTGAAACAAAAATTCATGAATTTGAAAGCCGCAACAGAGCAAATGAAATACCTGCAGTATTTAAATAGTCACTCCGGTCAAGTTGAGGTAGAGAGTCGAAGAATCTTAGGGGCTGCTTTAAGGCTTACAATCATATGTGGAATACTAGTGAAGAAGTCAGGGTATCTTCTACATTTATGTGACAATAAAGAAGTTGAGGCATCATTACTATGAAGAACGTTTTCTGGACGTAAATCACGAAGGAATATTTGTGGCCTACTGACCGGACAGGAGGCTAGGAGACCTATTGTACTGAGCGTCTTTCACTCCTTCACTGGCAATGAGGGAATGAGGTTCGAAATCATACTAGCTAAACTGAGTACCATTATTTATATACAAGTTGTTTTCTTTTTTTAATTCATTTGCGTTTTGTTTAACGTCTAACAAATTTTTCACCTACGCAATCGCTGTCAGGTTTATGAGTGTAAGAAACCTGAGTGACTGAGGTAAACCAGGGAACAGAAAATCAGAGTGCCCAAGGTATATCACCGAATGGCAAGTTTTATTATATTTATTTATTTGACTGTGATGGCCACAGAAGCCCCTGGGTCATTGCGCTGTGATGGCGTGCTCACCATTTTGGCCACAGAGGTCGCTGGGTCATTGCGCTGTGCTGGCGCACTCGTCACTTTGGCCATGGAGGCCTCTGGATCATTGCGTGCTCACCACTTTGGCCACAGAAGCCCCTGGGTCATAGCGCTGTGATGGCGTGCTCACCACTTTGGCCACAGAAGCCCCTGGGTTATTGCGCTGTGATGGTGTGCTCACCACTTTGGCCACAGGAACCCCTGGATCATTGCGCTGCACTGGTGTGCTAACCACTTTGGCCACAGAAGCCCCTGGGTCATTGCGCACTCGTCACTTTGGCCACGGAGGCCTCTGGGTCATTGCGCCGTGATGGCGTGCTCACCACTTTGGCCACAGAAGCCCCTGGATCATTGCGCTGTGATGGCGTGCTCACCACTTTGGCCACAGAAACTCCTGGATCCTTGCGCTGCACTGGTGTGCTAACCACTTTGGCCACAGAGGCCGCTGGGTCATTGCGCCGTGCTGGCGTGCTAACCACTTTGGCCACAGAGGCCACTAGGTCATTGCGCCGTGCTGGCGCGCTAACCACTTTGGCCACGGAGGCCTCTGGGTCATTACGCTGCGCTGGCGTGCCAACCACTTTTGCCACGGAGGTCCATGGGTCATTGCGCCATGCTGGCGTGCTAACCACTTTGGCCATGGAGGCCCCTAAGTCATTGCGCCGTGCTGGCATGCTAATCACTTTGGCCGCAACTGCAGGGGTAAGTGACAGTTCTCGAGTATCCTGTAACAACACCATAAACACTGCCCAAACATTGATTGTGGCCTGACATTTTTGAGCTCTTTGCTTCAGACATGTACATATGCTTATGCAGTTCCCATTCCACAATAAATGACCTGAAATTTTGTCCTAACTGAGCTTCACATTTTGCCCTAACTAAGCTGCACATCTTGTCCTAACTGAGCTGCACATTTTGTCCTGACTGCGCTGCACATTTTGTCCTAACTGAGCTGCACATCTTGTCCTAACTGAGCTGCACATTTTGTCCTGACTGCGCTGCACATTTTGTCCTAACTGAGCTGCACATCTTGTCCTAACTGAGCTGCACATTTTGTCCTGACTGCGCTGCACATTTTGTCCTAACTAAGCTGCACATTTTGTCCTGACTGCGCTGCACATTTTGTCCTAACTGAGCTGCACATCTTGTCCTAACTGAGCTGCACATTTTGTCCTGACTGCGCTGCACATTTTGTCCTAACTGAGCTGCACATCTTGTCCTAACTGAGCTGCACATCTTGTCCTAACTGAGCTGCACATCTTGTCCTTACTTAGCTGCACATCTTGTCTTAACTGAGCTGCACATTTTGTCCTAACTGAGCTGCACATTTTGTCCTAACTGAGCTGCACATTTTGTCCTAACTGAGCCACACATTTTGCCAAATGCTGATAGTTTAATTCACCTTAGAAAGGTGTTTTGAAGGTAGGATAATAGCCTACAGGTAAAATGTAAGCTTCATCACCAGGGGTAAAAGTGCGTGCGCGTGTGCGTGTGCGTGTGTGTGTGTCTGTAAAAATGCATGTTTTAGGACAAATTTTCAAATCATTTGCCAACACTGAAATACACTTAACTTGTATTTGACACACTAACCTGACTAGGCTGTAGCCAGTGTACAGGTATATACAGAGCATCTTCACACGTCTGTATGCCAACCCAACATGACTCAAAGGGCCTCACATTCAGGTCAGTACCACCTGTAACAGGAAAAGGAAACAAGTTATTACAGTATTGAAAGAAAAGAAATCACACCCTCTACCAAAGTAAGAGATACCACATGGGAATAGCCTAACCTGACTGGTACCCTTCCCAAATTTGTACACTGGTACCTTGATACTTGTAACATGAGCATTTGAAATAAACACGTACAAAACAGAGTGCTGGTGTGCATCAACTGGCACATACTGGCTCAGAATGCTAAATTTTCATCTCATATCTGAAATTCCTTGTCTCTTCCTGAATTGAGTCTCTAAATGTCCACGAACTTCTAATCAAACATGAAATAGAAATTCCGCAAAATATATATGTAACAAATTACTGCACAGCTCATACATGTGCTCTGCTGTCGTGGAGAAACTGACCAGCCTGTATAGTTTATCTATTTATTTATTTGATTGGTGTTTTACGCCGTACTCAAGAATATTGCACTTATCTGACAGCGGCCGGCATTATGGTGGGAGGAAACCGGGCAGAGCCCGGGGGAAACCCACAACCATCTGCAGGTTGCTGGCAGACCTTCCCACGTACGGCCGGAGCGGAATCCAGCATGACCTGGACTTGAACTCATAGTGAGCGTAGCCTGCATAGTGCTGTAAGGCATGCATCGTTGTGCACTGCCTGTAATAAATACTGACCTGGAAGTGCCGTTCTGCTTCAAACACCAGTCCTATCAGCCATGGATGCAGGATGTGATATTAGAGCCCTGATTACTACCACAGAGGTAATATCTTTGAAAAAGAACAGAAAAGAATAGTTATAAAGAGAAATACAGAAATGAAGAGCTTAACATTTATGCCAATCAAGAGTCTCCAGTCTTCCTTCAAATGGAATGAATGATCATGACATAAGGTCACGTCAGCAATACTTCAGCAAATATTGTAGCCTCTCTCCAAATAGAAGCTTGACTCCAGTCTGATTTGAACAGCAAGCCTCATGTGCTGCCTGAATATTGCTGTTTTTCTTAACAGTTTGTAGACTGACTTAAATGAGAATAGCCAGAGTTAATTCCCTTGTTAAAGAGGCTATGCCAGAAATTTTTTGGCAAAACTCCATACTTGCTACTTGCTAAGTTCAAGTTTTCGTCACATGTCCTCAGTTGAAATATACAAGTCAGGTCCATTTATACTTGTGAAATGAATGACAGGTGTCACTTGACCATAACTAGCCAATCAAAAAGGTGGTTGAACACAAACACATCACACTCACCAGTCACAGGTCTTACCTGTCAGATCATGGTCTTAGTCACATGACATTGTCTGGTTACGTTGCATTGGTTACCTAGGATCCATTCTGTCTCATCTTGTCTCCACCCATGTCACACGGTGTGATGCACAAACATGTAATCACCATGGCAATTCATACAGACAGCACTGTCTTGCCATGGTGACTACACAAATGTATGTACACACCATTGCATTTGGGTCAGGATCTGAGGAGTTGCCTCCCTTCAGATGTCTTATGTTGGTTTACTTTTCTACAAGAACCTTTTCTCTTGTGTTTCTGTGTCTCACAGTCCCAGATGTTGTCTCACAGTCCCAGACCTTGTCTCATCCTCCAGGGGTCAGTTGGTTTCATGTACACGTAAGTTACGTTGAATCCTCGTCACATTTTCTGGTCACATCAAAAGCTTGGTCTGTCGGTCCCACCCATACTTTTTTAAACCATGTGCAACAGTAACAGTGATTTTTTTCTCACCATTTAATATTCCTCAGATTTTAACCAAGTTTTGCTGGGATTAACTTCTCGTGGAAATTCCCTTAGAGTTTATGTCCCCCAGGGAATTTCCTAAGAATACAAGTGCTGAGATAACTCCAGCAATCACAACTCCCCTCTACCCCAACCTCTACCCCCACTTTACCCTGTTTTGCAATTTGATTCTGGCACAGAACTTCTGAGGGCTGCTAGAAGCTAAGCACACTTTGCTCTCATCAAAAATGCATTTCCACAAGTAAAAATAAGCCCGTCTATTTGTTCAAAACTACACACAGATGTCCACTCAATCAGAAGCACATGTTTTGCAGCTCTCCTGTTTTACATCCCCTTGTTCACAAATGTCCACCTGTCAAGCAAAGTATTTCCACCTGTTCATCAGCATTGTGTCCAGTAGTTCAATTCTACATAGATGTACATCCCCCAGTTCTTCAATTACATCCAACTGTTCGCAAAAGCACAATGTACGTCCATTCACCACAGCATTATCATCTCTTAGTAAACATGTCCAAGTGTCCAAATTATTCAGTACAGCAATCTGCGGATGGTCTTTGGTTTTCCCCAGGCTCTGCTCAGTTTCCTCCCACTACAATGCTGGCTGTTGTTGTGTAAGTGAAATATTCTTAAATCAAAAAATAAATCAATCAAATATGCCGTAATGTTCACCAGTTTAACGTTCACTTGTGGATAGGACCCTGTTGTTCAAAACTGTCTTACAGGATACATGAAAAGTAACTGCAAAACAAATATTATGTTTCTATGCCAAATGAAGAAAATTATGCCCCTGAATTTTTGCAAAAAAAAAAAAAAAAATCATTTTGGGGGTACTTTTACACCTGTTAATTACCCCTCTATATTATGCATATTTTTCATCAACAGTCAAATTTTTTTCAGAAATTACATCATTGTTGATCTTGCTCAGAACACAATGTGAACTGGTGAACCGTGTCACTACTGTGTGGGCAATTTTGACATGTGCACAGATACTGCATGGCTTCTTTGGGCCAGTTTAGCGCCCCCTCCGTGCCCCTACACCTGTCCCCCATTCAGTCTGTTCCCCACACCTTTGCCCATGTTTGGCTTGTCCCGTTTGGTCTGTCCCCCTTTTTAAACAGGGATCACCATTGACATCAACCCTGCAAGCTACTTAATCTCGGGACTGAGTACATTGGGGCCTTCAGAAAACTGTACTTTAAAACCTTTTTTACCCCCCAAAGTGAAAGTTGAAAAATTTGTTTGTACTGTTACATGTTATTATTCATGATAATCTGCATATTAAGAAATAAAACCAAAGTTTTTTTTATGTATCCTTTAAGACGTATAAATAGCTGAGTCTAGTGAAGTCTACACTTTTGTATTTGGCTCAGAGTAAGTGTACAACAGTATGTTCCATTATTAACTAAATCTGATGCTGTTCCATTTGGCATTGGTTGCTGGGAATTGTTGAAATTGTAAATATATAATCCGACTTGATACCTGTATCATTTGATATACTTTTGATCAACCCTGGCCATGTGTCCATCTTTTACACAATGTATGATGTATTTCCATTGTTCACAGAGTCTTCATTGATCAGACCAGCATACCTTTTACATATCAAGCATTACAGTTAATGACTGCAAGTCCACCACGTCAGTATTCCTTTGTCACAAAAATGGTTAATGTCCATTACAGGCTCATTACTCACCCCTTTTGTCTCATACTCCTGTCTATGATCTGCATTTTGTGACTGTCAGACTTACACCAATGAGTTCATCAGTCTGTCCAGTAGATCATTTTGAAATGTCAGGTAGTTTATGATTCACCAAAGAGTCATTCTGTGAAAACTTTCAACATTTTGTTGACTATAATAAAGCCTTGCTAGTGTCACAAAATTGAAAATATAATCGGAATTCCACACACAAGACATTATTCCATAGAGTTGTATAATTGTCTTGCACTAAACTGTTCATTTGCACAGGCTATATTCAAACATACTCCTCATGCATCTACATGTATATGGATCAAGATTATTAAGTCTTCATTGCTCCTGTATGGCATAACCTCATGTACCATGACACGAATATTCATGAAACTTTTTTATCAGGAGCAACACCACTTCTTTTAAGGTAACATAAAACTGGAACTGCTATGACAAGAACTGCTATGAAAGATTTCTCATAACAAGTTCAATGCTATCAGATGTCGGTATATCCTTCATGCATAATGACATGAATGATTAGAAAACACCAGCTTTATCATAATCTATAGTGTTTTAAGCACAGATGTGTGCCTAATCGATTCCAACAGATTGAGAGGATTTCTTCCAAGAGTAAAATGTGTAAAGCTGTGCAGTTTTTTTTCTCTCACAAATTTGCTGGTTTATTGATAAAGTTGCAGACAAAAACAAAAATGGTTGCTTATTATAAAGAGATGTCTGATTTCCTATGAAATTACATGACACTGATTTTCTTAGTATTGATCGAAATACAACATATAATACATATGACATGGTGTATTCAAAACTGTCGTTAGATCAAATTTTAACTTGAGCTACATGATAGTACCTTCTCTCTCACATCAGAAAGCACGAAATGCTAAATGCACCAAGCATGAGAAAATATTTACAAAGTGAAAATCTGCATACCACATAACTATGTATTAAAACTACGATATTTTGATTTTCAGCAATAAAATGATGGTTATAAAAAAAGAAGAAAAGAATAGCTTCTTGCGAACAAAAACAACTCATACACAAATATTACATATTTAAACACTTTTGCTTGGAGGGTCAGATTGAGACCTGTTCATTTTCTTCCCATGTGTTCATGTTGAAGTCTCAGTTTCAAAGTTGAGGTGTCTTATGTTTGGTCAAGCCATACAGTAGTTCAAACACATAATAGGTCCGAAACAACTTGGCAAGTCTGCTGGCAGCATCTAAAGTGTCTTGTTACATGTACTGTATTTTGGTCCTCGTTTTGGGGGAAGAGTCAAAAAGCAGAAATAGCTAAAAGCAGTTTTTACAATGCAGATATCAGTAAAGCAAAATAAAATATATATATAAAAAAAAATATTAGTTAGAAAACTTTTTTAAAACACATTACTGATCTGTTTCCATTTGTCAGTCAAAATCACTACAAAATAATATTTTTAAAATGATCATCTTACGTTTTATTACAGCTACGGTTTTTTCCATTATTTCTACCTTTCCTTTAATACATTTAAATAGTCACAGAAATGTTCCCATAAACTGGAAAAAAAAACAGTCCACAACAAAAATCTTCTGCAGATGACACACATCCACAGAAGCATTAGACAAAAAAAAAGATTAAAAGGAAGTAGAGAGACTGTCCTCTGTGTGAAAGTCCAGTAACAAAGGTTCTGCTAACAGTCCACTGAATGTTCATTGTATCTTTGTCGTGGAAGTCTTCTGTTAGCTCAAGTCCCTGGAAACAGTGAAATGTTTGGTAAGAGAAGGCAATCGCAATGAGTGCTGGGTAAATACACTGAGACAACAGCAGAAAGTGTACTGTGCAGAACAGGCATGCCAAAAAGGTAAGCTCAAGAAACGAAAACACTTGAACATTCAGTACACAAGGGCAAATGTTCATAAAATAGTACAACTTGGTCAAATGAAGTGTCAAGTACATGTATTTGAAACTGCGAGTGAAAACTGGCAATGTATGATAAAACAAGGTGATTGAAACCATGGTTAACTAAGCAATGCATTTGCAGCAGTGGCAATGAGTAGAACCGAGTAACCAGTAACCAGGAGCAGGTCCAGACTGTCAAATTGTCACATAATTATCTTCCCTTTTGTCAGCTGCATTAAATGGGATTACATTATTTCCATACAGATCCACATGAAAGTTTTGTACCTAGAGGATCTGACACCATTGTTCATTTCATATGAATGTTATGAAATGAGTTGAGGAAATTATGCATATGTTGTTCGCTAAAGCTTGAAACATATGCAAAATTAATTCAAAGGGTTTCATAACTTTCATGTGAAATAAACACGAGTATTAAATTCTGTTTATCACATAACTGAAAACTGCTAAACGAGGTAAAACCCAACACTTTGTAAGTTCAAGCTCGGACACATTTTATAAATGTTAACAAACGACAGCCTGGCTCAGACGAAGCGCTGCTGGCTACAGTAACATGACTACGCGGTGAACATGTAGTTCCATGACAATACCACCTGCTTTAATAACGTACATGTATGATGTAAACAGCGAACTTGTGAAAAACAGTTTGAAAATAAAAATGATATAAAAACACGAAAATTCAAGTCAAGAAGGCCAAAAATTGTTAACAGACGAGGAAATATGTCGTCTGCACCGAGTGACCGGTGTCATGCCTATCACGAGTGATCACCACGTTGATCAGCCAGGGATGGTTGTATAGTTTCAGTAACCGGAGCATCACTGTGAACAAGGATGCGGAGCTGTCCACCTGATATGTCTCCGGAAAAGTGTGTTTGAACACCATACAATCTGATACGGGCAGCTGGTGATTCTTCCTCACAGATATGTTATTTGCCATGAAGTTGAAGTTGCTGCAATTTGCAGATCTGAACAGTGCGATGTTGTTGCAGCGTGCATTGTTTTGAATGAAAAATCAAAGTTTCCTCCATGTACAAGGCTTGCAGAAACAGTTGAATTGAGAAGCTAAGAAATACTTCTATGCTGAGCAGTGTTTTACAGCATATGGCTGAATTTATTGATAGACTGAATATTCTTGTGGCCGAATATCTGAGTGTGATACATTTGTTGTTGCCGGTATGACCTGGAGCTGCTGTGCAGATAAGTCAACTTGAATGTCAATGACGTCAGTGCTGACTATGAAATACTTTTCTCCCCTTTCTTTATATATATTAGTTTTCTCTGCCTTTCCTCTACCATCAATACTGACAAAACAGTCAAAACACAAAACCGTCGCCATTTCTTCAACACGGTAGTAAAAAAAAAGTTCCATCAATTTCGTTACATATTTACATCACGCGTATTAATATCGTTCCCAACACTTTCAGCCAATGAAATGTACTGCAACTGTTACGTAACTAGTCACATACGAAAAATATGTCATGGTTTTATGTCAATGCAAAACACTTCAGTTATGTGACAAACGAATTTATCTCACCACAAGACAAGCGAGACTCAACCTCACAAAATTAAGCGGTCTGGTCCTGTCTGAGGCTACAACTGCCAATCCCGCATGTGAAGTTCAAAATGCATTAAGATTTTAGGAAGTAATGCCATTTGGCTGTTTTTCCTGTTACCGACACAAAATGAAATTCCAAGCTGGCCAAATCTGAGGAAATCTACAGCTCTGTTTGCGCAAAAACACAACAAAAAGCAAAGGAAATTAGTAGTAACCTAACCTAACATTGACAGTTAGTGCCAACAGCAGTTGATTTTTACGAAAAACTGCTTTCCAAGACAGTCAGTGGTCGGGGAGATGAAGTATACTGTCTTTTATGAACACTTATTTCAAAGATGTACGGTATTTCACCTGAAGCTTGCCTTTCTTAAGTGACACATTTTGCTTGATTTTGATTGATTCATCCACCTCAGACGTCAGAGTTATTTTGTGAAGTTTGATGAATTTCTTATCCGAAAATCTTAAGATTTGGCATCAAAAGTATCATTTTAATGCCTATATGTGGTAAGTTCTCAAAATGTGTTTTTCCAGGGTAAACTTTAGGTGAAATTCAATTCCTAGAGGTTCATGTAACAGAAGAGAGAATGGTGGGATTTTCATCCACACTGCTTTCAAAAATGGTTAATGGTATATAGGAAAGAGGAGTTAGGGAAACTCTTACCAGCACTGCTCAAGTTCGCTGTTTCTTGTTGGGTGTCTGTTCTTCGCGGTGATGTTCATCTCTATGGTTATCATCTCTACGGTGATCTTCCTTCGGTGGGTCCGCCTCCAACACTTTCAGTCGGTTTCCCGCCAGAGTTTGGCCATGGAGAGTAGACATGGCTTTTTCAGCTGCAGACTTATCTGCATATTTTGCGTAGCCGTAATTTCGACCTACAACCAGAAGCAAATATTAATCACAACAAAGTAATTTTGAAATTCTGCACGTTTCATCAGCATCACGTTCTCTAGGAGTGGGAATAATTCATTCATCAAGTGATAATGATGATAACAATATCTGTATTATACTGATCAAAAGTGCTATAAATAATCATATTCATATTCCTGATTGAGAAAAACGCAAAGGTTACGCAAATATCTTAAAAGTCACAACTGGCAATTTTGTGTTAGCACAGACAACACATAATATAACCTGAGATATGATGAAGAGGTGCGGAAACAAACCGAAACAGCCACAGCTATTTTTTTCTGATGTGCTGGGCAACTCCATAGCCTAATTTTAACTCTGGAATTCTTAGGAGGCCATGGGGCTCAAGGATTTATCTGTGGTATTGAAGAGCTCAGGCCCATCACGATAACCCACTGATAAAATGTCCGCTCACACAGCTTTCCAATAAAGACAATTTGATAGCTTTTTTTCTCACCTCTGAGAAGGTAAACCTTGTCCTATTTTTATGCACAAATATGGCAAAAGACCTAACATTTTGCCCCATAAAGTGTATTTTTTAGAACCAATAAATGCCACAAGATATGATGTTTGGTGTTGAAACTCACATTTTGTGTTGTAGATTAGGATATTACCTAACTAACGAATCTCAAAACACCTTTCTAAGAGCAATAGAATCAGGCAAATGTACAACTTCACTCACAACCTAAACATTTTGGTTTTAGACATAGCGTCACAATAGTTTTCTTCTGCGCCGCTGTTCCTTGCCTGCTTTTTACACTCACCTAATAGAAGGTGCTGCTTACACTCACCTGACAGAAGGTGCTTCTTACACTCACCTGACAGAAGGTGCTTCTTACACTCACCTGACAGAAGGTGCTTCTTACACTCACCTGACAGAAGGTGCTTCTTACACTCACCTGACAGAAGGTGCTTCTTACACTCACCTGACAGAAGGAAGACATCAATGAGGTCCCCGAAGCGGCAGAAGGCATCTCTCAGGATCTTCTCGGGGATGGGCAGCGGTTGACAGACCACAAACAGCCTGACCTTACACTCTGTGCCCTCTGACCTCAGAGGCTGGGGAATAGGCAGGACCAAGTTACAGTAACGCACACGCTCAACCCCACAGGCGAGCACCTCCCCGGGGTCAATGCCAGCCCTTTCCAGTAACGAGGCAGCCTACAATTCAGTCCATATTTGGCTAATAAGGACAATTGTTTTTTTTCAATTGAAGTTTTCTCATTGCGTAAATGAAAGTGGAAAACTAATTGTTCAGAGTATTTGTGGACTGTTTGGTTCTATTCATGTTATTCAGACAAAAATGAATCCAAACAAATACTTACATAACGCATTCACTACCCAGCAGAGCCATCAGACTATATGCACATGTATGACAATGTCAACAATGGAACACAAACTGGCAATTTTTGTCAATAATGGTAGAGGACTAATTTAGGTTTGAGCTCATCTAGAGACAGATGACTGCAAAACTTCAGCTCAATACATAATGTACTTAAGTTGTGAAATTGGTAATTTACAATAATTAATATGCACGCAGAGCATCAATGATGGAAAATGTCATATATGTAAATCTTCAGCTCAATATCCCATCCCCAACATTTACTTTACATCCCTCATTTTACATCCCCAACATTTACTTTACATCCCTCATTTTACATCCCCAACATTTACTTTACATCTCCAACATTTACTTTACATCCCCAACATTTACTTTACATCCATTACTTTACATCCTCAACATTTACTTTAAATCCCTTACTTTACATCCCCAACATTTACTTTACATCCCCAACATTTACATTTACTTTACATCCTTAACATTTACTTTACATCCTTAACATTTACTTTACATCCCCAACATTTACTTTAACATCACTTTTCCTGTAATTGAACACTGATGCTAACACTGGCACCGCCTCTGCTCAGGTATGACATGAGCTATGCCTCACCTGGTGCAAGGTTTAGAACTAGTTTGCAGTGGTGTTCAGCAAATGTCTACTTGTGAAAATGTGAACTTTGTGAATATTCTTTAGCTATAATATATGTAATCCAAATCAAAGAAATGCCACAGGGTAAGCTTAGAAATGACATCATGGCCACAAAGGTTAGAACAACACAAGATAAAGATGTTTTGTAATTTGTGTCGAAGAGCTGTCACAGGGCAAGCTTAGAAATGACGTCATGGCCACGAAGGTTAGAACAACAGGACATAAAGATGTTTTGTAATTTGTGTCCAAGAGATGTCACAGGGTAAGCTTAGAAATGACGTCATGGCCACGAAGGTTAGAACAACAGGACATAAAGATGTTTTGTTATTTCTGTTCAAGAGATGTCACAGGGTAAGCTTAGAAATGATGTCATGGCCACAAAGGTTAGAACAACAAGACATAAAGATGTTTTGCAGAAACAGTTGAATTGAGAAGCTCAGAAATACTTCTATGCTGAGCAGTGTTTTACAGCATATGGCTGAATTTATTGATAGACTGAATATTCTTGTGGCCGAATATCTGAGTGTGATACATTTGTTGTTGCCGGTATGACCTGGAGCTGCTGTGCAGATAAGTCAACTTGAATGTCAATGCCGTCAGTGTTGACTATGAAATACTTTTCTCCCCTTTCTTTATATATATTAGTTTTCTCTGCCTTTCCTCTACCATCAATACTGACAAAACAGTCAAAATGCAAAACCGTCGCCATTTCTTCAACACGGTAGTAAAAAATAAGTTTTATCAATTTCGTTACATATTTACATCACGCATATTAATATCGTTCCCACACTTTCAGCCAATGAAATGTACTGCAACTGTTACGTAACTAGTCACACAGACAATATGCGCTTCCTTTTTCACTGCAGTTATCACAGCATATACACAGTGAATGAAGCTTTTATTTCCATTCTAACACATCACCCGTTCACAAATATTTTACCCTAATTTTAAGTTTTTACTACCTTTCCATTTTCAGATACCTTCGATTCACCCCTTTATTTGGATTATACTTCTCATGTGTAGATCGCTCCATGGAAGAGTCTAGTTTAAACAGCCACAATGTCCACACATCGAGAACCAATAAAAACACCGCATTTCACACATGATATGTCCACGCTAATTGTTTGAGACATTCCCTAAAGTAAGTCTTTGTGCAAAGGCTTCAATCAGTGTTAAAATACGGAAATAAAACTAAGAGACTGAAAGACGGCAATCATGCATGAGTGGGATATTTAGCTAACAAGGTGACAAACACTATACACGAAGCTATGACAGTCAGCAGCAATGAATGCACTTCGTAAACTGTCTACATGTAGGGAGGATGTCGGCCTGCAGGCTTTGGTATTTCCGAACACTTACTTGCCCTTCTTTCAGAGGCATTTAGGAATTGGGATGGTATAGATTGACAGAGGCATTACTTATGGATAACAACTCCTGGATTTATTGTGTTGGTGACGTTTTGATGTAGGTTCTTACATCGTTATCAAACCATATGACTTCTTTCATATGGTTTGATAACGATGTAAGAACCTACATCGAAATGTCACCAACACAATAAATCCAGGGGTTGTTATCCATAAGTAATGCCTCTGTCAAACTTACTTGCCCTTGTCACCAGATAATCAAGCGCCCAGCGTGCAATGCAAACATCGGGAAAAGAGGTAGGGTTTTTATGTGGGCGCTGGAAAATTTTATTTGCCACATGAAGTGATAAAGACTGGACAATTTGGACTGGAGATGATCATCAAAATTTCGATGGAAAATTAAAATAAATAAATTAACATGTGTACGTAGAATTGCTGTTGTTTTTCGTTGTTTATACTTCGTAGTTGCTAAGTGTACATAGGTCCGTCAACGAGTGTAATCAGCTCCCAAGTTTAACAAGTTGACCTACAAATATGTTGACCTACATACATGTTGACCTACATACATGTTGACCTACATACATGTTGACCTACATACATGTTGACCTACATACAGATTACACGGCTTCATGCTGATGACGTCATATAGCTTGTTTTCTCAGCCGTGCCATCCTATCATCCCTGCGGTTGGAACAACCCCACTGAACACTATGATGTCACTCTTTGACAACAGTCCTGGGTCGCTTGAAAAAATTCGCTGCATATACAGTCCGATATATGCAGTTGACGTCCCTATTCTCTGTGTAGTACCCATTTGGCAGATGTGTAAAAATTCGTAATTTATGTCTTGGAAATGTCACATGGCAAGCTTAGCTATGACGTCATGGCCACCAAGGTTAGAACAATAGGACATAATGATGCTGTGTATTTGTGCCTTACCCTTTGGAGAGTCCCACCCCCAGCAGACATAGGTGATGTGGACTGTCCCCCCATAGAGCCATACCTAAGGAAAGATCAGAACAGTTCACACATTATTACAATGCAACTACAAGAAACTATACTAATGTTCTAATCCTCCAGATATATTACTAATCCTCCAGATATATTACTAAAATATACAGTTTTCTGATTAACAGCTATTCTGACTTCTGATAATCAATCAGTTCACTAAACTGTCTTTATTTTGTTTATTTCAGTCAAAAAAATAGCTTACATGCACTTTGGCTATGCAGCTGTGTTGTGCTTTCTTTAATCATTCCCACAAATCTTACTGACAGAAAACAAGGGACATAACCCTATACTGAATGCGAAACTGCATTAGTAAAAAACACCATATATCTAAGACAAATTTGCTGTTGTATGATTTTTTACATTTTGCGATCTGCTGCCAAGAAAGGGTTACCTACTCTGACATCAGAGAGTGACCTACCCTGACATCAGAGGGTTACTTACCCTGACATAAGAGGGCTACTTACTCTGACATCAAAGAGTTAACTACCCTGACATCAGAGAGTTACCTATCCTGACATCAGAGGGTTACGTACTCTGATATCCGAGATTAACCTACTCTGACATCACCGGGTTACCTACCCTGACATCACAGGGTTACCTACTCTGACATCTGAGAGTAACCTACTCTGATATCACTGGGTTACCTACCATGACATCACAGGGTTACCTTCCCTGACATCAGAGGGTTACCAACCCTGGCATCAGAGGGCAACCTTCCCTGGCATCAGAGGGCAACCTTCCCTGACATCTGAGAGTTACCTACCCTGACATAAGAGAGTGACCTACCCTGACATGGATGAAGAGGCTAGATCGGGTGGAGGCTGCGAATCTGCGTATCTGACGATCAGACGGCTGCCAATAGGATACTCAAAACCATCCAGTTTATCGTGGGCGTATGCAGCGCACTGTGAGGTCTGGTACCGCGCATAAGCAACACCTGTTTGCTCATTAAGATCGCAGTACTCCAGGCCGGGGATGAGGTTGAACAACCTGCTCAGGTAGCTCTGGGTCATGCCCAGCGGAGCAGTGATGTGTAATCTCTGACAACCGGAGTTAGGATACTGCTGTAGCATCTCTGCTGGGCCCATTCCTCCTGAACAACAACACAGGACAACATGTTTCATTACTTCTCAAATACATTAATCATTGCATTTATTTACATCATTGGTGCCTAACCTCATACTCTAAAATGTTAACGTGGCCATCTGATTTACTGACAGAGGAAACGGGAGTGCCCAGAGCAAAGCACCGGACACAGTACGGGAAGAAAATGTTCCGAAACAAAAAAAAAAAATGTTGATTATTGCATCCTCAAATAATGACGATTACGGTAAATGTCCTAAAGTTTTGTCAATGTCTAAGCTGCACATTTTGTCTGATTTCAAGACTTCTGTTTATCTTCGAAAGGTGTTTTCAGGTTTCTTTGTGAGGTAAGACATGCCACTGGAAAGATCTATTTTCTCCTAAAAATGAGATTTATGGGTGAAACTTTACAGGATTTATCGTATATATACTGTTAGCATAATGAGACCCTCTTACAATGTACAAACCTGAACCTGCAGATAGTCATGATTTTCTTCCAGGCTCTGTCTGGTTTTAATTATTTATTTATTTTTTTGGGTGTTTTACGCCGTACTCAGGAATATTTCACTTATACCACAGCGGCCAGCATTATGGTGGGTAGAAACTAGGCAGCATCTTTGGGAATCCCACGACCATCCGCAGGTTGCTGGCAGATCTTCCTACATAAGACCAGATAGGACTGTCTGGTTTTGTATCTCAATATTGCTGGTCAACATTGTATAAGAGAAATATCCTTGAGTATGGCGCAAAGCACCACTCAAATAAATTTATTTATTTTATTTATCTGATTGGTGTTTTATGCCGTACTCAAGAATATTTCACTTACACGTCAGCAGCCAGCATTATAGTGGGTGAAAACTGGGAAGAGCCTGGGGGAAACCCTCGACCTTTCGCAGCTTGCTGAAAGACCTTCCCACATACGTCCGGAGAGGAAGCCAGCATGAGATGAACTTGAACTCACAGCGAACGCATTGGTGAGAGACTCCTGGGTCATTACGCTGCACTAGCGCGCTAACCAACTAAGACAAGGAGGCCCCCTTAAATACATAGACAAATAATTAAATCTTACCACTCTGCACTGGGGCGGGCATCTGGTGAGCCACCATGGGCATGTGGCCCAAGCCGTACTGTGGCGCGCGTCTATCATCCATCATGGGGTAATCATCATACACTGATGTGTCCGGGAACATCCTCTTAGATGACTGCATGCCTCCAAACCCTGATCGTGAGTCTGATGACGAATTAAACAGTTTATATATCGGTTAGAAAAATAAGAAGACACAATCACTCGAAACTTAAAGAGCTACTCCAGTCTGAAGATAAACCAGGAATCCTAAAAAACAAAATCATTACTAGTTATCATAAAATGTCCTCATTTGACATAATAATATCCCTTATGTGGCAATGAATCAGGCAGGTATGAAGTGAAATAATGCAGTTATGTGTATGCTGGAACAATGTATCTGTAAAAGGATATATTTTCTATCCACCAAAGTTTCCTTGGCATCATTGGGTTGGTGACTGTCACTGACAGCTTGTCAAATCATGCCAATTATATGATCCGGACAAACTTTTCTGAGACAAAAATTATCCTTTTTGAAGAACATAGAAGAACGTAATGGCTTATGCCACCATAAAAGCGAGAACTCTTGAGGATTTTGTGACCATGTAGATTTAAAATAAAAATATTGTTTTGAGGTTGTTACTACAAAATTTAAGCGCTAAATGATGATTACATGGCCCACACCTGTCAATCACTGAACTAATTTAATTCACAAATAGCAAATTCATATAGTAGATTCAGTAACTTATTTTCAAACAGCTGGCAGCTCCCTATATAAAACCGATGCATGTGCCAGCTTTTTACAGTTATATAAGTATTTTATAGTGTACACTGTAGTTTTTCGACAGCAAAGAATACATACATCTTAAATACGACAATATTTAATTTGCATTCAATATGCTGAGCAGACAAGGCTCTGTGCTTCTACTGGGTTATGAAGGTCAACACACGGATTTAATGAGGCAGCAAGATTGATGTGATTTTGTTGGGCTGACCATAACGTTCGCTGAACACAGATGGTTACATGATTAGCATTACCCGGTTTGCTGAACACAGATGGTTACGTGATTAGCATTACCCGGTTTGCTGAACACAGATGGTTACGTGATTAGCATTACCCGGTTTGCTGAACACAGATGGTTACGTGATTAGCATTACCCGGTTTGCTGAACACAGATGGTTACGTGATTAGCATTACCCGGTTTGCTGAACACAGATGATTACGTGATTAGCATTACCCGGTTTGCTGAACACAGATGGTTACGTGATTAGCATTACCCGGTTTGCTGAACACAGATGGTTACGTGATTAGCATTACCCGTTTGCTGAACACAGATGATTACGTGATTAGCATTACCCGGTTTGCTGAACACAGATGGTTACATGATTAACATTACGTGCTCAAAGGATGCTTGGGCTCAAATAGGGACAGATTTCTGTGACGTAATTCTGGGGAGACTACTGTTGGCGAAAAAAATGCATAAAACCAGCCTCATTATCAAATGATTTTAAGTGCCACATTTCTCAGATTAATGAATCTTTTCTCAATATTTCTTACACTCAATTTAACAATATACACAGGGGTAGCTAACTGTGAATAAATAATGAATCTGGACACTAATCCTTTAAAGTCAATCGGGTTTTGAAAATAACAACCCTATGACTACATACAAGAGAGGTATGTAGATAAGATTTTTTTTTTGCCACTCATATACCTTCATTCTTAAATCTTCATGTTTCATTTCATCCACTAAACCGGACTAGATTACAATACCTTGAGCACTCAAGTAACAACAGAGCCCCACCCTGCACTCCTGAATTACCCTATGGTGCAACATAAACAAATCGGAGACTTAACTGCATAAAATTCCCTCCCTTGTCATATCGCTCACCTCTTTCGTGCCTATCATATCTGAAGTCGTAATCATCCCTCTCTTCCCGCTCACGGTCGGATTTACGCGTCTTTGGTTCTGCAAACTTGGGCTTAAATGCTGTGAAAGTTACAAAATACATGTATCACAACATGTCATAAAATTATCCTATACCAGTACATGAATTCCATTCGTGAGAAGGTCTGGCAGCAACCTGCAAATGGTCATGGGTTTCTCCTATCATAATGCGGGCTTCCACTGTATAAGTGAAGTATTCTAGAGTACAGCATAAAACAACACTCAAATAAATAGATAGATAGATATACAGGAATTATCCCTAGTTCTGGGTATCTCAGAAAAAAAAAAAAACATAACAGCCACTGGAAACATGTACACTGGTAGTCAATCTGACAGTCATTATTTTTTTTCTTGATAAAAAAAAATTGTGGACCTTGCCATATCTGACAGTATTATATAAACCTGAGAAATATGGCAATAAAAACTGACCTTTCACAAGACAGCTAAGACTTCGCTCTTATAAAAAAAGAACAACAACAACAATGGGTGTGGGAGAAATTTAAATGAAATATTGCCACATTGTATGGTTATTTTGAAGACAGAGCATTTTTTAAGAATAAGTATTTTTTAATAATAATACCCATTGAACAAAAATGTCTGTTCCTTACAGGGGTCACAGCTTTCTAAAGCCACAGCAGCGTGGTAAGGACGATGGAACTTGACGTAGCCGAATCCTTTGTTCTCACCAGAGCTTCTGTCCCTTACCACCTGGGTATATTCAATGTCGCCATATTGCTGTGGAAAAAATAGCCAAACACATTTACATTAATTTGATTATCTATTTATTTAATTAATTAGGATTTAACTACAGAATAAAAAAATTCAGAATATATCAAAAGTGTCATCAACATATAATATTAAGTACCGCATTTTAACTCAAGTTGAGCATTTTTGAAGGGACAAATTTTGCTTGATTCTTATTGAATCACCTGCCTTACAGGGTATTTTGATAGTTTGAATAAGAAAAACTTAAGTGTTGCCGTTAAAATTATCATTTTAATATCTTCATGTGCTTCTGAAAGTGCATTTTTAAATTCCAACATTTAGGTGAAATACAGCATGCCAATATTTGCAAAATCTTTATACACAAGAAAATAATAACAACTGCTACCCATCATTCTCAGAAAAAATCAAAATATATCCTGCAAAAGCAAAACATAATTACTTTGAACTCTTGTTTCAAGTCGTCCTCTGAAAACTTTTTGGGGCAAACAACAAAGAGCCTGACAAGCTTCTCTTCTTCCCGCGGGTCCCTCACATTCCCATCTTTCCTGTTACTTGCAATAATTACCTGCAGAAAAAAACAGTTATAGTCAAATATGAAGAAGTATGAGGGAGTTGTCCATTTTATCATAATAGCATGAAACTTGGTACACTGCATGATTAAGACCTGATGACCATTTTTCAGATGTAGAGCCATTGCAAAAAATGACCTCTTTCGACAACAGCAGCCATTTTGTTGCTGCCATTATACAAATATGTATTTTCTTCACTTCCTTATGTGGACGAGATTTGGTAACTGTGCACCCATGGTTTGATGGTCCATATTTACTAGGATTCCATTTAGAACAACGCCAACCAAATGTTCTTACATGTAATACTCTGTAATATGCAAATTAAGGCTGCCCTTTTAGAAAAACCAGTTACAATATATTTGTAGAGGTTGTATAATATAGGACTTGAAGTACCAATGTCTGTCTTGATGGCTAAGCTAACAAATGTAGACACCTTGGACACTGTAAAATGCATGCTAATGTCTCTAACCACTGTGTGCACTGAAGAAATCAACCATTAGCATCACAGTAACTGTTGCACAGCAGCAGCTACAACAGAGATACATTGAAAATTCCTAGTTCCCAGCAAATTATGCTATTAAGAATTGATAAGCACCAAGTGTTGCCAATCTCTAGAAGACTAACAATTTACATTAAGCCAAGAAACTCTGGTTTTCCATATCATGTGACAAGGTGTTGGACATCATGACATCCGTGGGTTACAGTGTGCCTGCGTGATTCATTACATCCTTGGGTTACAGTGTGCCCATGTGAATCATTACATCCTTTGGTTACAGTGTGCCCGTGTAAATCATTACATCCTTGGGTTACAGTGTGCCTGCGTGATTCATTACATCCTTGGGTTACAGTGTGCCCATGTGAATCATTACATCCTTTGGTTACAGTGTGCCCGTGTAAATCATTACATCCTTGGGTTACAGTGTGCCTGCGTGATTCATTACATCCTTGGGTTACAGTGTGCCCATGTGAATCATTACATCCTTTGGTTACAGTGTGCCCGTGTAAATCATTACATCCTTGGGTTTCAGTGTGCCTGCGTGATTCATTACATCCTTGGGTTTCAGTGTGCCTGCGTGATTCATTACATCCCTGGGTTACAGTGTGCCTGCCTGATTTATTACATCCTTGGGTTACAGTGTGCCTGCATGATTCATTACATCCCTGGGTTTCAGTGTGCCTGTGTGAATTATTACATCCCTGGGTTTCAGTGTGCCCGTGCAATTCATTACATCCCTGGGTTAGTGTGCCCGCGTGAATCATTACAGCCTTGGGTTACAGTGTGCCTGAGTGCCCGCGTGAATCATTACATCCCTGGGTTTCAGTGTGCCCATGTCAATCATTACAGCCTTGGGTTAAGTGTGCCTGCATGAATCATTACATCCTTGGGTTACAGTGTGCCTGCATGAATCATAACAAGCAAGGAAAAAAAGTTGTTCAGTAAATTTCTGTGGTAGCTTACTATGTTCATAACAGTACCTCTGGATAACAAAGACCACAACCCCAGCTCCACATGTGCCTCCAGGTAATTTCTTTGGATGGGAAAAACCCATGGATCAAAAACCCAAACTGATCAAAGAATAGGAGGAACACAGATGGGAATCGTCTGTCATAAACCTTTACCCTTTTCAAACACAACAAGACATCCATGTATGTCACATGAAGTGTCTTGGTCCATTACAAGGAAATGGAATTGCTGTCTAAGAGGCATTAAGATAGGAAGACGGCTGAATTCAATGGAAAATAGAATGCATATACTTGATGACTTTATCGATGCTATTAATGTCACGTCCATGTAACAGATCAACCCCTTCACACCACAAGATACAGTGTAAAACTGAGAAAGGTGCTACACAGATCACTGATGATCACTTATAGGACAGTGTCTGGGAGAAAGCTTCAGCTGGAATCTAAGCAACCTCCCAGGACTCTGCAGGACCCTTCCTGAAAGTGTTCCATAACGCTCATACCAGACACGTGCATCAATTAACCTCCAGTACTGTTTCACATATAGACAAAGAAAGCATACAAGCTATGATTTAAGCTTCATGGGCCACGAGGGATGGGCGTAGTTCCAGTTTCTATTCTGGAATACTGTATCTAGATAACTTTTCCTGTGCACTGTTAGTGATGACAACAGAGGCGGGAGCTAGTGGTGCTGTTGGTTTAACATGAACGCAAAGTTTGAGGTAACAAAGTTCTACCAATAGATAATCTTGAGTAGTATGACAGCGTACACACCACCGCATCAATAGGTCAAATCATTGGTCTATGTAATGGAAAACATGGGCAACCCTTTCACAAGGGAAAAAAAGAACCTGTTTAAACTAGATACGAAATAAATGGCTTAAAAACCGTAGTTGGTTAGGCAGAGAAAAGTCAACAGTATTTAGGACGAAACCAACGTGCACAAGCAAGAGACTGTATTTTAAGGATCTGATTTCTGATCCAATGAAGATCCATAAAGTCCTGCTGTTCTGTCACCCACCTGGAAGACACATGTGACAATCTTCGTGAATTTTTTTTTCAGTTACATGAATGCATTAAAGAAGCATGCATACCCATCAACACTTTCGTGGCAAATTAAGCCTCAGAAAAGAATTGTACTAAAGGGTCCCTGTAGCAAATATATTAGGAGCCAATGTTCATTTATTTACTTATTTGATTGGTGTTTTATGCCATACTCAAGAATACTTCACTTATACGACAGCGGACAGCATTATGGTGGGAGGAAACCAGGCAGAGCATGAGCTGGACTTAAACTCACAGCGACTGCATTCGTAAGAGGCTCCTGGGTCATTACACTGCGCTAGCACACTAACCAACAGAGGAGACAACGTTAAAGGGCTAACCCAGTGGGCATCGTGTGGAACCATTATTTTAATGAGAAAAGCCTGTAATCACTACACCACAGCCCATTTCTACAGATTATGACAGAAAAACAGTCTCAGCATCTGGAGTCAGTATTTTGTGCACTCAACCACAAGACAAATATCAACTTACTCTTTGCAGCACCCTTATGTTTCTGCTCACAGCAGATGTCATGGCACAGTGTTACTGTGCGCACAGTAAATACCAGTGTATTGAGACCCAACATTGATAAAAACACGGTTGCTAGAATCTGGACTGGGCAGCTCAGTAGCAACGATATTTAAGAAAATGTCTTTTTCGGCAATGGCGGAAATAAAATGACTGAAAGCATACCTGAGATTGCTCTACATCTGAAAGTCTCCAGGAAACATAATTTACACTTCTGCCAAGATCCACGCTTTTATGGAAAAGTGTACAATTTTTGAACACATCACCTGTATTATTATTAGTTTCTAAACCTTTCTTGTACTCATTCAGTAACCAACATAGCAATGTGACTTTCAACATGGCACCGTACTACAATGACACCTTGATCAGTGATAAATTAAATACATATGATATACACAAAAAATCCTCACAAAATCATTAAGAGCAACTGCATTAACAGTTTGTTCTTCTGCTGAAAATGGCAAATAAATTTTTTTCAGTTCACTGATACTTACATCATTATTCAATTCAATTTTTACTCATATTACACCAATGTGCAGCCAAAAATGTTACCCAACTGTGAGCCCCCATACTCTGTTGTACAATCTTTACCACATCTATCAGTCAATTAGAGGAGAATACCTTGACAGGTTTGGGATGGCTGCCTATGGTTCGGCCATTGACTTCCTCCATAGCTAGGGCTGCTTCTGATGCCCTTGAAAACTTCACATAGGTTATACCTAAAAAATCAAATACATATTTCTTTGCTTATATATCTGTTTTAAGTTGTTTATTATGTATTGTATTCATCAGAATACAACCAACAGTCCAGGCCATCTATAATAAAGTTCTTTGTCGGGTTACACCCAACCATATAGGAAAAATAAGGTACATCAGTAGATATTTTCTTTATTTCTGCCATTGAAAAGATATGAATTTTGAGGAAATTAATACTAAAAGAAAAATATTAAACTATCAGCCAGCGGCAAGAAGACTACAACAAATCATGCTAGTGCTTTTTTTTATTTTTTATTTTTATACAAAGGAGAGATCTGCATTGTGATGCTATGGTCAGCTCACTGACAAACGCCCATCTCAATAACTGTCAAAGTTCACAACAAAGGTAAGTCCTGATTATTTGTGGTGTGCAGTTACCAGTAGTAAATCTAGATGGGCACAGTGTGCTATTTTAAAATTCTGGCATTCAGTGTAACACCTAGTCATTCCCTGCCTCTCTACAAACTGGCTAGTATGGAGGAGACCCTTTTCAGATGTTGTCCATGTGACAAAAGCATGTGACACACGCACACTGTCTTAAAGACGTTTAAAAGCCGCTATCACATCAACTCGAGTGGTGTAGCGATACAAGAATCTGGCTACGGGCCCGACACGCTATCTGATGGAAGTTCGAATCCCTAGCATTTCACAAGAAACAAAATAAAACCTTTCAGAAATGTATGACCTGTGAAATATGCAAAGCAGAGATCACATATATGACAGTGACACATGACAAAAACTAGAATAACAAACATCTAAATTTAAGCAGTAAACATGATGTCAGAATGCATGTGGAAATCAACACGTAAATATGACCCTAGTCTTTGAAATCTGCACCATGTTTGTGGGGATGGACTCAGTGTTACTGGTACGATGAATATCAGAATTTAAAAAATAACACGCTGAATTTATCTAGACAGAGTAATGTGTGGTAAGTATACCTTTGCTCTTAGCAAGGCAAACCACAAACTAACATGAGCTGCATTCATGCCAACCACCTCATTACTTAGGATAGTCAAATTATTGCTGGAATGAGCCGTCTGCAAAATAATGCCTAGACCGTCCCTCAGACCGTCATTTTGGCCGACCCCTAAACAAGATAAACAAAATAAAAAGCAAATAACCGAATTACATGTATATTGCAAACAAATAAAATTGGCTGTAACTTCAACATTTCAAAAGGGAATATATATATATATATATGCTGTATATATTTCAATGGCATTGTATTTTCTTGACACTGCCACAACAGAAGCCCCTTCATTGCCAGTCCCAATAAATGACGACCTGCAATTTTTCCGATTGTCCCACCGTTGTTGTTGCAAAATAAATACATGCACACCTTTTTCTTCATTTGTGCGTCGATCTTTCACAATCCAAATGTCTTCCACCTGGCCATATTTGGAAAAACATTCTCGGTACTCATCCTCCTTGATTCCTCTCCCGGCGATCACAAATAACCGACTATTTGGCGGAATATCGTTCGGTGTGTCACGAAGTTGTTCCCTGTACGCCGCCATTGCTATTGTTACGTCAACAACCCTAGGCTCAATGGCCATACCGCTTCCGCCGGGGCGCAGTTACCCGGTTCCCACAAACCACATACATGAGATAAGTGTCACCTACATGTACAAGAGATAAATGCATAATGTTTTTTTTAATATACATTTTGCCGTGTGTGATATATTTTTCCATACAGTTTCACAAAAATGATTGCACAATAAATGATTTATTTACAACTATGGTTGTATGTGTAGGATGAAAATATATTAGCCTACCCAGAGAACGTTTTTACTCCCGCTAGTGAAAAAACAGAAACAATTACATATGTACCTCGGCTCGCTTCACAAACTTCAATTAACGACTATCAATTATTAACAATCAACTAAAGCTTTAAGTAACGTTTCAATTATTTTTAAATTTCACTTGACCTTACAAAAAAAGGTAGTTAAATAGCTAGAATATTTTATCATGCATGCAACTTGTTAAAAGAAATACACTTCATGACTGAGAATAAAATACAACGTATATACAGTACCACGAACTAAAAAACAAGGCCCATTGCATCCGAGTATATGTATTGTTTTCTCAAATCTGTAACAAAGTGTATATTTGGCGCTTTGCAGCGATTTGCTGCACCGTTATCCAGTGTCTGGCAGCACATATGGCAGCAGCCTGACATGATTTGTGAATTAAACAAGTCACTCTCTAGACGTATAAATTAACCTGCTGCTGTTTTTATCCAGTTGTGTGAGGCTGGGTCCTTATATGAGAGGTCAGGCGTGATCGACAATCCTTGATCACGTCCCCTGTCTAGCAATAACAGACTCCATTTTCACTCAGTGCAATCATATATTTTTTACCTCAGTTTTACTAGTACAGATAAGGACATAGAAACGATGTTTATGTTAATTCCAGCCTCTTCATACACCTCCCAGCCTGTTCATTCATCTTCTAGCCTGATCATACACCTCCCAGACTGTTCATTCACCTTCTAGCCTGATCATACACCTCCCAGACTGTTCATTCACCTTCTAGACTGCTCATACACCTAACAGCCTGTTAATACACCTTCCAACCTGTTCATACACCTTCCAGCCTGTTCATAAACCTCCCTGCGTCTGCATGCACCCCAGCGTGTTCATACACCTCCCAGCGTGTTCATACACCTCCCAGCGTGTTCATACACATTCCGGCTTGTTCATACACCTCCCAGCCTGTCCATACACCTTCCAGCCTGTTCATGCACTTTTAATTCCACCCTCAGCACTAAACAGGCTATCATACCAGAGCCAAGACTGTCGTAGTTATTTAAAGGGATTCAGAAAACTAAAAAAGTGAACTTATCACAAGGTACAACGGACACTACATGGACAACTGCAAACTATGTAGAAACTCATTACCGTTATTTATTTATTTATTGTTTGTTTGTTTGTTTAATTACCAGATGTTGTTTTTTAGAAATCTGTCAAAGGGTTAAATCTATGGCAGCGTTGGGATACTATGATGTTCATTATGTATTTATAACTGGTGTTAAAGTACAAATGAACACAACTTTTAATTGATGTTAGCATGGATCTTAATACCCACGAATGAAAGATTAAAACAATCCCCACAAAAGATTCGCCTAATTGGAAAATATAAAAGACACTTAGGGAATGGTGACGCCAAAGTCAGCTTCTACTGGCACAGTTATCCATACAGCCCACTTTAGCATTCAACCATTCAATGTAAACGTATTTTAAATATTCAGAAATGTGAATAAAAATATTCAGATATATAGTTTTCTGCTGTCTGTTTTGGCGCGCTTCCATCAGTTTTTGAGCGGTCTTTTTCTTTTAAGTAGCATGTGTGAAGGATATGTCATTGCAGATCGTTTATCCAAAAGAATAACAAGTACCGGCTTGTTGATATTGTATGTCTCTATTATTCGTATGTTCCAAGAAAACCATTTATATCGTGATCAACCTTCAATCTTTGGTAGAATACGTTTTACCTCATGCTGGCAGGAGTTCTAATTCTTAACAGGCTTCCAAAAATCTGCAATAAAGTTGATAGTCATCCACGGTGATTTAATTGGATGTGGTTATACTAAATTCATGCCGGCTATTTGTTAGTGTCAACCAATGTTTGTATATAAAATGAGCCTCCCAAAGACTTTATACGCAGAACGATTGAAATTTATAATGAAAAATATGGACGACTAGTGAGCATTTATCTCCGGATAAAGTACGTTGTCTATATTGAATCGACAAGCTATTCACGACCCACCTGCCAATATGTCACATATTGCCAGGGGAAGCGCTTGACATATTTGTTGACCAGGTCACAGGGACAAAGGCTGAGCAACGAGACTACTAGAGAAGGGGAGACAACTTGGAAAGCGCTAAACACGGAAGATGCCCAGACAGACCGAGTAAGCCGGATAACTTCGTAAGTAAAGTGTTACAAGTTCCATATTTTATGTTCTTAATCAAGGACAGCGTTACTGTCTGTTATAGGCTTACTTTTCAACGCTGATGGGAAGAAACAAGCTCTTCATTTAATGTGACCGTCTCATGCGTCTCTAACGATAAAGGCTATTGGTATCACCAAGCACGTTGAGGCATTTGTCGTATGAAAGTGGACTGGTCATAGACGCCATTGTTGTACGAATGTACATGATACACCCGTGGCTCAGAAGTGTTGTACTGAGACAAATGTTCTTTTTGAACATACCAAGCATCTCTTTTTAACAGAACAACTTTTACCACTTCGGGATAAAGACAAAGCTCAAGCCGACGAGAAAAATAAATATTAATGTTAAAAAAAAATGTTAGTTTCTCAGCTGGGATTAAATCAGCTAGGTTAAACAAGTTGAAAGGTCTGATAGTATAATTACTTATTGAGTTTAGTGTAATGATTTTTAATTTGGATATGCACCGACAGCCTTGATTTAAAATTTATTCTTATACATTTTACAAAAAGCACCAAAGATTATTTTTGTGACGATTAATTGTTATATGCAGCTGTTTGTATCACGAATGAAGTTAACAGCGAGGGCTTAACCATAACCATTTCACTCCCTAGGCAAAAAATGTCTTTTAGATTACTGTTTATATCACAAGTGTGTGAAAAAAAGAAGAATAGCACAAGTTGCGCGACTCCTTTTAGGAGGCATGCAACGTTCAATCCTCGCCCTGGGCATAGAACTTTTAAACATATTCGCTTTCCTTGTTCGTGGGGCCATGTTGATAATATGCGGCTGATGGCCAGCTTTGAGCTGTTTGTACAGTTTTACGATAGTTAACTCACATTCAGATTTTTATTGTACCAAAACGCCATCAGAGCTGAGTTCAGAACGTTAATAATAATAATATAGGCACAAGGAAACAACAGAAATACAAGAGAGTTCATCTAGATGTATGTATGTCATTTCCGTAAAATTAGAACTAGATATCCTGTTATATAAGTTATATTTGTTCTTATATAAATGGTGTAATTGTAGTGAGTAGATGTTTATACTCTCACAATATACATCACTAGTCGAATATTGCGTGCAAGCTTGTGGCCGCGTGACGCGAGGAGTTCATCAGTAATTCGCCATTGGTCCAATGCATGGCTCACCCCGGACATTCCGGTTTCTTCCACTCATAAAAATGACCAGACTGATGTTAGTGAAAAGTTCCCAGTATGGCGTTAAGCCAACGAAATAAATAACTGCAGTGCAGAATCTCGGCAGCACACAGATTTTCCCATAATTTCTTATTCTCTGTAATACTTTGTTTGTAGGCAAAGCGCAGACGGAGGTTCTATCATTGTAAAGAGTACCATATAACATCGACGGTCAAGATGGCGAGCTTTAAAGAACAATTGCTCAAGCAAAAACTCAAACCTAGCCCAGAGCCTATGAAGGATTTCTCGAGCCCTAAAATGGCGGGGTTCATAAAACAAGCAGATATAGATGAATATCAGGGCAAGGTTTTAGATGTGAACACAGAGAAGTGGCTCGATCTACTTAAGGATGTGACTTTTACAACTTGCTACAGTTCAATCTCCATTGAGCAAGCTAGACTTTTTGTCAATGTTTATGAACGAATCTATAAAAATCTTGACCACAGAAGCATCTGTCGTCTTTCATGGGAGGACAAATTGTTACCGGAAGAGAACGTCATTTTGGAAGGTATGCGCACAGAGTTAGCCATAGCAATGAATGAGTACGTCAAAGAAGGTTATGTTTTTGTCAAAACCTCCAGTCGAAGTCCAAAAGATGGTCCGTTGGCTCAGGAACGTTTGGAACATTTGTATCGCCAAAGATTGTCGAGTTTTCCAGAAGAAGACCGTTCAAAAGAAAACACAAAACTCACCACTCTTTTGCAAGTTTGCTTTGACGCCATGATGGTCAAAAGTGCCGAAGAAGTGATGGACTTGTTCATGAGAAGTGAACGGATTTATCAAGATATGCTTCTGGCCTTAGCGGTTCCTGATAGATTCCACGAGAATTTCGTGATCCGACAGTTTGTTCCCATCGACGTTGACATGGAATTTCGGGGTTTTGTGTACAATCATGATCTAGTGGCTCTCTCACAGTACAACTACTTGATCTTCTCTCAACGGCTACTTGAGCAGCAGGGTGGCATTGAGCAAAAACTTATTAAGTTCTTTGAAACCGAAGTCAGAACACGTCTAATGTCTGAGGCATTCTCAAGCAACTTCATCATTGACTTCGCCATTTCCCAGAATGGTAGGTCTTAAAAAGTAAATAAACGCACAAGTAAAATCTTTGGGATGACTTATGCAACTAAACGAATGCTGACATTTTATCCAAAGAACCAATAATCCACAGGGATTACGGGCATGAATCGTATTATTAGCGGTAAGGAAGGACCTGTATGGTTAGGAGTATATACAGAGGTACCAACGTCTTGTTCTACAAAGCCACCGTGAGCTATTATTGAATTGTTTGCAACGATCATGGCAACATGGCATAAACATGTGTGGCCGTGAGAGTTATAATCTAGCTGGCATTCGATCTCTTTGTAGGAACTGTGCTGCCAGGCCCCAAACGGTAAATTGCTATATATATATATATGCGCCTATAGGTTTACAACATCAAATTATTATCCTTTTAAGATTGAGGCAACGTTCGAAACGAAAAGCTATACTAACGAAGAAAAAAATTATTCTAAACGATGGTAGGTGAAACGTGAACTATGTAATGCCATGCTATATGTAATCGTGTCGTTTTCAGGGACACCGAACGAGAAACTCTGGGTCATTGAAATAAACCCATACCTGGAAACGACAGATGGCGCCCTATTCAGCTGGCAGCACGAGCGCCACTTACTGGAAGGCAAAGGCGGTTTCCAATTTCGGATAACAACGCGACCAAAGCCAGGAGCAAAGGCAATGCTGCCAACACGTGCAAGGGATCTACTGAACGAAAATTAAAATACATTTTGAAATATTTTATGCATTCTTGACATGTGAACTAATTTGCGACATAAGTTAACTGACTATTTCATCTATTCAACATTATTTTCATAAACGACTGTAAACTTTTTAGTTGAATGTAGGATGTGTTTCATAATAGATAGTTCAATACGACACTGCGTGCATTTCCCTACACAGGGCGTGTATATTAGTGTGGGAAGTTGACAAAAAAATTCCAAACATAGCAGACGATTTGAGTTGCCCTATTTGAAAGTTTAAACGACTGGATTACTGTTGAATGATGGTTTACCAATGCTGCCTTCGACATATTACATTTCGGGCGTTTTAGGGAATCGGTGAAGAGCAAACATAAAGTAGGGTTCGAGCCGGGTTTTTTTTTTAAATTGTCCGCGTGTAAGCCTATATGACACACGCTTGGTGTTACCGGCCCCAAATGCAAGGCCGCGGGTTAAGTATAGGGACTGGAGAAGGTATTGATCATTTTAGTTTCTAATGCTTTGTTGCTGATCAGGGCCTTCGCCACTACCTGTGTTTGAAATAAACACAGAAAAATTTAGAACATTGAAATAGAGAGGGGAAAGTTCTTCTGCCATACTTTAACAACTTCGACATACAACACAGACGACTACGAACGGTGGGGACTTCGATTCACCCCTACACTCACGTCTTCGTATCTTGCCGTTGGTCTGTCCGATGTAAACCTCGCACCAACTTACAGAATTATAAGAACATTGAAATAGAGAGAGAAAGGTACTTCTGTTATACTTGAACAACTTCGATATACAACAAAGGCGACTACGAACGGTGGGGGCTACCATTCCCCCCTTCACATGGTCGTATAAACGTATATTCCCACATTAGGCAAACAGCACCTTCACCTTCTTGTCTGCATCTTTTTCGTTCATCACATCGATAAAATATATACAAATGTATATTGACAAACATGAAGTTCATACTGGAAGTCGTTTCACTTATAGCAGAGTGGTTGGTGATGTCAAACAAGTTCAAGTGGTAATAGATTACAGAACAACTGCTGCCTCATTCCAATACCAAACACACCACATACATAAAGCAGTCCCACCCACTTCCAGTACACTAAGACTGGGCTAACCAGTTTTACATGGCCTGTCCTATATATTTGATAACTTGATTGTTCAAGTGGAGATTTTTTCACTTTCATAATGGTAAGCCTACGCGTTTATGAAAAATCCGCTGAAATATAAGTAAGACAATTTTCGAATTCGCAATACTTACCCTTCAAAACATCTCTTTTTTTTAATTTCTACTTTTACACGATGGATGGCTTAGTTTGATGTACAAGGCCTGATCTTTGAGACCCCCAAAAAAAAAAGAATCACATTTTATATATATATATATATATATATATATATATATATATATATATATATATATATATATATATATATATATATATATATATAAAATGTGATTCTTTTTTTTTTGATCTATATATATATATACTGGTTTTAGCGTCACTTTTCGGGCGGATATCATAGCCCATCAAATCAGTGTTTTATTTTTTTAACGTATACTAATTACATATGTACATGAGTCAATTATTGGAATAATCCTTTTTGTGGTAGTATGTATATAGCTTATTGTATAGGTTCAAAAGCTGCCATGGTTATTTAACAGAAAGGAGATAAATAGTAAGCTATTTACAGAGATTTACGTTCTCTTAACATCAGAAATACATAGATGTACATTACAGACTTACATTGAGTTGCCTATAAAGGACTTTACACAGACAGAAAACAGCAGTAGTGCTTTTATTTATTGGATAACAGTTTTGTTCTCTTGCTTCCTCCTCTGTGACGTGGAGTTCTGGTGCTCCCGCCACTTATACCGCACGCCATCCAAGAAACACCTGCGTACTGGAAACCTGTGCCTGTAACAGGTGCGACAAGTATAATTGAGGAGCAAGGATGTCAGGCCTCATCCACTTAGTTGAAGCAAGAGATAGTCCTATTGTTATGAAGTCTTCAAGTTTCTGGTCTTCGTTTCTTTGGTGTTAATTTTCTTTGGTCCCGTGGGTCTTCTTATTGTTTTCCTGTCTTCTTCTTTGGTTGATTTCCTTTTCTGTTTCCAGTTTTTATTCTTGGCCTTCCTTGGCGGCGGAGACAGCACGTTTCATTGACTTGTAGAACAGTTTCTGGCTATTCTCCAGCCTAAGAACATAACTCCTGCCGATAATTTAAATGTTCATCATTGTTTTTTGTTCCTGTGAAAACAAATAAAGAAAACAAATATATAAGATAGTTCTTGTATGTTTAAATAGCGAAGCGGTTTTGTTTGTAAGATAAGGGGGGGTACTAGTTAAGCTCGGTGGGGTTCCTGGTCGGCTTGGAGGATTAGGAAGTCGTAGGCTGAAGGGAGATTGACGCCTTGAGCCTTGATCTCTGGTCAGGTTGGGATTCAGTCTTTTGATCTGCATGGCTTCTTGTGGTTTTCGTTTTCTCCAGTGGGGTTTATTAATGTTTCATGTCTTAACTGTGTTCCAGTAGATGGTGTGGGATTGGTTTTCCTGGATATGGTCAGCTATGGCAGATTTGGAGTCAAGTTTTTTGAACGGATGATTTGTGTTCATGCGAGTTTCTAGGGGTCTTCCTGTTTCAACTATGTAGGATTTATTGCAGTTACATTCTATTTGTATACCAAATGAAGGAACACAAATCATCCGTCCAAAAACTTGACTCCAAATCTGCCATAGCTGACCATATCCAGGAAACCCATCCCACACCATCAACTGGAACACTGTCAAGACACTGAACATTAATTAGTCACACTGGAAAAAAAAAAAAACGAATACTACAAGAAGCCATCCAGATGACAAGATCGCCTGCAAAACACGCCGTCGACGACAGGGACATAGGCCTACTAGGCCTAGGCGGATTTTTAGAATTCGATGAAAATTTGTCTGCACGAGCCAAAAAATCCGTCAAGTGTATCCTGCACCCCTGCCAGTTTCAGGTTGTTCCTGTACAAGAACTGTTCAGGGGAGGCAATATCCTCAATTTTCAACACTAGTGAATGTGTGTACGGGTTATCTGCTCCTATTAGCAGTCTGCAACTTTTTTCATTGGTCAATCGGGATATGCGAAGCGCTCCATGATTGGTTGTTCGGTTAGTTTACCTGCGTGATGGCGGAATGACAGAAGATCATTGACAGTAAATTAATTCTCCTTCAGGTGTGAAAACACGACGCTGTTAGCTCTGATAAAAGCAGAATTTACCGGACAAATACCTGTCTATCGCAGCTTCTTTCCGCAACGACATGGAAGGTATTTTTGACTTAGGTAAGACTAGCTTTCTTTTAGTTGCGAAATCTGTGTTTGTATAATCTAATATAGAACTCGGCCTTAATCTTGCAGTAAGCACCTTCAAGCCAGGGCGTATTTTGACGCTACAACAACAACATTGGTCATACGTACGGGCAAAAAAGTTCACAATTAATCTAGCTCTGTGCTAAAGATTACGGCCTTTGTCGTTGAAGGGAAGTATATTGAATGCATCATGGTTGTGGGGTGATGTTGGTAAGACAGTATTCATATAGTCGAGTAGCTCCACGAGTGCAGTTGACACCTGAATCAGCGCACCGAGCAGGTCGGTTTCACTCACTCCCCCCATGAAATCGCGGGTGTTGGAAGCAGAAAAACTTGCTTCCTGACGGAAAGCTCCCGAAATGCAGTACAACAATGAATGACCTGGTATATTCATTTTTCAACGACGAGATCAAACCTATCTGACCATTTCTGTGTCTGTTTCGTAGGTTCCAGTCACATAGGCCTACATACACTAAATCCATGTCTTTTCACTGCCGGAGTCTCCATCTGCGGGATTGAAGGCCTTGTTTCTATTTGATATAACCGCAAAATGTCCTGTAATGTGAGGTAACATGTGCTTGCAAGTTTTCCCACATAGGGGAAGCCTAATTCTGCACACAGAACTCGCAGAGGAATGAAGGTGTCTGCAAATGACCAAGCTTGGAAAGTTGTACTGCTGCCAGTTCTAACCGAGTCGCTTCATCTACATAATATTTCAAAATTTTCCAAGTTATTCCCAAAAGCGTTTCCACTTGAGAGTGTATTTATAGCCTGTATTGTACGAGCTGCTACAGAACTTATATGTATTTATAGCAGGATAGCTGATGACATATCTCATGGGAATCCCTAAGTCATTTGACGGCAAGAACGGGCTACTTAGTCCGTTTGATTTCTGCCAGGTTTGAGTGTGGCTCTGTACTGCTTGGTATGTTAGTACATCATCAGATCAGTTGAGCCACACACGTGTGGCTAAGTTTTGAGCGCCCGCATTCCTGACATAGAGGAGGAGGTGATAAATAACATGGACGAAATACTGATTTTTTGCTGATTCCCAAAGTTTTTGTTGCTAACACTTCTTCAGTTGTTTTCATGTCCAGTATGTTATAGCCATGTGGCCAAAGAGTGTGCAGACTATTGGCTCTGTTAGTCCAAGTACACTGACTTGGGTGAAGAATACTTGAATACGCCATTTCTGCTTAACCAAGAGTCAGAAGCCAACAACCTCTGTGACATGGTTGGGAACATGTCGCGGCCCGAATAAGCACATACTCTAGTTCATTACGTCTAGCTGGTCCAACCCACATTGTAACTTCTCCCCCTCCAATTGCCACACACAATTTTGTAATGGTATCCAATAAAGTATTGGGGGCCTCCGTGGCTCAGTTGGTTAGCGTGCTAGCGCAGCGTAATGACCCAGGAGCCTCTCACAAATGCAGTCGCTGTGAGTTCAAGTGCAGCTCATGCTGGCCAGCTTCCTCTCCGGGTGTATGTGGGAAGGTCTGGCAGCAACCTGCAGGTGGTCGTGGGTTTCCCCCAGGCTATACCTGGTTTCCTCTCACCATAATGCTGGCCACTGTTATATAAGTGGAATATTCTTGAGTAGGGTGTAAAACACCAATGAAATAAATAAATAAATAAAGTATCGTTTCACATGAAAAATGGCTCCAGGCTATATGCCATCATGTTCATGGCTTCTCAACAGTCCGTGTACTCAGACTAATGACTGTGTATTGTACTTCTGACTTGACACAGAATCAGATAATGCCATGTCTCATTTATTCCTGTTCCAAAACCACCTCCATGTCCCTCATAATAGGACCGCTCTCAATTACCTCCCTGTTTAATATGTGCATTTTTAGGATTAAGCTGTGGTTAGGTGGGAACTCGGGAACGTCTAGTGGCAAATGTCCGTGTTAAAGTAGCATTTTATAAATTAGTTGATGACCTACATGTAGCTTTAAAGCAGATTTTAATTTCGTAAATTTTTTTGGAAAGCCCTGGGTAAACCTTGTATACTTTTTAATTCATTCGCAGGTAATTTTAATACCCTGGCCCTAAATTAAATACAGTAGATATCTTTGGCGAACTTTTAAGCAGAAAACATCAACTTTGTTTAAGATCTCTTGACATTTTTCTGCGATTCTCAAAGGCTGATATCATGTTTTATATTGATCTTTTGCCTGGAAAATATTCGTCTGTTGTGACATAAGCTGAATACTGTGTGCTGTAATAGGTGAGCTCCCATTTCTCGTATTTTCACGCTATGACAAACTTTCCTACATGTTAAGTGTAGTTATATGTCATACTGGTGGGGCCTCGGTGGCTTAGTCGGCTAGCGCGCTAGTGCAGCGTAATGACCCAGGAGCCTCTCACCAATGCGGTCGCTGCGAGTTGAAGTCCAGCTCATGCTGGCTTCCTCTCCGGCCGTAAGTGGGAAGGTCTGCCTGCAACCTGCGGATGGTCGTGGGTTTCCCTCGAGCTCTGCCCGGTTTCCACCCACCATAATGATGGCCGCCGTCGTATAAGTGAAATATTCTTGAGAACGGCGTAAAATACCAATCAAATAAATAAATAAATAAGTAAATCATACTGGTGGATGACATAAGTGTAATGGTATGTCATACTGGTGGATGACATAAGTGTAATTATATGTCATACTGGTGGATGACATAAGTGTAATTGTCTGTCACACTGGTGGATGACATAAGTGTAATTGTATGTCACTTTGGTGGATGATATAAGTGTAATTGTATGTCATATTGGTGGATGATATAAGTGGTCTCAAACTTAATGTTAGACCATCTTGTCTGGTCAAATGCCCGGCGTGGTCAGCCATGTTGCCATGAAGTCTCGAACAGTTTGAGCAAGTATCAAATGTTCTTTATTTATGTTTTACTGTTATGTACATGTACATTGTTAAAGAAGGAATGAACTTTCTTAGTTCCTTCTTTTTTTACCTGAACGCTTGCATGAGGTATTCATAAAAAAATATTGAAAATTATTTATACTTAGATTAGTTTGCTTCAGTAGTTAGCTGTATTTGTGAAATATTTTTAAAATGTCTATTATTTGAGCTTTTTGGATACCGGTACAATTTATTCTGTAAATTAATCCTCAACCTTTAAAACCACTGAAGTATTTTTTTCAGGAAAATTTTTGCATACGGTTATTATGAAAATGAGGATAAAAATAGTTTGTTTGTGTCAATAGAGATACAAGCTTCATAAAACTGTGCAAACTATTTTTCTGCACCTCACAGCTCTATCAGAATGTTTCAAAATATTGGGCGCAGAGGGGTTTGGAGAATTAGGGTATATAGTGTAATTGTCAGCTACATGTACAGGTGGGCTTAAGCCTCAAAGATGTGCCCTCATCAAGGAGGATGCCCTTAGGAAATGCATGGTCAGATCTGTATAGCCATCACATGTACATAAAATATTCATGTTTGAGGGGGGGTGAGGTGGGTGGGGGCGGAGTGGTTGAAGGGGAATTGATTTAGGGGGAGGGTGGGCAGCGTGTTGATGAAGGTCTATATATTAGATTACAGATTTAGCTAACACCTAAAACTGCCATGCATTTGTTGTACCCATACATCATGTCTACATGCCCATGTGCATTCATGTCAGTGGGAAAATTGAAGATTTTTAGCTTCATTGTATTATTTATACATTATACCGTATATGTCATCTAGAAGTCCTCATTTATTTATTATGTGTTTTTACACTCTATAAGCGTGTGTTTACTCTGAGCACTAATATGTCGAATATTAAATTTGGTGTCCTGACAGCTTTGTACAGTGTCATCCACAGTCTATGAGTGTGAGGTACTCAATACAAGGGCTCAGTCTTTATCAGACAGTGTTATATGTTTCCGTTATGATAACATTTTGATAAGTGTTGTCAGTTGTTTCCGTTTCCCTTGATTCTGTCTGTGTTTTTGTGTCTTCAGCGGAAATCTTTGGGTTATCTTCACAAAGGGGACATCTATAGGTATACATGACAGGCAATAATTTCAGGTTGTCCTGTTTTTTAAAGACGGATATAGGTGACACATTCAAGTGCTATAAACAGTATATCCCTAGGAATCACTATGTCTGTGCGTCTGTCTGAAGACCCGACTTTGACCATGCATCTTCTCTCAAACAGATTTTGATGACCAAAACTTACCACACATCTTGCCTATCATCTAAACTTGTGCATGCGTAAGCTTAATGGCAATCAGCGGCAATTATTTTGATAATTACCCGCATTTAGGGCTTGTGTAATAGTGCTTTTCCATGTATTCAGATTTTGACCATGTAACTCTTGGAAGAGTACTGAATCTATTTCCACAAAACTTTGTATACATTCTTTTTTAATCATCTAAACATGTTTATGCTTAAGTTTAATTACAATCGGGTAATTATTTTCATAATTACTTCCGGTCAGGCACTTTGTACAAAATGGATTTTACTGTACACAGATTTTGTCTGTGCAATTCTTGCTTAAGTAATGTATCAATTTCCCTGAACCTTTATGTAATCTTATCACAAAACATTTACATGATTAATAATAATGACAGTAAAAAATGAAGCAAAGTTTTGCAAGTGCCTAACATTTCGAGTACCTACTTAATAAAGAGGAAACCTAACGAATCAACAACTTCTTTCATGTTGTTATGGTTATGCTTAAACTTGGCTTAAAAACAACAAGAATAAGCCTAATCATATAAAGCATAAGAATAAACATAGCAAATGTTAACTATTGAACATAACATTTAATACAAGCATATAGCCATAGCAAAGCTTAACACTTAAACGATACCATAAGCATGTAAACATATCATTTGTATTAAAGCTTACATGCAGTCTGAGAGTTTGGTTTTTTATTATTATTTTCATTTTCATTTATGTTGTTTAGAACTTAGAACATTGGATTTCTGCGTAATGACCAGTTCTAACCATACACAAATAATTCCAGCTGTATATATTCTGTTCTGATTGCTACATTTCTCCATTCAAACTGGATGTACCAGTAGTGCAATCAATGCACTTCTGATTGCTACATTTCTCCATTCAGACTGGATGTACCAGTAGTGCAATCAATGCACTTCTGATTGCTACATTTTTCCATTCAGACTGGATGTACCAGTAGTGCAATCAATGCACTTCTGATTGCTACATTTTTCCATTCAGACTGGATGTACCAGTAGTGCAATCAATGCACTTCTGATTGCTACATTTCTCCACTCTGTACCAGTAGTGCAATCAGTGCACTTCTGATTGCTACATTTCTCCACTCAGACTGGATGTACCAGTACTGCAATCAATGCATGCCACAAATGGCCCATGAAAAAAACAGTCTGTATGAAGCCAAACTACATGTAAGCAACATGATGTCCTGTAAATTCTTTAAATGTTTTGTTAGTTTTCTTTATTTTATTCTTGAAAATGTTGACGGATGGACAAGATGGAAAGTGGTATTTCAGATGAAAGACCATTCAGAACTGTCCAGGAAAATAGTTGAATTTATTTTTTTTTTTAGAATTTATTCCAACCGGGTAAAATTGTGTTAAAAGATTAGATTCAACTTCGGGCCTGTTGTGATCCAGAAGGTATCGTTTATTTCACATCTATAGTTTTTGCCTGAAATAACTCGTTTCAAGGTCAAATAGGTGAATGCGTTCACAGATCTCTGTGCATATACATTTTTAACGATGAAAAGTAGTAGTCTAATCTGTGTTAAGTAGCAAACACCTAATGTGACATCTCTGATCCCATTGTGCTTCAGAAAAGACCACCATAGAATCAAATATTCAAATACACTTTATTTGGTTAAACAAATTGTATTTTCTATTTATTCGATTTTCCTGGACAGTTTTTTTTTATTGGTCTGTCATCTGATACGTACATAGTTTTAGAGCGGTCTTTGCTTTTAACCAGAGGCTTGCAGGACTGCATGTTGTACAGTCAACAGAGACAAAATATAGTAAGTAATTTACTAGTATCCGGTTATTGTCTTCCATTTTTACATATATGTATGATTTATGTAATGGCATGCTATTTTTATGTCAGTTCTAAATTGATCTGACTCACTTCTCCATAGATTCACATATTTACTTTCACAAAAAAAAAAAATAAAATGTTTGATATAGAAATCGAGTGGTAATATGATGATGTTTTGGCAGTTTTACAGTGCAGTGATTAGCAATATATTTAGGCAACACAGGTCTGAATATGTACTACAAGTATTTTGTTCAGTCAAAATTCTTTTAAAGGCTGATTTGCTACATCCCTTTTATAATGACTGTCACAAATCTGCACCTGTGGTTCTTCCATGGCTTGATTGCCACAGGAGAGGCTGTATATGTAAAGTTTGGTTCCATTTGGCTGTGTGTGTTATTAGACCAGGAGACAGGTGATTCCAAGGCTCAGGACTGTACCCTCATGACCGCCGTCTCATACAGGCAAGTCCAGGCGTCTGGAATGCAGGAGTTTCTCACCAGGAGGTCTGTCAGTACTTGAGCCCTTATATTCTTATGATAATTGTCAGAGCTGTCAGAATTAGGTCAGTCTATGAAATCAGCTCTGTCAGACCACTTCTATCCAATCACTGGAACTTGTACTGCTCGATGTGCATGTACAGTATATAAGTACTGGCCTTCTAATTGTGTTTACATTTCCGGAAAGGTCGGAAGAAGTTTTGATATTCCGACACCTTGATGAATTCTACAGAACACGTAATGGAGGGCGATGGACTCAATATATACTAAATTAGACAGTCTGTAAGGTGTGAGTACATGTGTTATCTTAGTATTGATGTAGTTAATAATTAATATACATGCAGTGTGGTTTTGTCCTGTTGGATCATGATATTGTACGTGTACGGTTACAGTAAATACTTTGGCTTTAATCAGAAGGTTTAATTACCTTTATAGCTGTTTCTTGAATCATGCACGTGCTGTATTTCTGTATGGTGACCATCATATACGTGAGATATTCTACATAAATATGGCACAAATACAATTTTTATAGCAATACCTGCATATTTTATGGTTGTTGAGTTATTTTACATGTTTATGGTATGTTAAAGTTTTACTTTACTGTAAATCTTCAACCTTTTCAGTGATATTTATGCCTATAATTATTATGAAAATGGTGGCAAAAATGACTTGTTTGTGTCACAGAAGATTTATTTGTTTGTTTGATTATTGCTTTATATCTTATAGACTCAAGAATATTTCACTTATACAACATAGATCGGCATTATGGTGGGAGAAAACTAAGCAGAGTTTGGAGAAAACCCACGACCATTTGCAGGTTGATGAAAGCAGAGGTGGCCAGTATGAGCTGGACTTGAACTCACAGCAACTGCATTGTTGAGAAGCTCTGGGGTCATTGCCACCACACTGGCGTAATAACCTGACCTCGGCCACAGAGGCCTCAGTGTCACAAAAGATCTGATCTTTCCTAAAAGTTTGCAAATTATATTCCTCTACATCCCAATTTTCTCTCAGAATGTTTCCAAATATTTGTCACAGCCAACATTGGTGGTTGAACAAGTTAGTGGAAGTAAAATAAGACTATTTATTTGGAGAATATTGTGGCCTTTAAGAAGAGCATTTTTTTCATGCTAGATGTACCTGATGTATGTTAATCAGAGGAACAAATATATTTTGACATTCAGATTCCTTAATTCAGAACCATTTTGAAAAGGGAATGTTTGAACTATGTTCAATATACCGATATTTAATTGCTGTTTTATAGTATGTAAAAGAACTGGGTCTGTATTTATCTGATGACTGAAGGCTTAAGTTATATATTCAAACACAGCTACAAATAAAGTGCTGTGCTCCAGAAACTTTAAAATTTGTGCACTGACTCTTTTACTGGGGAACAATGCACACTAACCACAATTTGAGCTATAAAATCCTTTTCTGACTTTTGGCTTTTGAAGGACTTGCAATTTGTGACTTCAGTCGTTAGTTGCTTGATAAATACAGGCCCTGGTCTCAGATTTATGAGTAGAGGAGACCATGAATTATGGGCGTAACACTGACCTCCTGACGTAAAGCTGTGACCAAATCAGCGAGAGATGAATTTGAAAATTGGCCATTTTTCAAGTTGTTGATTAAGGGCCTTTGAGGGAACTAAATTACCCTTGTAGTTAGAACCTGATAGGGGCCAATAATGGTCGATAATGATTGGGTCATATGTACTTGAATCTTCCTGTATATTTTGCATGCATGTGTTGATCATTACACTTGCTGATTGTCACTGTATACACGCACCAGTATTTTAAATTTACAAGACATGTGGGTATTACATGTAGATTGTGTATATTCTCTCTCAGATTTAATTTTGTTTCTTGTATGCACAGTATCTGTGTTTACACTATCATCAGTCACGTGTACCAAATTGAGACCTTCCACCATGCCGAGTATTTATTACATTGTGATCAGTGATCAGTGGATGATGGGCAATCAGTGGATGATGGGCATTGTCTAAGTACAGGTATATATTCATTATTTAAATAATACATCATGCACACTGTAAACTTTTACAGTGTACAGTTGTGCATGATAATGAATATCTAGTATATCATGCAGTCATTAAAGGGTACAGTGCATTTTTTTCCTGACATTTGTTGTATAATCTGGTAACAGATGTAATTATTTGTACTAATCATTTTAATTGGTTTACAACATGTACACGTACATAGCTGTCAGAATGATCTACATCTCCTAAGCAGAACTTCTAACCAGCATTTTGTCTTCAATCAATCATGTAAACTCGCGTATGATTGATGAGCTGGGAGTTCAGGTGTTCACGGGCTCTCAGGTATTCACGGGCTCTGTAATGGACTGACGTTGGTGGAACTCCCTTGGGGCATCCATTGATCGCCCAGTCTTTGTTCTCTCCCATTAACCTGGGCAACAGTTCTGTATAGATATATATAGCCTGAGTGCTTGGTGTAAAAGAGGTGTGGCATTTTCCGTAATGCTTGAAAACTGAAATGTCATATGCTGTGTGGGTGCATGTCCCACACATCCATTCTTTCTGCTGTTAATAGGTAATATGATTTTTTGAAGAACTGAATATGAGTTTATCTATCTATTTATGTATTTTACTAGTGTTTTATGCCATACTGAAGAATATTTCACTTTATGTGATGGTGACCAGCATTATATTGGGAGGAAACCTTGTGAGGAGCCCACAGCCATCTGCAGATTGCTGGCAGACCTTCCCACGTACGGCTGGAGAGAATATGAAAGAAAATAATATTTATAGAGGATACAATGAGTGACCCATTATATCAGTTTTTTTTTAAAACAAGTGGTTTAATTTTATACACAACTAGATTGAATCGATTAAAACCAGATGGGCACCTGTAGTTGTCTTAGAACCTTGTTGGGAACGGAAATCAGTGTGAATGTAAACAATTAAAATCTGAATTTAAAAACTGTTAACTTTGAAAATGGTACTGATTAATTACACGTATTTCTTGGTGGTGATGAAGCCTAGGTTTTGCTCTTCTTTTTACTCCTATATTAATTAAGGTACTAGCAGGCTTTGGGCTAGAGCAAGACTGCATTAATATTTTATTTATTTATTTATTTATTTGATTGGTGTTTTACGCCATACTCAAGAATATTTCACTTATACGACCGCGGCCAGCATTATGGTGAAAGGAAACCGAGCAGAGCCCGGGGGAAACCCACGACCATCCGCAGGCTGCTGGCAGACCTTCCCACGTACGTGCATTAATATAAATGTTATGTACAATGATGGTTGTATATACATGTAAATGACATTTAAATCAGAAAGGAACGCCTTGGCACTTTTAAAAATGATCTTTTATTATCAGGAAAGCCAGCAAGCTTTATCAAGTGTAACACATCATCCTCTTGTATTTGTGCGGTGATCTCATGTAAAGGTAAAATGACTGCGAGAATCAGTCATAACCTAACCCAGTTTGTCAGGAGACTCTAACACACCGCAGGATACTGTAATGGCTGTTCTACCTTTGCCCAGGCAGAATCAATACACCTGCTGGTTCAAGGTTTTCTCTGTCTTTGAACCGCATTGATTTTGTCCAGCTGTGTGGTCACACACTCTGGCAGTATCTGCCAGCTGGGTTTTTAAACTCTGGCAGCTTTTGTATTAACATTGGCCTCTTGCATAGCCATCAGCCAGGATTTATAGCCTAATGCCTCGTCCAGACTATAGCCAACATCTGACTCAACAGCAAGTTGAATGCTGTTGAGGTAAGTTGAATGTCCCGTCCACACTAAAAATCAGATGGGTCATCATTGTTCAACACTGTTGTTGTGTGCTGAACTGTGTTCAGCTGTTTTTTGGGGTTTTTTTTTTTGTTTTTTTTGATTAATCGGAGGGAAATTTCCATCTTTCTTTTCAATGCATGAGACAGAAGGAGAGAGTGTTGTACGGGCCAAGGTATTTTTCATACTCCTGTATCAATGAAAATGGCTCATCGTGAGACCAGTTTCTCTCTTTCGCTTTTGGTGCCACCATTTTAGCCAGGCCACTTGCCTTAAAAGGGTCACGTTATTTCTACATATGTGCTAATTGGCTACTTTCAGTAGCAAACGACTGGCATGTCTACATATGTCCTATTATCAAATTACTAGCTTGGCTACATACTAGTAGTTCATAAACAAGGGCAAGTTAGCAACACATTTTAAGACCATCCCCCCAAAAAGGTGATGAAATTGGCTGTCTTGGCCTGATTCCGACGTTGGTCTTAAAGTTACATGTGTGTCAGTTAATGACCCATGTTAAATGATGGGATGAGGATGAGATACATGCACAGGTAGTGATTCCATGTACGTCCATTCACATCAGTATGACATGCATCAACTATCAGATGGTGAAATATTGCCACAATTGAAGACACTTCATATATCGTTACTAAGACGCAAGAGATTGTATGTATCATGTACAGTTCTGTATATATACTAAACCTACGTGGCTTACATGTACACTTGGCATATGCTGTAAATCTTCAACCTTTTCAACCGTGGAGACAGGTTTTTCAGTGTAATTTATGCATGCATGCAGTTATTATGTAAATGATGCTAAAAATGAATTATTTGTGCCAATATTCTTTTCCAACTTTATAAAACTGTACAAATTATTTCTGTACACCTCATAGTTCTCTCGGCATGTTTCAAAGTGTTGGTCGCAGAAGCAGTTGAAAAGGTTGAAGAATTAGGGTTTATGTACATACATACTCATACATGATACATGTTGTTAGTAAAGTGGTTCTAAACAGGTAATAAAGGGATGAAATTCCCCAGCGTTAGCCGTCTTTTATGTACATTTATACACGTATGTATTTTGAACTACAGTTGGCAAAGTTCCATAATCTGAGTTCATGACTGCCGGCATGTTGGCATTGTGGACAATAGCAGCTGTAATTGATCCCTATACAGCCTAATAAATCATGTTATGATCTGAGAGATTGCATGTGTTTATATACAGGTTCAAGAGTTTGAAAGGCACACATGTACATGCGATCTTAGATGCAGTTAATTTATCGTATCTATTACCGGGTCCTAATTGACAGTCAGTATGAATCATAGATCCATTTCTGGTAAATATACACTCCCTGCCATTATGGGAATCAAAGGAGCTCGTGTAGAAGTGGGAGAGCTCATTTTTTTTTTCAAATTAACGATATAAATGTAAAAGGGAATTCATCAGGTATTTTCAGTCTCTTTATACAAACAGAGCATGATAAAAGTTGCTATATTATAAAGCTTTGTGTCAGGTTATATAAGGGTTATGTGCACATGTCTACCCTAATTTTTCAACCTTTTGAGTTTCCACCACTTGTGCAATCAATATTTCAAAAAACATTCTTAGAGAACTTTGAGGTGTAGAGAAATAATTTTGCACAGCTTTATGAAACTTTGCATCTTTAGTGACACAAGCAAATCATTTTCATAATTGTATCATCTGTGCATACATTCCACTGGAAAAAATCTGCTTACGATGTTTGAAAAGGTCAAAGATTTACGGTATGTCATGATGTATTAAAAGTAGCTCGAGCACAGGTTGGGTTTTGTGTTTACAGTGTAATGGCATACTTTAATCAGAAGCCATTCAAATAAATAAATTTAATAATGTATCGCGCTGCCGTAAATGTGAAATATTCTTGAGTAAGGTATAAATCTCAAATTAAATAAGTGAATGGTCAGATGTTTAAAATATGAATCAGTTCCTTCAACATGATGGCCCCTGTCCATGGAATTGTGAGATTTCATCAATACTAGAAATTCAACTCCTCTTTTAATATAAGTGACAAAATTATAGCTGGGTATATTGTTTAGCTATATATACAAGAATGTTTTGTAGTTAAAATAAACTAATTAATGAGCAGATATTTTGTGCAGCTATGCACATGTATATTTACTGAATGCCTTACAAGTAATTCTTCAACTTTTTCAACTGCCTCTGCTGCAAATATTTTGAAACATTCGGAGTAGAAATAGTTTGTTTACAGTAATTTTCATAATAATTGTGTGCCTGAATTCCATATTAAAAAGGGCTTTAGTGGTTGTAATGGCTGGGAATTTTACAGTTGTAGTGTATGTCTATATCACTCTGACATTTCACAGTAGTTAAAACAAATTAATGATAATTTGACCAATATTTTGTACAACTTATATACCTCCAAATGTTATTGAACACTCTATATGTTCTGTTTGTTCAGGTAGGTGACAGCAGGACGTGATCGAGCAGCAATGTAGGTGAGGATGTGATAAAATTCGCCCTTATCTCCACCCAATCCGTCCAGAGAGAATGCCCAGCCAGGGCAAAAATGGCTGCGCGACACACCCAGGGCGGTGAGTAGCATATTGTTCATTCCTGACCTATTCAGACTCTTTTCACACAATCAAGGCAATTCATTCTCCACATAACCTTGGAAATCATCATGCTAAATGACATTTCAGTATCACAGTCAAGTCAATTCATTGTCCCGGAAACCTTGATGCTCGCTGACAACACAGACTCACTTTTCACTGTCACACAGTCAAGTCAATTCGTCATCCAGGAAATCACAATGCTGGCTGACAACACAGACTCACTTTTCACCACCACACAGTCAAGTCAGTTCATTATCCAGGAAACTGTGATGCTGGCTGACAATACAGACTGACTTTTCACCATCACACAGTCAGGTCAGTTCATTGTCCAGGAAATCATGATGCTCTTTGACAGCACTGCATTTCACAGTGTTAGAACAACTCAACATGACGACGACAACACAGTCTCACTTTTCACAGTCAGTTCACCACAGAAAGCCATGATACTGACATATCAGCTTGTAGCTATTCTCAAGGCATGAACACAGAAATGGTGACTCACCAGTGTAATGACTCTTAAGAGTGTTATCATGGAACTCTCTAATGTGAGCAGGTCAGAAAAAAAAAGATAAATTCTACATGTGCAATATCCCGATTCAATTCTGTGATTATTGCTAGTAATTTGGTTAAATCCAGGGGTTTACCGTAGTAGGAGACAACTTAACAACTTGTGTGTCTCATATTTACATCAAGCTTCAGACCAGCTTGACTTGCATTAGAGCCTTTTACTTAAGACTTTGTAGTGCTGGTACATGGTACCTGTAGGATCTGCGGAAGCTACAATGTATGTAGCTCTTATGAAAGTTCATTTTCTTACACATTGTTTCTATGTACACATACTCCATGTAACATATTGCAATTTTTTCTTCACTATGGTATTTGCTGTGAATCTGTGCCAGTGTTGACATAAAGTTTTAAGTGTATAAAAGATGCACACGTAGCATTGTGTGAATCCAATATTGGTTTTAGTAGATTTAAAGCTGCTTTTAGTGAGTGAGTGAGTGCTTGGGGTTTAACATCGTACTTAACAATTTTTCAGTCATATGACGATGAAGGAATCTTTAGGGTGCATGTAATGTGCCTCCTTGTTGCAGGATGGATTTCCACCGCTCTTTTATGTAGTGCTGCTTCACTGAGATGCCTTACTGAAGGCAAGTAAGCCGTTCCGCCCGAGCCATTACACTGATACGGATCAACCAGTCATTGCAATATCCCCTTCATGCTGAACACAGGCGAGGAAGTTACAACTTCCTCTTTTAAAGTCTTAGTTGTGACTCAACCCAGGATTGACCCTGGATCGACTACTCCTGAAGCAGACGCTAAAGCTGCTTATATGACTACATTGGACTACATGTACTTGTTGTACATAAGGTACCAGCATGGCTGGACCTACTCCTGTTGAAACATACACCCTAAATGGCCATAAATTTTGTCCATGACCAACCTGCCCATTTTGTGTGACTGAGCTCCATTGATTTTAGAAAGGTGTTTTTTGACATTTGTTTGGAACATGACATGATATTCTACATGGAAAATTATAAGTTTCAGCACACCGAAAATAATATTTTGTGACATTTATTTGTGCTTTTAAAAATTCACTTTTGTGGACGAAATTTTAAGTCATTTAGGGTTTATAATAAGAAGTTGCACTTATTAGCATACAGTTGGCAAACTTTCACACAGTTGGTAGAGCGTCCACTTCAGGAGCAGTAGATCCAGGATCAATCCTGGGTCGAGTCACACCTAAGACTTCTAAAGAGGAAATTGTAACTTCCTCGCTTGGCGATCAGCATGAAGGGGATAATGCAACGACTGGTTAACCCATACCAGTATAATGGCTCAGGCGGGGCGTCTTACTTGTCTTCGGTAAGGCGTCTCAGTGAAGCAGCACTAGATAAAAGGAAATCCGCCCTGCAACAAGGAGGCACATCACATATACTCTAAGGATTCCTTCGTCATCATATGACTGAAAAATTGTTGAGTACGATGTTGTAACCCAAGCACTCACTCACTCACAAGCTTTCATGACCTGGAAAAAGTTTTTTTCTTCATTTACTCCATTAAATTTATTGGAATTTTTATCTGATCAGTGCTTGGTGTGAAAGTCAGAAATTTAGACTCTACTTAAAGGAGAGTTCCATACACTCGTTAAGATATAAAAACGTAATTGAAAAGCATTTATACTCAAGTTCTTGCATAAGTAACAGAAAACAGAATTTTTTTATTCAAATAAGGTATAATCAAAATTAATTGAGTGGAGGTTGACATTATGATGGACCGATAGCCATGAGGCTCTTGACAAAAATGCCTGAGTGCATGCAATGTTCAAGTGCTATATATTAAAGGCAAAGAAAACACTATATTAGCCTGAAATATATGTCAGATGAACAACCATTAAACATTGTCCATAAAAATATATATTTTTTTTTCAATAAGTAAAATGCATTTGAAAGTTTGGATTTTAGTTTGGACTGTGGCATTTTCCGACAATTTTGGGACCAGTGATGTCATCAAATTTTTTCCACTTAACACACATAGACTGCTGCATTTCATCATTGAACATGTATAGACATTCTTCAAATCTACCTGGAGCCTCCGTGGCTCAGTTGGTTAGCGCACTAGCACAGCGTAATGACTCAGGAGTCTCTCACCAATGCGGTCGCTGTGAGTTAAATCCAGTTCATGCTGGCTTCCTCTCCGGCCGTACGTGGGAAGGTCTTTCAGCAATCTGCGGATGGTCGTGGGTTTCCCCCGCGCTCTTTCCGGTTTCCTCCCACCATAATGCTGGCCGCCGTCGTATAAGTAAAATATTCTTTAGTGCAGCTTAAGACACCAATCAAATAAATAAATAAAATCAAATCTATCTTGAAATGTCCCGTTTCAAGCCAACTATGTGGATGTGAAGCCACTGAAATCCTCTCGTTCACAACCAACTACCTAAGAATCTGATATTTTGAAACCATTTTAAGGAAATAAATCAAACTTTTTTCTTAGATTGTATTTAATGGTCTTTCATCTGATATATACTTCATTTTAGTGTTTTCTTTACCTTTAAATTAGAATAAAAATATTCAGTGTTCTGGAGCCAAATAGAAAAAATCATGTTTTGCAAACCTTGGCCACACATACAGCATTGTGAAGTGTGTAAGAAGACGTAATACATGTGCATGTCATGGCATGATGTCTTAATTTTGGCTTTAATAGCGGCTTGAGAGAATATATTGATGGACACGTTGGGCAGATTACAAACTTTTTCGTACAGTGGGTTCTGGGTATAAAGTTAAGGTCTCAGATGAAGTGTTTTTACAATGACCTTGGGTATGTTTGGCAGAATTCTATTCTGGAGTTCTCCTTTAAACATTCTTTGAATAATTTTTCAGAGAGGAGAAAGATTTACACAGGTTGTTGGATCTCATACGGACACCTGTTAGTAAGCAACAGGTACAGTATGCACATATATACATATACGCTTATATCTGGTAAATGGTTGTATATCTGGTATCTGGTTTATGATTTATTACATGTATGTAGGTGTTAATATGAACAGTACAAACAATACTGGACCAAATGTATGCCTTGATACAGCATCTGACATATTAAAAGTTTAAAATGCATGCCCTTACTCTGTGTAACTCTTACTCTATGCCATTTCTCTGCGTGTGTCTGCTTGCAGCTCCCATCCATAGAGTACAGATGTTCTTACTGCCCAGGTTCCCTCCAGTGGCCCATCCCTCAGCCCAAGGCAGGGCGCCGGCCCTCCACCGAGACGCTCGCCTTGGAACAGTTCAGGTACAGTAGACTACAAGCATGTGCATATAGCCATGTATCTCTTGACACTGGGAACTCCGTTACGGCATGTCGGCCTGTACACAGAAGTAATGTCTCTCCAGAGGGAAGTATTACCCAGGTTATTCATGTACCCACCTGTCAATAATGTGGTTATCTCCTGGTAGGGGCTAAACTGACATTTTTTACAAACCAAGGCAAATTCTATCGTAAAATGTATAATTATCTATACTTCTGTGTCTTTTTTGTGCGAAACTTATTGCCGTTTGTGTTCTCAAAACGAGGCAAATGAATGACTTCCTATTTTCAGTAGAACAAGAGTGACAGCTGAAATAAATTGATTTTTTCAAAGCCAAAGGTGGAAAATAATGTGCCATGCTCTTTAAAGATTCCGTTTTTGACACCCCCATTGAGTATGATTATATATCTGTTGTTAAAATTGATTTTTTAAACTGAAAACTTTCAGTTTTCGACGACAAAATTAAGTTTTAAACTCATTTTTGCCAACTGAATGTCGGTTCGTAAAATATGATGGGTATAAATCCATGCATGTATTGGCAAATTTATTTCTTTGATTGAGATTGAACACAAAACTCAAGAATATTTTTTATTTTGATATAATCAGTTTGGTTTATGGCTGGAGAAAACTGAGTGGGACCGAGAGAAAACTGCCAAACTTGGCTAGGTTGTAACATTTGACACACCATCCATATTAAAGCCACAACTGATTCACCAGTGTGAGGAGCTGCATTCAAACTCCTCACACTTTAAGCTTTTATACACCTAGTTCAAAATAAGCCAATCCATGGATTTGGATTAGCACAAAAAATGATTGACCAGGAATATAGCACATATGATTTTTTTTTTTTTTTTTTTTTTTTTTGATTGGTGTTACTCAAGAATATTTCACTTATACGACGGCGGCCAGCATTATGGTGGGCGGAAACCGGGCAGAGCCCGGGGGAAACCCACGACCATCTGCAGGTTGCTGACAGGCCTTCTCACATACGGCCGGAGAGGAAGCCAGCATGAGCTGGACTTGAACTCACGGCGACGGCATTGGTGAGAGACTCCTGGGTCATTACGCTGCGCTAGCGCGCTAACCGACTGAGCCACGGAGGCCCCTAGCACATATGAATGAATTGTACATGTTAACCAAAGTCATGTTTTAATGGTATTCTTGGATAGCTACATAATGTAGATTAATAGGGGAAAATCGAACTGTTTTGGTTGCTAAAGGTAAGAAAAGTCCTACTGTATTATGTGACTTGTCAAACATGTTCAGAAAGTTTTGTTGATGATAATACTGATCACATGTTATAAAGGTACGAATGACACCTCTTTTCTTTACGAACTTCATGAATGCTCTGCTCCTCAATGTCCTCCAACGAATGTGTACACTATGGATAACTTTTTACATATTTTATCATTAATGTAATCATAGATAGTTGCCTAACATTTCTCACAGGTCACATGATACAGTAGGGCTTTTTTTATCTTCACTGATAAAAGAGTATAAAATCAAAACTCCTCTACTGAATTCTGGAAAAGGTATGGTATATCAAAGCCAGTCTTAGTGAATTTTGTACAATCAAATTAGAACCGTTATAATACTTCCGAATTGACGAATGTCTCAGGAAATGCATCTTTCATTTGCAGTCTGACGTACAAGGAAGAGCGAGCTTTTAGCCTTCACGAACGCCACAAAGATTTCTGTGATATTTTCTCTAATCTAGTCAAACAACGGCTGTGCTGCTTGTAAGTATATTAAATTTTGCTACTGATGAAGAAAACGGCCCTGATTTCTGTGTTTCCCATGAATGTTCTGTAAGTTGCATCAAAAAATATAAGCGGCTGGAAGTCCAAAATCAAATACAGGATGCAGTGAAGGCTATTGTGGGTTGCTAAACATGTTGCATTTGTTGTACTGTTTAGAATGGAAGGTATGTGATGAGAGTGTAAATTTAGGTCATTTCGTAACAAAAACTCTCAAACTTGTACATGTCGTGAATTTTCTGTCAACTGAAGAATTATGTCCTTTTTGGATAACTGATAATGTGTCTTTGAAATGTGGAAATTTATCCTGTCAACTTCTCATGCAGAGAATGGATAAGTCATGCCCTGCCAGAAAACATCCTCCGAGTGTTGGTTTGTCTGCGAATCATGATGAGAGATCCGTCCTACCAAAAAGAGTTCTTCAATCTTGGAGGTGTGAAGACCCTTTCTGAGGTGAGATCTCTACAGATATTGTTGTTAATTACAGAGAAAGATTATCCCATTGGTCAGCTGAGAGAGACAGAGATAGGGGATGAAATGATGGATGAATAAGCCTGAGATCATTTGTACATTCTTCAAGGATAGCTGTTGTAAACGTGTCCTGCCTACCTTGTAAATAAAATTTACCTTGATCAATTTTCACTTGATTGTGACAAGTGTCTGCACAATCAAGCTGCTGCAGAAAGAATATATCGACTATAGACCCCGAAACTCTTTATAGTCAAAGAAAACACTAAAATAAAGTATATATTAGATGAGACACCATTAAATAATGTCCAGATATATGGTCAAGACTTTTTGCCAACTGAGTTGAATGGCTTTAAAACATCAGATTCTATGGTGGTCTGTTAGGACACTATCAGTGATGTCATATCCGTATTTTTTGCCCGAAATCGTTCGTTTCATGATCTATTTATAGATATATATGTATGTATTTTGAATAATGAAATCTAGCAATGTGTGTAATGACAAAAACCTGATCGGCTGTCCTAGTATGTTTAGGTAGGCCACCATAGAATTCAGTGTTTCAAAAACATTTTAATTGGCTGGAAAAATTCTTCAATTTTAATCAAACTATTAAACTGGACAGTGTTTAATGGTCTTTCACCTGACATATATAGGTAATTCACATTAGTATTTAACTTTACAACTGTGTATGCCTGGTTAATAGAATATAACTGACGTCACAAGGACTGCATAGGTCTAAAATATAATAAGAAACATCCCACAAACTTGCTATGCCAGCCTAGTACTTGTTCCATCTATGAGAGGAGCACTTCATTATCATCAGGAAAAACTTAAATGTATGTGGAATTTCCAACTTTGCAACAACTATTTAGGGACAGTGAAAAATTCTGGCTTCCATCAAACTGTCTAGCCCATCAGAACAACTGAGCCAACCAGGCCAGATGGGAACAGCCCTTAAGGCAGTGTTTATGTTCAAAGTGTGATCAGCAGTCTCAAAACGGGTGGACAGTACCTTTATGTACTGTAAACCTTCAATAAGTATGATGATTTGGAAATATATGGTATCAGCTGTCATTTTTAGCTTGCTTGTACAAAGTACAGGTGTAGCCCATGTCGTACCCTGAACATCAGTGTCGGCGTACAATATTTATTTCTTTATTTGATTGATGTTTTACGCCGTACTCAAGAATATTTCACTTATATGATGGCAGCCAGCATTATAGTGGGAAGAAACCAGGCACAGCCCGGGGGAAACCTACGACCATCTGCAGGTTGCTGGCAGACCTTCCCACTTACAGCCAGAGAGGAAGCCAGCATGAGCTGGACAATGTTGAACAAAATGTTGGGGTTGGTATCTCAAAAAGCACTGCATTTATCGAGCTTAGGGTTTGCACGCTTGTAGAGCAGAATTACAGGAGGGGTATATTCCATCATTGATTTGATGTGTTCATATAATTAAATGCCGTAAATTACATGATTTGGTGTATAAGGTATAAGTATCAATGTTGAACAGAATTTTAGGGGTAGTATCTCAAAAAGTACAGCATGTATTCACCTGAAGTTATGCATGCATTTAAGTACACTGATGCAAGGGGGATGTTCCATCACTGGTGCTCTGTGTGCACAATAATTGTCATAAATTTCCAAATTCATGACATCGAGACTTCAACTGAAGGTTGCATTTATGTGTCTCTACTGGCAAGCTCTTTCATAGCCTTGCTACAAATTATATGTTACAGCTATTCCACTTTCTTTACCCGCAGAGTTTCATGTTGTTGAAGAGAACTTAGCTATTTTTCATGTCTCTTTTTAAGCATTTGAAGAAAGCTACAGACAGTTATCTTACCTACGGAGATGGGCCTTATGTTGTTGATATACTGAAGGAAATAACAAGTAAGACAAAAATGAGTTGTTTGTTGCAGTTCTGAAATGCGTGTTCATAATCCAAGGGAGATAAGTCATGATAATGCTGTATGTATTCTGCATATGGAATATATCTCTTCAACCAGCAGCTCTTGTGGTGACAATATTTTCCGTTGTTAATGATTAATTTTTTTTCTTTACAAAGTTACATGTACGCACTTAGTTTCCATATAGAGTTTATTTATAATAGAATATATACATGTACTTGTAGTCTGCAACTGAAATTGGTTTTGTGGAAAGAATCTGTTTTAATGTTATTTAGTGTATGTTTTTCATTGTATTTGTCCTAAGCGAATTTTAATTTGTGTTTTACAGGTAAACTGGAAAAAAAAATAATCGAAATGTGGATTAAAATTTAAATTGAAAATCTGCTATTTTATTTTGACAGTTTTTAATGTGTTATATGATTTTACTGTTTTTCAAGGCTTGCTGATCATATAAATATGTGAACAATTCCTGGAATATCTACATTTCCAACAAATAGATGATTTTTCATTGCTGGTATTCATGGTATTTATATTGTCCGATGATATTGAAAAATATTTATTTCCCTCTACGTTTGTTTGTAGATATTTATCAGAAGCTGTCTGCATTGGTGGAGCAGAGAGAATGGCTAGTGGCATGTGGAGCTCATCAGGTTTGTGTCCTCAGTTGACATGACAAGTTAGTACGTCCAGGCTATCATTACATACGGGGCCTTAGTGAAAAGTCAGCATGTCCACGCTTTCACTACATATGGGGCCTTAGTGACAAGTCAGCCGTCCACTCTATCACTACATATGGGGCCTTAGTGACAAGTCCGCATGTCCACTCTATCACTACATATGGGGCCTTCATAACAACTCGACGGGCCCACACTTTTCACTACCTATGAGGCCTTAGTGACAAGTCAGCCGTCCGCTCTATGACTACTTGATGGGGCCTTAGTGAGAAGTCAGCCGACCACTCTTATCACTACATGATGGGACCTTAGTGACAAGTCAGCACGTCCACTCTATCACTATATATGAGGCCTTGGTAACAAGTCAATACGCCCACACTTTTCACTACATATTCGTGTTTGATGTTCTGCATACGGTTCTAAAAATAGGATGTCGAAGAACCCTGGTTTTTTTTCAAGCTGTCCAGGCGAATTTGGCCCTCGGGAAGGAGTGGATTTACAGCGTAAGACGATTTTGTACTCACCAAGAACAGCCATATGTGCTCTTGCCATTTTACAGCTGAGAGCTACGAGAGGAATAAAGTGGAATTTCCACAGTAGCACCTGCACACAGAAGTTACAAAATACTATTAACTGAACTGAAAACTAACCCCTGAACACGAACACGGACATTCACATCATACATGTATTTGTATGGTACACATCTGTATGCATGTCCTTGTAGGCATAAGCTATTCGGTATGCCGAAAATAACATCTACCATTGATTAGAGCATCCGTCTCAAATCGGGAGGCCTCAGGATCAAACTGGGGTGGAGTCGTACCAAAGATTTTAAAATGGTACTTGCTGCTGCCTCGCTTGGTGCTCATCCAAGGTTAGAGCAAGGAAACATGACTTTTTGGCCCAGTGTCAGTATACTGTGACTGAGTGGGGTGTCATGTCCAGTGTCTTCAGCATGATGGTTCAGTGGTGGCAGCACTTTGGCGACATGGACTCGCCCTGCCACAAGAAGACACAATATATGTACACATACACTTAGTGAGTCCTCGTCATCATACGACTGAAAAAATTGTTAAGTACGGCATGAAACCCCAAGCATACATGTATACATACATATATATATATATATATATATATATATATATATATATATATATATAGGATTAAACCCTGACTGGGGTATTTTGACAAGAGCCCATATTTCACAGGCTAGTAACATGACAATTTCCCCACTGTCACAAAGTCATCGCTGCTCTGTCATGTCTTATATTCTATATGGCCTTCTCTTTGTTTGCAGTGGCTGGTGTTGTTGTTGACAGCAAGAGACCCTGTAGTGTTACACTGCTCACTCTATGCACTCATCAGTCTGGCTCAGAGGTAATTATAACCATCTTCCGAGGTTACTTAGTTGTTTGGGTTTAACGTTGCTTCAAGATACAAATACACGTATGCGAGTTTATTGGCTAGACTGGTCAGGAATGCTACGTCAAACACACTGGGATCTCTGCGACTTACTTATTCAGGCCCTTGCCCAACATGTTGGGTAACTACATTCAGTTCAAGATCAGCTGTTGCAGTTTCCAAGATTAAAGAATTAGTTGTCAAGCATTTATTGACTATACCTTGTTATGTAAGAAATAACATTTTTAAAATCATTTGAAACTTAAGTCTAAGATTGCCTCCTGATCGCAGGGCTTGGCACTTTGGTTTGCTCCACCAGTGAATCTGACTGTTGTCATGGAAATGAAAATTTTCACCGTTAATTGAAAGACCAGTCAAATAAATAACTGTGTGACTGCCCTTAGCCAGTCACGGCGTAAAGTATTGGTCAGTTAACATTTGAACTGTTTTCATACTGTTTTCATGTATTGTATTAATAAACCATTGTATAATGACTGCACTGTTTGTCCTGCAGTGGACAGCCCAGGAAGCTGATAGGGGAATTAAACTCTATAGAAGTTCTGCTGACAATAATACAGGAATATGATACGCTGACAAAAAAGTAAGTATGATTTATGTTAATACCAATACGTGGAGGTGTGGGATTAAGGCACTTACTGGGTGTATAAGCATGTATGATTGTGAATCCTACACACTAAGTTAAATATGCGCACAGCACATGCACAATTAGGGACTGACCCCATAAAATATTTTCATTCGTCTGTGCTGACTATACACTATATTGTGTAGTGGGTGTTTTTTCAGATCTCAAGTCTTGGCTTGTGATCTAATAAAAAAAAACTTCATTGTCATTTAATGTGAATGGTTAAATCTAGCCTTGTGACCGTGGATGTTGAGGTCTCTGCTGATCAGGCACTGTTTGTCGTTGATTAAAAGTTTTTATTGTCGTGTTAAAAATATATCCGGGTGTCTGAATTTACTCACACCGAGCCTTCGTGATCGAAACGAAATGTGCAGGGTTATTTCATAGTATTCATGCAACAGTCGAATCACTGGATATACTTTTTGTAGAAGGAAGTAAATAAAAGGTGAGAAGGCGAAGAAAAGTGAAAACTGATTCTTATCTTAATTTGGTATTTGTTTTACTGTCAGCAAGTCGAGCGGAAAAAGTAAAGATGAGCAGTATCCTGTGAGTTGTGATCGGTGAAGCATGTCATTGTAGCCGACACATTCTGCTGTGCAAATGGACTAATTTTGCCAGACCTGCTCTCTCTGTGGCTTTTTCCAATAATCGATGGCAAGGAAAAGAACAGACTTGACACCCTTCGTTTGAGTGTATCTTTCCTGCGGTTAAATATGACCCAGAGCAAACAATTTATGAGGACAGTCCCTAAATAAACATATAATTATACAGTAGCTAGTACTTATAGATGTAGAAATATTTCGGATCATGACCAGGAGTCCAGAAATAGAATTTCTTTGTATTTTTCTATGAAACTGTATATAGCATTCTGTTTGTCATTTCATCTGTATTTCTTTATAATGTCTTCAAAATCAAAGGATATATATGAATATATATCTGGCTGTTCAGTATATTAACAAGCTATGTGACCATGTATTGTACCACTGGCTATAATAACAGTTATCATATACCTCTCTGTATGGGCAGCTGGTATTCACCACATGATACAAAGATTTGTATCAGAGTCAGCACTCATTCTAGGACCACTTTCAACTCCCTGACCTTGCTTGCGCCTCCTACTGGGGAAATTATGTAAATATATTTGGGATGCGCAACGTTGACAAAACACTGAGCAGTAAAATGTCCCCGGCGATCCTGCCAATTCTTTCCAAGATGAAATTTCAGCGTTATTGAGAACCGCAGTAGTCATATTTTTTTATTCAAGATAGTTCAGTCAAGTTGCAGTTTGGCATTTGATTTGTTTTTGTTGTTGATAATGAATGAAAACCATTTAAAACTATGGTTATTCATCAGGCATCATGGAGTAGAAAATTTATGATTATTTTCAAATTAATTTCAATAATCAGTTTTAATATCTGCACTCACTTTCCGTTGAGTAATTTAATAACTATTTTGAACTATGTTAATTGTGGGTTTATGAATGACATGATCAGACACTTCGGTGCTATAGTTGAACTTGTATGCTTGTGATTTCGTTCTTGTTGATTTCACTGAATAAGAGGTATATGATAAATAGATCATCCAGATGTATGAACATCTGGTTGTCTGAGGTTGGGCTGTGGCCTCAGACAGCTCGATGTTAATACATGATCACAGATCAAGCACTATCATGACAATCTCTATATACTAGACATCAGTGCATAAAAGATCATGGGTTTCCCCCTAGGCTTTTACAGGTTTCCTCCAAGTATAATGCTGGCCACCATCATATAGGTGAAGTACTCACAAGTTCAGCATAAAACACCAGTGAAATAAACGAATAAATCAATGCATAAATACTTGTTCATGTTCAGTGACATGTAATATGGTTTCCTCAGATTGGCTGCCAATCTGCTGCGGTTGTTGTGTGCGGACCCTCAGAGTAAGGAGATGGTCAAGGTCTATGATGGAGTTCCAATCCTGTTAAGGTGAGTCTTTACCTTCAGATAGCTCGCCATTGAATTGAGCCTTTACCTTCAGATAACTCACCATTGAAGTGAGCCTTTACCTTCAGGTAGCTCACCATTGCAGTGAGTCTTTACCTTCAGATAGCTCACCATTGAAGTGAGCCTTTACCCTCAGGTAGCTCACCATTGAAGTGAGTCTTTACCTTCAGATAGCTCACCATTGAAGTAAGTCTTTACCTTCAGATAGATCACCATTGAAGTGAGCCTTTACCTTCAGATAACTCACCATTGAAGTGAGTCTTTACCTTCAGATAGCTCACCATTGAAGTGAGTCTTTACCTTCAGATAGCTCACCATTGAAGTGAGTCTTTACCTTCAGATAAATCACCATTGAAGTGAGTCTTTACCCCCAGATAGCTCACCATTGAAGCGAGTCTTTACCTTCAGATAGCTCACCATTGAAGTGATCAAGTCTTTAGCATCAGTCAACTCACCATTGAGGTGACTCACCATTCACCATTATGACTTACATTTTATTTGTGATCTTAGCTTGTGATATTTAAACATATTTCCAGTCTGTTGCTTAGTAACACTGCCATTTGGGTGTATATTTCCAGGCAGTTGCACACTTACAATGCCATGCTTCTGTATATTTTCAGTCAATTGCACAGTGATAACGCTGTGGTCCTGTATATTTTCAGGGAGTTGCACACTGATAATGCTGTGGTGCTGTATATTTTCAGTCCAGTTGCATACTTACAATGCCATGCTTCTGTATATTTTCAGTCAATTGCACAGTGGTAATGCTGTTTCAGGGAGTTGCACACTGATAATGCTGTGGTGCTGTATATTTTCAGTCCAGTTGCACACTTACAATGCCATGCTTCTGTATATTTTCAGTCAGTTACACAGTGACAATGCCATGCTGCTGTGGCATGTTGTGTGGTGCCTGGTATTGCTGGCAGAAGACCCTGACTTCAGCAATGACATCAGACTAATGGGGGGAATTCCCCTACTCCTGTCACTATTACAGTAAGTATTTGGTTCATGCCATAACATTGAATAATGTTAAAAATTTGGTCCAAAATTGAAGCTGCAGATCCATAGTCGTGAGTTTCACTCGGGATCTGTCTCCGTTTCCTCCCACTGTAATGATGGCTCCCATTGTATAAGTAAAATATCGAATACGACATAAAACATCAATCAAATAAATAAATAAATAAATAAATAAATACACTGCAGATCATTTGATGGCTGTAGAAGCGCATCACTTGTACACATAAGTGTAATGCCATGCTGTGTCTTCAATTACTCCATCAGGAGGCAGACGTGTTGTAAAACGGGCTTACATGGTATTATTGAATGATGATCTGTCACGAAGCAGACTAACTGGGTATCAAAGTTACATGATTTGTTACATTCCCTTGGGCTTAGTCACGCATGGTACACAACTATGGGTAGAGGAAACTTCTATATTGATTTATGTATTGGGATAAAGAAGATTAGGGTGGAAATAACCAGGTTAACAGCTTCTTCCCATGGATTATCAGTCGAAACTGGGAGGCGTCTCACAAGGCGTCTAACAAACTTTCTTTTGATGAAAGAAATTGTGGTGCTTGTAATGTTGTTGAAAATGAATATCATTTTGTATTTGCTTGTTCATTGTATAAAACTTATACTGTCAATCCAGATAAAGGTATATTTTTCCATCTGCTGACTACAACTACTGTACAGCAGTGACGAATTGGCACTGTTTCTTGAAAAATCTTTTAGGTTATTGGAATCTTAAAGTTGTGTGTTAACTTGCACACTGCATCGCATGTGTATTGACAGGAAAATTCTGCTTTACCAGGGTAAGCACAGCAGAGTACTGGATTTCCAGTGTTCTGATTTCCTTGTGTAAGCCCAGCAGAGTACTGGATTTCCAGTGTTCTGATTTCCTTGTGTAAGCCCAGCAGAGTACTGGATTTCCAGATTTCTGATTTCCTCGTGTAAGCGCAGCAGAGTACTGGATTTCCAGTTTTCTGATTTCCTCGTGTAAGCGCAGCAGAGTACTGGATTTCCAGTTTTCTGATTTCTGCGTGTAAGCGCAGCAGAGTACTGGATTTCCAGTATTCTGATTTCCTCGTGTAAGCGCAGCAGAGTACTGGATTTCCAGTTTTCTGATTTCCTGGTGTAAGCGCAGCAGAGTACTGGATTTCCAGTTTTCTGATTTCCTCGTGTAAGCGCAGCAGAGTACTGGATTTCCAGTTTTCTGATTTCTGCGTGTAAGCGCAGCAGAGTACTGGATTTCCAGTATTCTGATTTCCTCGTGTAAGCGCAGCAGAGTACTGGATTTCCAGTTTTCTGATTTCCTTGTGTAAGCCCAGCAGTGTACTGGATTTCCAGTATTCTGATTTCCTCGTGTAAGCGCAGCATAGTACTGGATTTCCAGTATTCTGATTTCCTCGTGTAAGCGCAGCAGAGTACTGGATTTCCAGTGTTCTGATTTCCTCGTGTAAGCGCAGCAGAGTACTGGATTTCCAGTTTTCTGATTTCTGCGTGTAAGCGCAGCAGAGTACTGGATTTCCAGTTTTCTGATTTCCTCGTGTAAGCGCAGCAGAGTACTGGATTTCCAGTTTTCTGATTTCCTGGTGTAAGCGCAGCAGAGTACTGGATTTCCAGTCTTCTGATTTCTGCGTGTAAGCGCAGCAGAGTACTGGATTTCCAGTATTCTGATTTCCTCGTGTAAGCGCAGCAGAGTACTGGATTTCCAGTTTTCTGATTTCCTTGTGTAAGCCCAGCAGTGTACTGGATTTCCAGTATTCTGATTTCCTCGTGTAAGCGCAGCATAGTACTGGATTTCCAGTGTTCTGATTTCCTCGTGTAAGCGCAGCAGAGTACTGGATTTCCAGTTTTCTGATTTCCTCGTGTAAGCGCAGCAGAGTACTGGATTTCCAGTTTTCTGATTTCTGCGTGTAAGCGCAGCAGAGTACTGGATTTCCAGTATTCTGATTTCCTCGTGTAAGCGCAGCAGAGTACTGGATTTCCAGTTTTCTGATTTCCTGGTGTAAGCGCAGCAGAGTACTGGATTTCCAGTTTTCTGATTTCCTCGTGTAAGCGCAGCAGAGTACTGGATTTCCAGTTTTCTGATTTCCTCGTGTAAGCGCAGCAGAGTACTGGATTTCCAGTATTCTGATTTCCTCGTGTAAGCGCAGCAGAGGACTGGATTTCCAGTGTTTTGATTTCCTTGTGTAAGCCCAGCAGTGTTCTGGATTTCCAGTTTTCTGATTTCTGCGTGTAAGCACAGCAGAGTACTGGATTTCCAGTGTTGTGATTTCCTCGTGTAAGCGCAGCAGTGTATTGGATTTCCAGTGTTTTGATTTCCTTGTGTAAGCGCAGCAGAGCACTGGATTTCCAGTATTCTGATTTCCTCGTGTAAGCGCAGCAGTGTACTGGATTTCCAGTATTCTGATTTCTGCGTGTAAACGCAGCAGTGTACTGGATTTCCAGTATTCTGATTTCCTCATGTAAGCCCAGCAGAGTACTGGATTTTCAGTGCTTTGATTTCCTTGTGTAAGTGCAGCAATGTACTGGATTTCCAGTGTTTTGATTTCCTTGTGTAAGCCCAGCAGTGTTCTGGATTTCCAGTATTCTGATTTCCTCGTGTAAGCCCAACAGTGTTCTGGATTTCCAGTATTCTGATTTCCTCGTGTAAGCGCAGCAGTGTACTGGATTTCCAGTATTCTGATTTCTGCGTGTAAACGCAGCAGTGTACTGGATTTCCAGTATTCTGATTTCCTCATGTAAGCCCAGCAGAGTACTGGATTTCCAGTGCTTTGATTTCCTTGTGTAAGTGCAGCAGTGTACTGGATTTCCAGTGTTTTGATTTCCTTGTGTAAGCCCAGCAGTGTTCTGGATTTCCAGTATTCTGATTTCCTCGTGTAAACGCAGCAGTGTACTGGATTTCCAGTATTCTGATTTCCTCATGTAAGCCCAGCAGAGTACTGGATTTCCAGTGCTTTGATTTCCTTGTGTAAGTGCAGCAGTGTACTGGATTTCCAGTGTTTTGATTTCCTTGTGTAAGCCCAGCAGTGTTCTGGATTTCCAGTATTCTGATTTACTTGTGTAAGTGCAGCAGTGTTCTGGATTTCCAGAATTCTGATTTTCCCGTGTAAGCGCAGCAGTGTATTGGATTTCCAGTATTCTTATTTCCTGGTGTAAGCGCAGCAGAGTACTGGATTTCCAGTATTCTGATTTCTTTGTTAAAGTGCAACAGTGTACTGGATTTCCAGCAGTCTGATTTCCTCGTGTAAGTGGAGCAGAATATAGTGGATTTCCAGTATTCTGAAGTGCCACAAATTTCCCAAATTTTCGATCACCTCACCACATTGTGTTATACATGTACGTAGACCATACCAAGGAATTAGAAATACTGAACGTGGTAAACATGGCACAAAAGAGAATGTGCCAGATTAGAGCAGACCCTGTTAGTTGTGTGTACATGTTAAAAATGTTGAGGGGGCCTCCGTGGCTCAGTTGGTTGGCGCGCTAGCACAGGATGTCTCCTGTCCGTCATAACGAAGTGAAAATGTTACTTGTTTGTATGTTTGTGAGCCGTAGTCTCAATACAGTAATAAACTACATATGTATTTATACCATAATACTTGATGTAGTACTATACACCTGTACAGTGGTGTGGTTAGAATGGAGATTGGTAGCAGCTTTGTTACAGTATTGTAGTGTGTTACCAGTTCAAGTACAAGTGGTAATCAGTATGTATGTCACATTCACAACTGCAGAATTTCCACCGTAGCACACCAAAACTTGAAAACACCAATGCGGTCGCTGTGAGTTCAAGTCCAGCTCATGCTGGCTTCCTCTCCGGCCATATGTAGGAAGGTCTACCAGCAACCTGCGGATGGTCGTGGGTTTCCCCCGGGTTCTGCCTGGTTTCCTCTAACCATTATGCTGGCCGCTGTCGTATAAGTGAAATATTCTTGAGTATGGCATAAAACACCCATCAAATAAATAAATAAATAAATAAAACTTGAACACTGCAACATATTTATTTATGTATTGATAAACTGTCTTGCCCAAAGATTGAAAAAGTGTACTTTTTATAATTGTAATTTTGTATGACTTAGATATCTTAAATCATGAAGTACACGAAAAAAATTGAATGGTCATGTTATTAATTTTGAACCAGTCGGGTGCAAGCTTCTGCTGTAGCCTGAAAAGTGTATTGTGTCTTCTCGTAATCTGCATACCCCATTGTTTGTTTCTTTCTTTGCCAGTGAGAGGAAGTTTGTGTCAGAGAGGAATGATGTCAGTGGGGGTCCAGCCAGTGCTGGGTTGCAACGCCAAACTGCTGCAGGGGTGGATGAGGTAAGGGAGATAACTCTGACACAAAAGAAGGCATTCTGGAACTGTGTGACAGTTTTGGTAACATAGAGAATTTGGTTGTTAATAAATATCAGATGATCTTGTAATGTGACGGCCATAAATTTTAAAAATGTACAACGGTTTTTGTGTTAATTTGCTTTTCCTTCCTTTTGGCTAAAACTATGTTGCAATTTATGCATTGCATTTTGCTTATGATAAAGACTTTTTTGTGTTTGTATCTAATACACCTAGGGGTATTTATTGGAGTTTTATTACCGCAATGGAACCAAATCAAAGGTAAAAATCTTCAAATTCTCAAAGACATTTGTTCACCAACTGCCGTGTGGTTTAGTGATTCATTTACCGATTGCTTTGGCTAAACATCAACTATTTGTTGTCGTTCTCTTTGGAAATCACAAACATTAACGGCTCATGTCTTTTAAAGCAGAAACTCTAACACTTCTGGGAAATAGCATTTTGCCAGTGGAACACATGTACACATATTTGCTGTTTTGCACATCTGTTCATGGGTTTGAAGTTGTCCAACACCACTTGTCGCACTGCTATTAAAGGATACAGGAAAAGGAACTAAAATAAAGAATAGAATAAAGATTATGTTTCTATTTTTGTTTAGGAAAAATTTTGGGGGAATTTAAGTAAATGTTAATTATCCCTCTATATTATGCATATTTTTGCATATTTTCCGTCAACAGTCAGATTTTTTCAGAAATTATGTCATTTTTGATCTTGCTCGGAACTTGGTAAACACCCCCAAAGTGCCCCAAGCTCGTTGAACCATGCGCTACTGTGTGGCCAAGGTGATACTGCATGGCTTCTTTGGGCCAGCTCAGCGCCTCATCCACGTCCCTACATCCGCCCCCATTCAGTCTGTTCCCCACACCCCCGCCACCATTCACCCAGACCCATCTGGTCCATCCCCAACAGAGTTCTTTTTACACAGGTATCATCATTGACATCACCGCTTCAAGCTAGTTAATTTCTGGACGGACTGCCTTAAGAAAACTGTGCTTTGAAACCATTTATAACCCCCCAAGTTGAAAGTTGCAAAAATTTGTTATGTTATTACAAATGATAATCTGCACATTAAGAAATAAAACCAAAGCGTTTGATGTATCCTTTAAGTGCATATGTTAATTTTACCTACGTGTAAAGTGTTATTAATCCATTAATTTTTTTTTTTTTTTTTTTGGCCAAATATTTCACCGTCTACACATGTAGACAATAAATAATATACAAACAGGATTTTTAAGAGGTGGTTAACTTCATATTGTGAGAGTATTAGCTTTTCTTTCACCATAATATCCCTACACGGATAACATCAAAGTATTTATAAGGTGGACGATTAACATCAATTATGTTCAGATTTGAAATGGTTCATGCACATAGAGGCCTTCCCAGGCTGTATGTTGGACTAGTCTGCATTGTCATTAGACTTTACAGTTCATACATCCTTAGAAGGATCTCATACTGTTGAGTACAAAAAAGGGGAGAAAAATCAAATGTCAAAAAAATCAACACCACAGTGTGGTGTAGGAAAGTCGAAAATTGCCGTCACTGAAACGTGCATGCACTTGGAGGAGTATGGAAGTGTGGGTGAAAATTGCAATTTATTTATTTATTTGATTGGTGTTTTACGCCGTACTCAAGAATATTTCACTTATACGACGACGGCCAGCATTATGGTGGGTAGAAACTGGGCACAGCCCGGGGGAAACCCACGACCATCCGCAGGTTGCTGCCAGACCTTCCTACGTACAGCCAGAGAGGAAGCCAGCATGAGCTGGACTTGAACTCACAGCGACCGCATTGGTGAGAGGCTCCTGGGTCATTACGCTGCGCTAGCGCGCTAACCGACTGAGCCACGGAGGCCCCGAAAATTGCAATTGTATGAAACTTTGGGCTAGTTCAAACCTGCAGTGTGAGGAGTATGGAAGTGTGGGTGAAAATTGCAATTGTATGAAACTTTGGACTAGTTCAAACCTGCAGTGGGAGGAGTATGGAAGTGTGGGTGAAAATTGCAATTGTTGAAACCTTGGACAGAAATTAAAGGGAAGACAACCACATTGACATAAAGTGATTGGCTAATAACCTACATCAGCTGTGGTTAATTATTGTGTTATGTTTTGTTTGCAGAGTGCAGAGCTTACACAGCAGCAGTATTCACTCAAGTCCGGTCAGTTTTATATGTACATCTAGGAAATGATCAATCCATTTTAGTGATTCGTTTAGTCCAAATTGTGTGGAATTATTAGGCAAGTCATAAGCTGTCGTACTTAAACAATGTTATTTCAGTTTGAACAGGTGTGTTAAATTCTGAGTGGGATAAAATATGAAATACTGTCTTAATTCAGAAATTGTTTGTTTTGTTTTTCTCTGTCAGCACTTTTGTTTTTGTCACCTTGAAACACTTCCCATCTTTTAACCTTGATCTTGGTATTTTTCTACCATGACCTAATTTATTTTTCTGGTTTTTGTTCATGTCGACCTTCAGCTTGCTGTGCCTGCCTGACGGAACTAGTCCTGAATGACACCAATGCACAACAGATTGCTCAAGCTAATGGTGTGTACTGCCTGGGCCTGCTGGTTTTACCCCAGCGTTGCTGTGAGAAGGACAGGAAATATGTGGACAAACTCCAGGTATCTGACACATAGGATAACACCAGATTTCAGCTGACATTGTCTCATGGAAGAAACTATTCTTAGTGATACAAAAACAAAATTTCCAAGTGACCCATATACCATATGTTTACTGGTAGGGTTGGGTTAGCCCTAAAAAAAGAATTTTTTTCGGAAGATGGATGAAAATGATTTCAGCCAGCCTTCATAAGGATGGTGGGATTATTAGGTATGCTTTTGAGTAACTACACATTTTCCTGTTCATTGGCGCTTCATGAAAAGCGCATTTATCTTCAACTCTAATTATGTTACAATGTCAGGATGTTACAGTAAAGCAGAGGTCATGGAATTCCCCTCTGATTTATTGTCTGTACTATAGTTTCTCACGGCATTACACCTTACCAGTTTTGTTATGTATATAGATTCACCTGCATGTCCATATGTTAAACATTTCAGTTTTGCCTGATTCTGAGAGTTTGACTTGGAAAGAGCGTTGGATCCAATGCTCTTCCCAGGTTTGACCTTACAGAACATTTGAGGTTTGCTTGCTAGGTAAGATGATACCCAATTGAAGAAAAAAGTTTCACCACCAAAAATAATATCTTATGATATTAATTTTCCTCTTATAGAGGAAATTTTTGTTGTGCAGCACATTTTCAGGTCACATAACATACGTGGATTTGTATAGCTCATGTCAACTCTAGATGAGATATGTGTTCTCAATTGTTTGCGAAGCTGAATATAATTATGTAAAATCATTTTGTTCCTGGCAGAGAAATGCATTCCGAGCCCTTCGGTTCCTGTTCAGCATGGAGCGAAATCGACGACTCTTCAAGCGCCTGTTTCCTCCAGATCTGTTCGCAGTATTCATAGATATTGGTCATTACAACAAAGATCTGAGTGCTTACAAACCGCTGGTGGAGAAAATCAACTCCTTAAGTGTGAGTATATAGAATAGGTTTATTATCTTTTAGGCACTGGGTTTTGGCACATCTGCCCTTTTGTTCTACATGTGCAGAGTCCAGTGATGTAATCTTCTACAGCGATTATAGCGATTATTTATGGTCAGTGTCCTACATCTGAGACCAGTTACGTATTCAGTAACCTTGACCTTGCCTGTGCGGTCCGCAAGGTGTCAAATCTGTATGCAGTGCAAACTGGTTTTCTGTGATTTTAAAGTAATTATGAATTCATTTCACCCCTCCGGGAATACTAAACACCATCAGGAACACAAATGTATCGGACATATTTAATCGGACATTATATCACATGACTGTTATTAAGACTGGACTCAGCTGCTCTTCTCAGAATTAAGATTATCTTTTTCCACCATAGTTGCTTATTCCTTCTGTTGATTATTAAAAGAAATATTATAGCTAAGACTGCTGAGACAAGTTAAGATATTCCCTTTTAACGGTTCACAAGTACATCTTGTTAGTTTCAATCCGAACTTTCCTTGAGTTTCTCTTTTATCGAACAAATTATTTATTATTTATTTGATTGGTATTTTATGCCGTACTCAAGAATATTTCACTTATACGACGGCGGCCAGCATTATGGTGGGTGGAAACCGGGCACAGCTTAATTATAGTAAAGGGAACATGTTTTTGAAGCACACAACTTAATGAAGGAAACATGTTTTTGAAGGACATAGCTTAGTGAAGGAAACATGTTTTTGAAGGACACAGCTTATTAAAGGAAATATGTTTTTGAAGCACAGAGCTTAGTAAAGGAAACATGTTTTTTGGTGCCCATCTTGTTATGTTGAGAGCAGCACTCTCAAAATGACCAAATGAGTTTTAGATAAGTATCAAAATTGAAGAGTACAGAGGTGTATTGTGAAAGCTAAGCTAAGAAAGCATTCAGACAGATCTCGGGTGTAGGACAGGCCACGCGGAGCCCCAATGGAACAGCTTTGTGTTGTATATATATAATCCTGGGCCCATTTTCACAAATGTTCACATTTCTCATTACCTTTTTTGTAACAGACTTTGTCTAGGTTATAGTGCCAAAAGGCAACATCATTTACAACGGGCAAAGTTTTAAGAAAAACTGATTCATGAAGTTTTGTGTAAGAGGGTCCAGCAATTGGCATCTAATTGTAGTTGGTCAAAAGGCTATATACACAGTCCTGTTTTCGACAAGCAACGTATCCTCAATGCATGGAACTGTCTGACACTGTCTCACATGCAAAACTGCCCCAATCAGTGGTTCACATTGAGTCTGAGAGAGTACATGGACACTGTCCCAATCAGTGGTCCACATTGAGCCTGAGAGAGTACATGGACACTGTCCCACATGCAAAACTGCCTCAATCAGTGGTCCACATTGAGCCTGAGAGAGTACATGGACATTGTCCCACATGCAAAACTGCCCCAATCAGTGGTCCACATTGAGCCTGAGAGAGTACATGGACACTGTCCCACATGCAAAACTGCCCCAATCAGTGGTCCACATTGAGCCTGAGAGAGTACATGGACACTGTCCCACATGCAAAACTGCCCCAATCAGTGGTCCACATTGAGCCTGAGAGAGTACATGGACGCTGTCCCAATCAGTGGTCCACATTGAGCCTGAGAGAGTATATGGACATTGTCCCACATGCAAAACTGCCCCAATCAGTGGTCCACATTGAGCCTGAGAGAGTACATGGACACTGTCCCACATGCAAAACTGCCCCAATCAGTGGCCCACATTGAGCCTGAGAGAGTATATGGACACTGTCCCACATGCAAAACTGCCCCAATCAGTGGCCCACATTGAGCCTGAGATAGTATATGGACATGTTTTTATTAATATGGAACAGATTTCATGGTAAATGTGATTGTCTGCGGGAGGCTTTGAGACAAAATGTATGCTGTTTTATTAGATTGGTAAGAGTCTTCAATTTTTTTTTTCTGGAAAGTAAATAAACTATTCAAGCCTAAGATAAAGCTAGAGTATTATGCCAGCCAGATTGTGTCATGATGTAATGTAGGCCGATTACAGTGCCACAATCCAACCATCATCCGTGCAGGATATGTGGATGATGGCAACTAGATTGCTCAAGGTTGGCCCGCAGTCTGAGTGTTGTCTACATATCCTACATTGACCATTCAGTATTGATGGGTGCAGTAGTTGAGGATTAAAGGATCCGACTGCACAGTACATGTATCCATACACTGGATCATATATCATTTCTTGCAGGTTTGATCTTCCACCCGTACTCATGAATGCTGATAAAGTAACAAGCTGTAATTCCTTGTTCTGTTTTCAGAAAGCCAGCATTGCAGAAATCCGTGAGAATATTCAGGCAACCAATCAGGACAAAGCACCAAGTCATTACATCGGGGAATACGCTGTATTTGAGTTGCTGGGGAGTGGGGCGTTTGGTTCTGTGTACAAAGTGAAGAAGAGAAGTGCTGGACAGTCATTCAGGGCCATGAAAGAGGTATGAGGTTAGGGCATGGTGCATTTGTAGGTTTTAAACATGTATACCAACTGTTTGGTGCTTTTAGCTGAATTACTGTCAAATTTACTGTCATTTTGCAAAAATAGAAGTATAAACTTTTTGGGGGCTAAATATAAAATATCATTAATAAAAATATTTTTTTTCCCCTACTTAATGAGCATATTCGTACATCACGTGAAATTTCTACACACAATAAGTTGATCGTAATTTAAGCATATCTACTAATCAACAGGGGTTGGGAAAAACGGGTGCCAATTCGCCACTTTCGAGTAAAACCACTCTTTGGTGAACAAAAATAAAAGCATAGATCGCCATTGGCGACTATGCAGTAATGTGAGTTACTGTTGTAACTTTGTCGTATTGAGGAGTGTTACAAAGTTACAGGTCACCTGTGGAATTTCCGTGAACTTTGTCAGGTTACAAAGTTACAGGTCGCCTGTGGAATCTCCGTGAACTTTGTTAGGTTACAAAGTTACAGGTCGCCTGTGGAATCTCCGTGAACTTTGTCAGGTTACAAAGTTACAGGTCGCCTATGGAATCTCGGTGGACTTTGTCAGGTTACAAAGTTACAGGTCGCTTGTGGAATCTCCGTGAACTTTGTCAGGTTACAAAGTTACAGGTCGCCTGTGAAATCTCCGTGAACTTAATCAGGACTGTATGTTAGAGGAAATGAGTAGGAACAGTGAGGTCTATAAACGCAATATCCCCAATACAGTAGAGCTCGTACATGTGTCTGTTACCTCAGTAACATCTTGTTCTGGTTAATTGTTCCACGGCTCATGATAGTTGCGACGACCATGCCGCCTGTGAAAGGGGAAGATTTTCGGCTGAAAAAGGCCTTGAATTTTCTCATCTTGGTTTTATTTGTGCTTTCAGTTCCATGGTTTTGTGCAATTGAAATTTCACAAGTGCACATGTAAGCAGTTTCATAAATTGACTCTGTTGAGACATGTCATAGAAGCAAATGATTAAGTAGGCCTGTATTCAAACGTGAAAACGCTCCGATCAAACTGGCTCCCCTAGAATTAATTTGGCCCCTCAAAAAGGTGGTTTTAAGGGTCAGGGGCTCACAGAGGGAAAAAACATTTCAAGCCAACATTTCAAGCCCAGAATTAATTGTGTTGGAAAAAAATTTTAAAATGCTTTGCTGTTTTGCTATAATTTAAGGATAGGATTTTAAATGACCTTTTCCATTTTTTTTCTTTTTTGGTTGCACAATTGCAGTTCTACAGCAATTTTGACTTTATGGTACTTTTGATTGATTCTACATTTATACTTTTTATTAGAAAATACCTCTTCATATATACTGATGTAGAAAATTAATATTGTACTGCTGTATTTATTCAGTAGATACCATTCCATAACAGTTAGATAGTACGCCAGTGTACACTTAATATTTTCTGTGATCCAGATTAATTTACAAAACTCAGCGTTTGGAAAGACCCCAAAAGAGCGAGAGACCAGCGTTGGTGAGGTCATCAGCGAGTTGTCAATCATGAAGGAACAGCTGAAACACCCGAACATTGTCCGTTATTACAGCACCCTGAACTTTGCTGACAGTGAGTATGATGTCTAACACTAGCATGAGAGCTTGACAGTACGCCATTATATGTACCATGCTTGTAAGTTGTACTGGTACATGTGTGTATAATTATTTTCATGAAATAAGATTACCACAATAAGATTTCCTGAAAATTTTTGCATATGAAAGAGTCGTCATCATATGACTGAAAAATTGTTGAGCGCGACTTTAAACCCCAAGCACTCACTCACTCATATGAAAGAGCAACTTTCAGTGCAGTTTATACACATTTGTTAATTTGATTTTGGAGACAAAACTGCATTGGTTGGATTGGCCAGTGTCCTGGCTTCACAAAAAGTATAATTTTATCAGTCTGCACAGAATATGCCTTCAGAATATGCTTAAATAAACACATGGCAAACATGCGATAAGGTTGAAGAATTACAGTAGTACAAAATTTTTTGTACTACTGTAAGGTTAGCCTTTGCAACAGGTATTCATGAGATTTCAATCTCACCAAACAGGAAAGCTTATAGATCAAACGGGATCCAGAATTCTTCGTTTACTGTTTGCCTTTGAGTGGTGAGATTCACAACTGAACTTTATGAGGTATCTTTGTGCACATGATGGAAAGTCATGGAATGTCTTAGTTGCTTTTTCCAGGCCTGGAAAATCATGAAATTTGACAGTCATGGAAAATCCTGGAAAACAACTTCCAAATTTTAATGTTGTTTCTTATGAATCTACTCCGTACGTGTTCTTTGTCGGCCCACCTAGTTTGTGTCAAAATGATTGTGTTGTTGTTGTTATGCAAATAATGTACACATGTGCTTCAAGCATGGAGCTGTAAAATGCATGAGTTCGTACTTTGTGATTATGTCCAAGTAGCTTAAGTGTTGTGAATCCCTCTAGCCAGCAATCTGTGGATGGTTGTGAGTTTGCCTCGCACTTTTCCTGGTTTCCTTCCAGCATGATCCTGGCCTCTGTTGTATAGGTATTCTTGAGTACAGGGTAAAACAATAAATAAATATAAGTGTCTTTGATCCATCCAGCACCATGTCTGTGCTTTGTTTTAGGTGAGAAGCTCTTTATTGTGATGGAGCTGATAGAAGGAGCCCCTCTGGGGGAACATTTCACCTCCCTCAAGGAAAAGGGTGAGACGTTCACAGAAAGCCGCATCTGGAAAATATTCATACAGGTATTAATGGAAGACTTAATATACACCTAGCTGTCCAGTTCCAGCAATATTATGTAAATGACACTTGTAAATGTGACATTACTGGCCAAATCGCTTAATTACTTTCACTGAGAATGGAACGAAAATTAAGTTTGTCAAGAGAAGAGGTGGTCTAACCTCAGGCATCTGAGAATTCACAACTTTTCTAGAGAACTGATCACTTTTTAGGTTGTTTTCAACTTATTTTTTATTTCCAGGTTTAAAGTGGGTGTAAAATAAATAGTTTATCGGCTTCTAAGGCTCTGTGTGGACTCATCCGTTCACCGCGTTACGATTAAGCCAATTTGCCGGTACTTAATATGCTAATCATCCGGCAGATTTGATTAGAAATTATACTTACATGCATATGTGAACTTATTTAAACCTAAATATGACCCAACATGTGAAGGTTACTTAATTCTGGGACTGTTATATACATTATATATGTATATAATACTCCAAGCCTATTTTTAATGTCAAATATATCAAATCTCAGTGACCACAGAGTTACGTCCCTTTGTGATGCAGTCAGCTTTATGGCAAGACACACTGTAGCATCAGTGGGCAAAATTTCACATGGTTCTTTATCTGTAGAATGATGTGGAGGCCAAGGTAGTTAGCATGCCAGTGGTGCAATGAACCAGGGGCCTCTCGCCAGTGCGGTTGCTGTGAGCCAGCTGGCTAAAAATCCTATCCAGCCGTACATGGGAAGGCCTGTCAACAACCTACGGATGGCCATGGGTTTCTCCCTGGCTATGTTCGTTGGCCTCCATCATATAAGTGAAATATTCTTGAGTACAGCGTAAAACACCAATCAGATAAATAAATGAATATAGAATGGTGGCCATTAAAAAAGTAAAATACATTAACTATCCGAAATTTATTTCATAGTATCATTGTGTTTAACGAAGTTGAAAATACCCAAAATCTGATGCAGTATTTTTTAACCACCATGGATTAAGATGGGTAATTAGCTCTACAGATCTGTCAACTGAGGCTGTCATGGTATAAAGGGGCATTCTTTTATTGTCATAGAATTTGATTAATTAGCGTGTCAGCGCAGCACAATGACCCAGGATCCTCTCAAAAATGCTGACATTGTGAGTTCAAGTCTAGGTCGTTTTAGCTTCCTCTCAAGTCATACATGGAAAGGCCTACCAGCAAACTGTGGTTGTCCTTGTATAAGTGGGTATGGCGTAAAACTCAAATCAAATAAATAAATAACTTGAAAACTGCGTATTGGGATGGGTTTTATTCAATTCGGTGCACAGATGTACACGTACAGCACTGTACACTTTGTATGCAAATTTCCTATAGTTGCGCAGTTTTTGTCACAAAAGAGAAACTGGTTTTATTCTTATTTTTGGTGTCAGATGACAAGACTCGGTGGTTAAGCTGTGTCACAGTCCCATTTTAGAGCAGTATAAATTATATGTCACTGCGGAATAAATGCTCTTGAACACACAGAATTAATACTGACAAGCTTCCTGCATTCATACCTGTTGTATTTGTACCTGTGCAGATCCTGCGAGGCCTACGCTACCTGCACAAGGAGAAGAGAATTGTGCACAGAGATCTGACCCCTAACAACATCATGCTGGGCGAGAACGACAGGGTCACCATCAGTGAGTGTCACGATAAACATGCACGTGTAGAAACCTCGCTTTGGACTACAAAGGCGACACCAAGTTTATGTTGTGTTTTCATAGACCCTAAAAATCCAAAAATGGAATAAAAAATAAAACTGAGTATCCACCTTTCTGTTTTGTTCAGTGATTATGGTTATGACTGTCCTGTTTTTCTGGAATTTCCAATCATATAAATATGTCTTGAACAGTAAAAATTGCCATGATAATTTTTGTTTATACCCTCGTCGGACATTGAAAAAAGGATCTGTTCTCCACGTGAAACAATTAAAATTGGTGTGGCCTACTGCATTCTAAGAATGCCATTTGATTTGCGGAGTGACTTTGCTGTTATACCTGATATGGGTTTGTGCCATATGTACAATACATATTCTTGTTGGATGTTTAAATAAATTTATGGGGGCCTTTGTGGCCTAAGGGGTTAGCATGGTAGCATAGCACAATGACCCAGGAGCATCTCACCAATGTTGACACTGTGAGTCCAAGTGCAGCTCATGGTTACTAATTCTTTGTTGGTATGTGGGAAGGTCTGTCAGCAACCTGCGATTGGTTGTAGCCTTCCTGCGGACTCTTTCAGGTTTTCACTGGCTGGCTGCCAGTGTATAAGTAAAATATTCTTGAATACAACATAAAGCACCAATTAAATAAATGTAGTAAATTTAAGCTAACATAAGTTTTTTTTTTTTTTTTTTGCTTCAGCGGACTTTGGGCTGGCCAAACAGAAGAGATCTGACTGCAGTGAGATGACCTCTGTGGTGGGCACCATTTTATACTCCTGGTGAGTCCATTGTGTTTCACTCTTTAGGAGTCCATTGTGGTATTGAGATGTTTTCTCTCAACTATTTTGTAATGGTAAGCAGATATATGTTTATTATCGAAGTGTGATGTAGATAGCTTTGCACCGGTTTTCTTATTCTTTATATTTTAGTTTGAGTGCATTATTTCACACGTCCATGAGAAATTCATGTTATCTTATGTGTTCAAAGTCATGAATTCCAGTCGAGTCTTAATTGATCTGATACTCTGTTTTGAACTTTATCATGATTAAGTGGTAAAATTAAATTATATAAATATACTTTAATAAATGACAATTATGTGATTGTATGCCTGATTCCCGTTGTAGCCCTGAGATTGTGCAGAACTTACCGTATGGAGAGAAGGCGGATATTTGGGCCACAGGATGTATCCTCTACCAGATGTGTACTCTAAAGCCACCCTTCTTGTCCAGCAACATGCTTACACTTGCCACAAAGGTTAGAAGAGTTATTCCCCTTGTCTACCCCACTCAACGAATTTCGGAGGGGGTGGGTGTTGGGGGGTGTTGTTTGCATGCATCTCCTAAACTACTGTGCCAATTTGCATGAAACTTACCAAACATCTTGCCAATTATCTGAACTGGTGCATGCAGAAGTTTCATGGCAGTCTAGTAATTATTGTCATAATGTGCCCCTATTAGAACTTTGCGTTGCAGTGCTTTCCGTGTCTTCAGATTTTGTCCTTGCAATTATTGTCATAATGTGCCCCTATTAGAACTTTGCGTTGCAGTGCTTTCCGTGTCTTCAGATTTTGTCCTTGCAATTATTGTCATAATGTGCCCCTATTAGAACTTTGCGTTGCAGTGCTTTCCGTGTCTTCAGATTTTGTCCTTGCAATTATTGTCATAATGTGCCCCTATTAGAACTTTGCGTTGCAGTGCTTTCCGTGTCTTCAGATTTTGTCCTTGCAATTATTGTCATAATGTGCCCCTATTAGAACATTGCGTTGCAGTGCTTTCCGTGTCTTCAGATTTTGTCCTTGCAATTATTGTCATAATGTGCCCCTATTAGAACTTTGCGTTGCAGTGCTTTCCGTGTCTTCAGATTTTGTCCTTGCAATTATTGTCATAATGTGCCCCTATTAGAACTTTGCGTTGCAGTGCTTTCCGTGTCTTCAGATTTTGTCCTTGCATCTCCTTGTAAACTACTGTGTTGATTTTGATGAAACTTACCATACACCTTTAATTGGAATCAGGTAATTATTGTCATGATTACCTCCATTTAGAACATGACAGTAATGACAGTGCTTTTCTGTGCATTCAGATTTTGTCCGTGCAACTTCGCATATGTCTGCAATTACCATCAGATAATTATTTTATTATCCCCGTTCAGCCACTTTAACAGTGCAGTAATGGATTTTCATGTAGACTGTATACTCTGATTGCTACATTTCTCCATTCAAACTGGATGTACCAGTAGTGCAATCAGTGCACTTCTGATTGCTACATTTCTCCATTCAAACTGGATGTACCAGTAGTGCAATCAGTGCACTTCTGATTGCTACATTTCTCCATGCAAACTGGATGTACCAGTAGTGCAATCAGTGCACTTCTGATTGCTACATTTCTCCATTCAAACTGGATGTACCAATAGTGCAATCAGTGCACTTCTGATTGCTACATTTCTCCATTCAAACTGGATGTACCAGTAGTGCAATCAGTGCACTTCTGATTGCTACATTTCTCCACTCAAACTTGATGTACCAATAGTGCAATCAGTGCACTACTGATTGCTACATTTCTCCATTCAAACTGGATGTACCAGTAGTGCAATCAGTGCACTTCTGATTGCTACATTTCTCCACACAAACTGGATGTACCAGTAGTGCAATCAATGCCCACCACAAATGGCCCATGAAACAACCTGTTTAAAGTCAAACTAAGCAACATGACATCCTGTCATATGGTTAATTTCTTCTATTTGGGGGGATTTTTGGGGATGGGGCTGATACTAAATGTGAGATTAGGCACATTGGCGCGAGATTGGGCACATTGGCGTGAGATTGGGCACATTGGCATGAGATTAGGCACATTGGTGTGAGATTGGGCACATTGGCATGAGATTGGACACATTGGCATGAGATTGGGCACATTGGCATGAGATTGGGCACTTTGGTGTGAGATTGGGCACATTGCCTTGAGATTAGGCACATTGGCGTGAGATTAGGCACATTGGTGTGAGATTGGGCACATTGGCATGAGATTGGGCACATGGCCTTGAGATTGGGCACATTGGCGTGACATTAGGCACATTGCCATGAGATTAGGCATATTGTCATGAGATTGGGCACATTGGCATGAGATTAAGCACATTTGCATGGGATTAGGCACATTGGCATGAAATTGGGCACATTTGCATGAGATTAGGCACATTTGCATGAGATTAGGCACATTTGCATGAGATCAGGCCACTGCACCTAAACCATTTACTACATTTTTGAATCTAGCTCCTGCACAGTGATGTGCTCAGTGCTCTTCATGTACATGTACATAAATCAGTTATTTTGCAGTTTGTGATCTGTTGATTTGTACGTATGCCATTGTAGTTTTTTCCCCTTGTTTCAGATTGTGAATGCTGAGTATGATCCTATACCAGATGGCCTTTACTCAAGTCGTATTGTCAGCACGGTTAAAAGGTAAAGACATTCAACATTTGTCAGGTTATTTCTGTCCCAGAAACTGGTCTTTGATAGGTTAATACTAAGCTAAAGTCCAAACCCAAGTGAACTGAGGCTCTGGCCAACATTCTGTCAGCACGCCTTCAGTAGGCACGAGCAGCCTTCCACCATTAACCTGCTCTAGCCTGGCAAAGTCTTGGGACACACTACTGTTATATCCCTGAAGAACCAGCTGGAATGGTGTCGAATCAGACTTTCAGCCATACAATCCAACCCAGCCTTGAGCATTTAAATTGATCGATCCTTCCACTTTCACTGTTTGTGGGGCCTTGGTGACAATAAGTGGACAAACAGACTTGTGTTGGTTGAAGACCACATGTTTTTCACCAATGTGGTGGGCATATCTGTATGTCATGTGTGGGGTAACTTCATCAGTATCTTGCCATAGGTCAGTCGTTTAATTTGGGCATCACAGTTTCCTCCAGCCCTCCTCCTGGTCCTCAGGCACATGTAGTTACTCAGCCAGTGTTACTTTGTTTGTTCTAGGTGTATCACCTCCTCCCCTGAGGACAGACCAGACATCCTGGAGCTGAGTGGACAGCTGGTGGACATACTCCTGGTCCACATGGACAACATGAGTGTCAACCAGACAGGCTTGGAGAGGAAGCTGGACAGAGAGAGGACAAGAACGCAAAAGTAAGCTTATAGGCCCACTAGCCTAATCACTCCAGTATGTGCTGACATTAGCAACAATTTATCTGTAGGACCATGCTTTTCTTATACGTTGTTTGTTAAGATGTCTTTATTTTTTTGGATTTGTGCTTTACTTTGTACTCAAGAATATTTAACTGATACAACAATGACCAGCATTATGGTGGGAGAAAACCAGACAGAGCCCAGGGGAAACCCACAAGTATCAGCAGGTTGCTGGCAGACCTTCCCACATATGGCCGGAGGGGAAGCCAACATGTGCTGGACTAGAATTCACATCGATCGCATTAGTGAGAGGCTCCCAGGTTATTGTACCATACTGTCACGCTAACCACCTCGGTTACGGAGGCCGTCTTTTTGCTATAAGAGACATATGGTCGCTTGCATATGTGTTATCTTCTGATACCACATACAAGAAATGAAAACATCAATATAGTTTATCACTTTAAACAGAGAGGAGAGATATGTGTAATGCATCATTTCTTGAAGGATGCCAGGTAAACATGTGCAGTGTATAACAGTGTACTGTATGTTAAAAGTATATTGTACATGTGTATGGTGTGAAATTTTTAGCCCTATTAGACCAACTTTTTAGTTACATTTTATATACAAAATACATGTTTTGTATCATTGTTAGCTGTGTTTGTTTCAGGCACTTTTACGAGGCATGCCGTAACATGCAGAACTATCACCGATTGTTTCTGGCCTCACAAGAGAGGTACGACAAACTGGTCAACCTCGCCAGCAGTGGGGGAGGAGCCAGTATGAAGGTGGGTGGAGTTTAGTGACACATCTCAACCATCTCAACTTGACTGAATTGACTGCTTCGGCGGCCTAATGGTTGTAGCATCTGCCTTGAGGTTGGGAGACCTGGGATCAAACCTGGGTCAGGTCACATCAAAAACTTTAAAAATGTTACTTGTTACTGCCTTGCATGGCGCTCAGTTCTGAGAAGCTAGAGCAAGGAAACACGACTGTTTGACCCGGTGTCATTATAATGTGACTGAGCGTGGTGTCATGTCTGGTGTCTTCAGCATGATATTTAAGTGGCGTGAGCACTTTGGCATCATCGACTTGCCCTGCCACAATGTATGGGGACGCACCTAATGACTTGGCGTCACAAGACGGAAAAAATAATGAAGTATGACGTAAAATGCCAAGAATACCTGTGCATACCTGTGCATACCTGTGCATACCTGTACATACATGTACTTGTACATTCAACTTGACTTTGATCGTTTTTTTTTATGATTTTCATGATTTCACATTTGAAGTTGTGTGCAGTGTGTAATTGGTCATTTTCATCATGAACACTGCTGTACGTGTATAGCATGATTTCAAATATGCTTTGGTTTGAGCATGGTAAATGCTTTGCTTCTGCATGGTTATACCTACATGCATATTTTAATACCAATCTAACTGAATTGTGTCGGTGGAAATGCAGGAACATATTGCGTCGAGATGTCAATCACATATCAGTTAAAAAGTTGAGTAAATGCCTCTGAAGAACATTAGACTTAAATTTAATTATTTTTGTGTATAGTTTTCACATTCAATTTTCTATTAAACAAACGTCATTAACTGGTAAGCAGTTCTCACAATTTCTGATACATACATTTGGTCATTCAACCATCTGCACACTCAAAGAACTACAGCATTAAGAAACGCAGGAAGCTAATCACATTATTTGATGTTGCATCTTTCTAAAGGGAAGATTATTTGTTATTGTTTCAGGAATTTGGGCTAATATTATTCTGTTTACACACATTTGTTTTTTTTTTCTAAGGAAAATACACAAACATCAGAAGAGGTTTTTTTCGAGTCAGAAAGCCTGACACGAAAGTTAACGAGAGGTGTTCTGAACAGCCCTACAGCAAGCATCAACAGCTCCATGCTGCGTATAGACGTGGATGACCCGGAAGAACAAACAAACGAACAGGGCTGGATCAGCGATGACGATGATAGCTCCCCCAGCAGTGGCAGTGAAAGCCGAGAAAGCAGCGCAGGTAGTGAGCGCAAAGCAGTGGTGTTGTCCTCAGAGGCACAGAGCACCAATCCTCAGCCCCCGGGAACGCCCAAATCTCGCGAGGCCAGGCAGTCACGAAGACTGCCACACTCACAGTGCCTGGATCAACTCTCAGTGGAAATCCCTAACACAGGTACGCCTTCTGTTCCCATTAGTATTCGTAAAGAGCTGTAAATTCAGTCTGCTTATAAAGCACTGTTTATATGGCGCAATTTGGCGCCACTTAATAAATCAGGAAGGTTTTGAACTTTTGATCTGATTCATTAATTGGTTGATTCCTTGATAATTAACCATTTACATGAACAGTTAGAATAAAACCAAACCAAGGTAACCAGTTACCTGTACATGAGACATTTAATTACCAACTATCACCACACTGTGGTCACCGATCTGATTTTACTGGCCGTAAGTGGGAAGGTCTGGCAGCAGCCTGCGGATGGTCGTGGGTTTCCCCCGGGCACTGCCAGGTTTCCTCCCACCATAATGCTGGCCACCGTCATATAACCGAAATTTTCTTGAGTACGGTGTAAAACACTAATCCAATAAATAAATAAATTTGATATTACTAACTATGCCGTCATCTTTTATTTTGGAAGTCTTCACTTATCGTAAGTGTTTTACTATATTAAACGCTGTGCTGAAGGATTTGTCACTTACATGTGTATCTTATGACAGCATTCAGGTTTATGACTTTGGTTAAAGTGCCAGGAACCAGAAGTACTGCCTCTCCAGACAGAGTTTTGTAGCCTTTATACTTCATTCTGGGGGCTCAGTTGGTTAGCGCGCTAGCGCAGCGTAATGATCCAGGAGCCTCTCACCAGTGCAGTCGCTGTGAGTTGAAGTTCAGATCATGCTCGCTTCCACCCACCATTATGCTGGCCAGCGTCGTATAAGTGAAATATTCTTGAGTATGGCGTAAAATACCAATCAAATAAATAAATAAATGAATAAATACTTCATTCTTAAGCTTCCATTAAACCCCTACCCCTGCCCAGTGTGAAAACTTTCTGTCCGTCCTGTGAGAATTTACCTTACTCATTTAAGGTGCAGATGAAACAAAGCATAATACATGCTGAACCCATCCGTTGTTGTGTCTATTCTCCTGCAGTAAAGTACAGCCGTGACTCTGGTATCAGCTCAGGAGACCCATCCCCCAACAACTGTACCCCGGGGTCTAGTGTAGACCCCACCGTCATGGCACTAACCCACAGACACCTGTACCAGAGGTCACAGAGCGTCACAGCTGTGGATAACCTTGTGCATTGCAGCAGAAAGTCTGCGCGAAGACCAAGTAAGTTCTTTTTGCATCTACATATGTATATCCAGGCCACATGAAGCTTACTTAGTATTAAGTGTAGCCTTTAGCTAAGTAGACTTCATGTCTACATACATTGTCACAGTCAGATGGTTTTTTAGGGTTTAATTATTAGCCAAATGAACTTCATGAAACCAGCCATTGGGCCTCAACTGGATCATGAAACCAGCCACTGGGCCTCAACTGGATCATGAAACCAGCCACTGGGCCCCAGCTGGATCATGAAACCAACCACTGGGCCCCAGCTGGATCATGAAACCAGCCACTGGGCCCCAGCTGGATCATGAAACCAGCCACTGGGGCCCAAGTGGATCATGAATTTTGTTAAAATAAGGTATCCAAGACCTTGAGATGTCGTGGAAAATGTTCTTCATCGTTGATTTTTCAACGTCAAAGTTTGTATTCTATTATATTTGAAATGAACCGATAAATAAATGCACGTTCTTGAAAGCCCTTTGTCTTTCACAGTTGAGAACCTGTTAATTATTATTTCATTGGGCTGAATGTACACAAATTGTGAGAGGTTTTAGTTTGAAGCTGAAACTAAATATTTAGTGTTTTCTGGGAAATTTGCTTTGTGAACACCCTTATAGGATGGCACTAACATGTTTTTAGCACACGTTGAGGAAATCTGAATGGTTTGATTGTTATACATGTAGATTCCGCCACCTTGACGATTTCACCGCGTAAAGTCCGGCAGATCAGTGACCCCATCCTCCAGCTTTTACACCAGCTTCATAAGATTCTCTACATTTCCCAGGTATGTAGATCATGTGTCTATTAAGGAAGTACTTACATGCACTTCACAACTGTCCATCCGATTGACCTCACATTGGTCTATTACTGAGAATTCAAATTCACGGGGCTGTAAATCGAAGAATAGAATAGGTCATAAAATTTTTCTCCCTTTTGTCTTGATCCGAACATTAATTGAGGATATGTACTGCCTTATTGGTGTCTTGTCTGACATGTCTAAAATGAAAGGAATGATCACTTAAAGGTTAGGAGTCATTGGAGCTGTACTTGCTTACTGGATCGGTGCACTTTTGAACAACTGGGCTCTGGTACTTGTATGACCATTATGGCTATTAATCATGGCTCTTTTTCTATACAGAGACTCTGCAGTAGCTTTACATCTACATTCATTATGTAGAAAAGTATAAAAAAAAATATTAAGTTAAATATGATGGAGCCCCTCTCTTCTGAGTCACCCTGAGCCAGAGTGCAATCAGGTTAAGTCGTAATAAGAAATTTGTCGACGTGTTTATATTTCCAAAGGTCCATTTATGGATTTAGCTCTTATGATTGGTAGGCTGCATTAATAACTTTTGCAATCAAATAAGGAATCCTGAAGTGACCAAAGTATAAGTTTTAAGAAACTTTAGAACCATTTTAATACTATACATGTACATGAGACATTGGCCAGATTGGTATTTTCTGTACTGGGACACGTAATGAACTTAATTTACAAGCTATAGCTGAGCATGTTTAAACATTTCCCATCACATCTATGGTTCATATATAAAGCAACACTACATGTGTTTGTCATATCTCTGTCTCTGTCTTCCTGCAGCTACAGGTGTAACAAGTCATTACATAACAAAGGGCTACATGTACATATATACTGTATGTATCCTGACAATTGTCCAGGTCAGGTGACTACATTTGGCACATTTACATGTACATTCTACATAGTGTAATACAATGTACTGAATCAGATGGGTAAAAAGAATGTATGCTTTCTAATGAAGCTAGTTATATATCAGTGAATAGACACCATTCAATTAACAGGAAGTGACACCAAATAGGCTGGAAATACCAACTTGAACCTTGGCATTGCTGCTTATCAGTTTCATTTTTATTTTCTTTTATTTGAAATGTTGGGGGATGGAAGGGGGGTATTTTTGACATCTGAATTCTTGTTTCCATTGCTTTTCCTCTCTACAGCTACCCCCAGTTCTGTGTCCCAACCCACATCGCAGAGCCATTGAGAAGTTCAAGAGAGCCTTATTTGCCCCACAGAGCACTTCTTTTAACCTGAAGACAGAGCTGAAGAAGGTAAGACAGTTGTGTGTGGAGGCAGAGAGGTGTGTGGTGGCAGAGAGAGGCATATGACAGAGAATCAAATTATATCTAGTAATAGAGATGGCTCATATTCAAAGGTGGTAGCCACATGTAGCAGATGAACGGAAACCTTCCCCGAACAGTGGTCTTGTTTTGGAAGTATTCAAATCTCCATGGTTCTTATTGGAACTCTTGTGTTGGGAAATTACATGTAGGTAACTTTTTGTCAAGACGTTTTTTGATCTCAGATTTTCCCACTGTTTGTACACATGGTGCAATAATCTTGAGGTTAAGTATTGGGCTGGTTTCATGAAGCATACTTAATGTTAAGTAGCCCTTATAGCTCAGTACACTCTATATATATCTGCAACACACAATGTCCTGGTATGTGTAGTTAAGGGAAAATGACCCCAGAGCCTTTGAAGGACGTAGTGATGGGGCCATGACTGGGCTCACTGGGCCATTTGACTGCAGTCTTAGATATTCATTGAATGCCACTTGTCTTTCACCAATATGGCACTTGTCTTTCACCAATATGGCACTTGTCTTTAACCAATATGGCACTTGTCTTTCACCAATATGGCACTTGTCTTTAACCAATATGGCACTTGTCTTTCACCAATATGGCACTTGTCTTTCACCAATATGGCATTTGTCTTTCACCAATATGGCACTTGTCTTAACCAATATGGCACTTGTCTTTAACCAATATGGCACTTGTCTTTCACCAATATGGCACTTGTCTTTCACCAATATGGCACTTGTCTTTCACCAATATGGCATTTGTCTTTCACCAATATGGCACTTGTCTTTCACCAATATGTCACTTGTCTTTCACCAATATGTCACTTGACTTTCACCAATATGGCACTTGTCTTTCACAAATGTGGCACTTGTCTTTCACTAATATGGCACTTGTCTTTCACCAGTATGCCACTTGTCTTTCACCAGTATGACTTGCCATTCTTTCGATCAAGTATGTGAACGCTTGTTAGTAACTATACATACTTGCAAGTGGTCAGTAGTGTACCTTGGACAGTCTAGTTTTCTCCACACTTACAACTGGTAGCAAATGTAAGGAAAACTTCTTGGGTATGGCGTTTAACAGAAACCATGCCTGTGTATTCCAGACTGTTGTGCAATACTAATAGACAGGTTTCAACAAGTTCCTCAGAGATCAGATGTGAATGGCTTATGATTTGCTTAGGTCCCATCATTATAATGTTATTGTACATTGGTTAATTTATTTATTTATTTGGTGTTTTAACCCGTACTCAAGAATGTTTCACGTGTACGATGGCAGCTAGCATTATGATGGGAGGGAACCAATCATAGCTCGTGGGAATCACACAACCATCTGCAGGCTGCTGACAGACCTTCCCATGTATGGCCGGAGAGGAAGCCAGCATGAGCACAGTATGTTGAGTAGCTCTAGACCGTGACGTCGTGGGTATATTGTATCATTCAACATCGCTGCATTTTTATTACCTAATTTTGCTTAAGCCAGACTGCTAGGGGGTGTACCTTTCTGCTTTATAAACTTGCATGTGAACAGTTTGGAGTAAGACCCTAACAGAGGTAAATTAACAGGAGTCTGGGTTTCACCTGTAATCTATGACCATTTACCAGCTATCACAGTCTTCACTGCTCTAGTCTTGCTGTCAGTGCTATAGTCTTATTTTAGAACTCTTCACTTATCTCCCATTGGGTTTATCATAAATGTTAAGAGCTTGCTCTATTAAACTTCTCGGTCTGGCCTGTTTACACAGTTACTACAAGGTTCCCGTGACATTATTGACCTAAACTTGGGCTACCTGGAGAAACCTGGAAGAAGAGACACAGCCTCCTCAGAGCCAGGAATAATCAATGCAGACAATCTTGGTGAGTTCAAAGCCTACATATACATGTATGTGTAACTTCACATTTTGTTTTTTCTATCTAAACTTCAAGTTTTACAGGCAAATACATGTAAAGGCCATCAGTTATCAGTTTCGGTGCTGAAACTTACATTTCTTCCATTGTGATGCCATTGTACCTTTCTGGCAAACCTGAAAATCAACATTCAGGCATAATGAGCAATGTAGTCATGAAGTCATGATGAACTTTGAGGTCAAATTCAGGGCTTTGTAGGACGATGTTCACATTGTTTTTACAGGAAATTACTAGCCATCTGGGGGCACCCGTGGCTCAGTTAGTTAGAGCTCTAGCGCTACGTAATGACCCGGGAGCCTCTCACCAAAGCAGTCGCTGTGAGTTCAAGTCCAGCTCATGCTGGCTTCCTCTCCTGCCATTCATGGGAAGGTCTGCCAGCAACCTGCGGATGGTCATGGGTTTCCACCCACCATAATGCTCATAAGTGAAATATTCTTGAGTACAGCATAAAACACCAATCAAATAAACAAATAAAATAACTAGCCATTTGCTTGTATGATGGACTTAAGCACATGTTTTAATAATGGCCATATACATGTATGGTGTGGTCTGTGTAATATTCAGTTAGTGGACTATATATGTGGGACATGAAATGTTTCACCAAAACTACATGCACAAGTATGCATTAAGAGAGGGACATACAGCGATCTTGTTTTCTGTCTCTTCGTCCATCTGTCCCACACAAATTTGTATGGAGCAGTGCCTCTGCAGTTGTAAGGCAAAATGACCAGTGGTTGTGCACTGTCAGGTTCATAGTTTTTTCGACATTTTGATCTGTGTTTAACACTCTTATTTTCCGGGCCTGTGATATTTCAGAGAAAATTTGTGTGGGCCATAATCTCAGCTATTAATTTGGCGGAGAATTCTCAGAAGTCTACCCTTGTGTATATTTTCCAGTCTGCTAATTAGCAAATTTGTGCTGGACATATTTTGACAATTATATGGGCCTACATATAACTCTGGTATGATATGGCACATGTTTCTTAACCTCACACAAATTGTGCAAGACAACCTGTAGTGATGCACTCCCAGATTATTTTTTTCACACTTTGATTTTTTGAGTTGTTGACTCTGCTTGCCCATATAGCAGAGTATAGATATGTCTAGGGTATGATATCATGGCATACATGTAGGATCGTCAAACTCACGTGTTTGCAGTCTCTGATTGCTTTTTTGTTTCCCTTTACAGTGACCAGTAATTATGACCCAGACTACAAAGACGTGGGTATCAGCTACGAGCAGATGCAGCGTATGATTGAGGGTACCCTGGTGGAGAGTGGCTATTACGACATGTCCCCAGCACGAGACAGGATTCAGCCTCTAGGGCCCATAGGCAGGGTCCCATCATTGAGCTCATGAGGGTACCCTGGTGGAGAGTGGCTATTACGACATGTCCCCAGCACGAGACAGGATTCAGCCTCTAGGGCCCATAGGCAGGGTCCCATCATTAAGCTCATGAGGGTACCCTGGTGGAGAGTGGCTATTACGACATGTCCCCAGCACGAGACAGGATTCAGCCTCTAGGGCCCATAGGCAGGGTCCCATCATTAAGCTCATGAGGGTACCCTGGTGGAGAGTGGCTATTACGACATGTCCCCAGCACGAGACAGGATTCCGCCTCTAGGGCCCATAGGCAGGGTCCCATCATTAAGCTCATGAGGGTACCCTGGTGGAGAGTGGCTATTACGACATGTCCCCAGCACGAGACAGGATTCCGCCTCTAGGGCCCATAGGCAGGGTCCCATCATTAAGCTCATGAGGGTACCCTGGTGGAGAGTGGCTATTACGACATGTCCCCAGCACGAGACAGGATTCAGCCTCTAGGGCCCATAGGCAGGGTCCCATCATTAAGCTCATGAGGGTACCCTGGTGGAGAGTGGCTATTACGACATGTCCCCAGCACGAGACAGGATTCAGCCTCTAGGGCCCATAGGCAGGGTCCCATCATTAAGCTCATGAGGGTACCCTGGTGGAGAGTGGCTATTACGACATGTCCCCAGCACGAGACAGGATTCAGCCTCTAGGGCCCATAGGCAGGGTCCCATCATTAAGCTCATGAGGGTACCCTGGTGGAGAGTGGCTGTTAAGACATGTCCCCAGCACGAGACAGGATTCAGCCTCTAGGGCCCATAGGCAGGGCCCCGTCTTTGAGCTCATGAGGGTACCCTGGTGGAGAGTGGCTATTACGACATGTCCCCAGCACGAGACAGGATTCAGCCTCTAGGGCCCATAGGCAGGGTCCCGTCTTTGAGCTCATGAGGGTACCCTGGTGGTGAGTGGCCGTTATGACATGTCCCCAGCATGAGACAGGATTCAGCCGCTTGGGCCCATAGGCAGGGTCCCATCATTGAGCTCATGAGGGTACCCTGGTGGAGAGTGGCTGTTAAGACATGTCCCCAGCACGAGACAGGATTCAGCCCCTAGGGCCCATAGGCAGGGTCCCATCATTAAGCTCATGAGGGTACCCTGGTGGAGAGTGGATGTTACGATATGTCCCCAGCACGAGACAGGATTCCGCCTCTAGGGCCCATAGGCAGGGTCCCGTCTTTGAGCTCATGAGGGTAATCTGGTGGAGAGTGGTTGTGACGACATGTCCCCAGCATGAGACAGGATTCAGCCTCTAGGGCCCATAGGCAGGGTCCCGTCTTTGAGCTCATGAGGGTAATCTGGTGGAGAGTGGTTGTGACGACATGTCCCCAGCATGAGACAGGATTCAGCCTCTAGGGCCCATAGGTTGGGTTCTGTGTTTGAGCTCATGAGGGTAATCTGGTGGAGAGTGGCTGTTACGACATGTCCCCAGCACGAGACAGGATTCAGCCTCTAGGGCCCATAGGTTGGGTTCTGTGTTTGAGCTCATGCGGGTACCTTGGCGGAGAGTGGCTGTTACAACATGTCCCCAGCACGAGACAGGATTCCGCCTCTAGGGCCCATAGACAGGGTCCTGTGTTTGAGCTCATGAGGGTACCCTGGTGGAGAGTGGCTGTTACTACATGTCCCGTGCGCCGGACAGGATTGTACCCCTACTGCCCATCAGCAGGGTCTCGCCAGTCAGATATTCTGTCAGGTTATTTATGTATACATGAACATGCATATGTCAGAAGGATGATGGGTTAAAGCAACCGGGCAGGCCTGGGGAAGCAACTGCACCTGAAAAGCCTACTAATTTAAGGCTGCAGTTGAACTGGCAGACAGAGGATTTGAACCTGTGTTCTCCGGTCCACATGGGTCACAGAATTCATATAAAGTTTTATGTATTTTGAATGTGCAAATATGTATGAGTACAGGTGTTTGGGTCTTTTGTTCGTTTATTGTGTGAAGCAGGAGACCAAGTTAGAGTACAAGGTAGCCTGAAACTTGTAACTAGACTGACATATTTTGATGATAATTTATCAATTAGCGACATCTAATTTCCAGTGTTCTGCTCACTTTTCAGTTGCTGACTGATCGAGATTATCATCAGCGACACTAATCTTGTGCGATAAAAAACAGATCAGTTTTGATGAAGAATCTTGTGTCTTGTGTATAATACACGTACATGAAGTTGAGCAAGTTTATCTGTCGAGGAAGAGAAATCCTCATTATTCACACCTGTTTGTTAGGCATTATATTTCCCCAACATATTCTCTACCGTTTTATTCTATTTTCTTTTTTTGAACTACACAGGTACATGTAATTAAGGATTTTATTGTTGGTAAAGGAAATTAAAGTAACGTCTTGAAATTAATTTACATTTGGGTATTTTGCACCTAGTTGTAGTATATTGTGACACATGTATGAAACGTAAGAAATGGTCAGTATTGTAATCATGTAATGTATAATAACTGAGTCAAATGTTTCAGCAGTGGGTTTCAGTAATGACTGTACATTCCGTGAATTTTGTCTTTTGTTCATATGGCCACCCACCCTCCTCTTTCAGATGACCTGTTTTTGTTTATACCGGCCCTCATGATTGCACTTTTTGTTGTGTCTTACAACTCCTGATGTAAATCAAGTATACACTTTTTGTTGTGTCTTACAACTCCTGATGTTAATTAAGTGTACACTTTTTGTTGTGTTTTACAACTCCTGATGTAAATCAAGTGTACAGTTTGTGTTGTGTCTTACAACTCCTGATGTAAATCAAGTGTACACATTTATTTCATATGTACATGTAGGCCGTTGATCCAAATGGTTGTTAGAGCTTTTGTTTTCCATGTTTCAGCCAGTTTATAAGCTTGTTAAGAGACTGACTACCACTTGTGGCTTTGATATGAAATATTAACCACAATAAAGCCTTTCATTTTAGGGCATTAGTTGCCCCACTTAAATTTTAATGATATTATTAAATCGGAGACAAACTTATTTGTCGCTCAAATTAGTCTTCTGCATGGTAATGATCATATGCAGCAAAATGAAGCCATCAAGTTGTTTCGATACTTTTATGTATGCAATTTATACGCATTTGTTTAAGATTCAGTCTTGTTTTCTTTTTTTGCCGTCCAAGTCATGATTAGTGTTGACTCACTTCTAATTTGTTGTTTTGTTGTTGTAGTTTGTGTTTGTTAAGGAGGATAGTGTATTTGTGATTCCCTCATCATTCCATATTTAATAGTGTCTATGTCTGTAGTTTGATACAGTTGCTTGTTCAGAATATGTAGATGTCTGGACTTTGCTACAGTTCCCTGTCCACATTATGTGGATGTCTGGACTTTGCTACAGTTCCCTGTCCACAGTATGTGGATGTCTGAACTTTGCTACAGTTCCCTGTCCACAGTATGTGGATCTCCATAGTTTGCTACAGTTCCCTGTCCAAAGTATGCGGATGTCTGAACTTTGCTACAGTTCCCCGTCCACAGTGTGCGGATATCATAACTTAGCTACAGTTGCCTGTCCACGGTATGTGGATATCTGTAGTTTGCTACAGTTGCCTGATCACAGTATGTGGATGTCTGAACTTTGCTACAGTTCCCTGTCCACAGTATGTGGATCTCCATAGTTTGCTACAGTTCCCTGTCCAAAGTATGCGGATGTCTGAACTTTGCTACAGTTCCCCGTCCACAGTGTGCGGATATCATAACTTAGCTACAGTTGCCTGTCCACGGTATGTGGATATCTGTAGTTTGCTACAGTTGCCTGATCACAGTATGTGGATGTCTGAACTTTGCTACAGTTCCCTGTCCACAGTATGCTGATGTCTGAACTTTGCTACAGTTGCCTGTCCAAAGTATGTGGATCTCAGTAGTTTGCTGCAGTTCCCTGACCACAGTATGCGGATGTCTGAACTTAGCTACAGTTGCCTGTCCATGGTATGCAGATATCTGTATTTTGCTACAGTTCCCTGACCACAGTATGCGGATGTCTGAACTTTGCTACAGTTCCCTGTCCACAGTATGCGGATGTCTGAACTTTGCTACATTCCCTGTCAACAGTGTGCGGATGTCTGAACTTTGCTACAGTTCCCTGTCCACAGTGTGCAGATGTCTGAACTTTGCTGCAGTTCCCTGTCCACAGTATGCGGATGTCTGAACTTTGCTGCAGTTCCCTGTCCACAGTATGTGGATGTCTGAACTTTGCTACAGTTCCCTGTCCACAGTATGCTGATGTCTGAACTTTGCTACAGTTCCCTGTCCACAGTATGCGGATGTCTGAACTTTGCTACAGTTCCTTGTCCACAGTATGAGGATGTCTGAACTTTGCTGCAGTTCCTTGTCCACAGTATGTGGATGTCTGAACTTTGCTGCAGTTCCCTGTCCACAGTATGCGGATGTCTGAACTTTGCTGCAGTTCCCTGTCCACAGTATGTGGATGTCTGAACTTTGCTGCAGTTCCCTGTCCACAGTATGTGGATGTCTGAACTTTGCTGCAGTTCCCTGTCCACAGTGTGCGGATGTCTGAACTTTGCTGCAGTTCCCTGTCCACAGTGTGCGGATGTCTGAACTTTGCTGCAGTTCCCTGTCCACAGTATGCTGATGTCTGAACTTTGCTACAGTTCCCTGTCCACAGTATGCTGATGTCTGAACTTTGCTACAGTTCCTTGTCCACAGTATGAGGATGTCTGAACTTTGTTACAGTTCCCTGTCCACAGTATGATGTCAGTGGTATTTGTCCAGTTGTCTGTGCCAACGTCATAATCCATCCAACAAGCTATGGTAAATCTTCAACCTTTCTCAACCTCTAAAGTTGAACTTATTCAAACAGTTGTTATGAAATTGACACCAAAAAGGATTTGTTTCTGTCAATAAAAATAACAAGCTGCAAAAAACTACAAATTCTTGCTGTACACCCCATTTTCCCCTCAAAATGTTTCAGAATATTGGTCACATATTGAGTTGAAAAAGATTGAAGAATTAGGGTACATGGAAACTCCGGTCCAGTGACATTTTATTTTATTTTGACATATCCACAGTTTATTGTTCTGCTGGCAGACTTTTTGGAACAAACGTTTCCGTCCAATTTGTATTTAGTGTGTGTGTGCGTGTGCTTTTTTTTACCACGTTTTGACCTATCTTTTTAAGGTTATCAGGGCTGCACGCTGTACAACAACACTACATACCTGAATGTTCGTTTGATTTGCCATAAATTCTCTCTTCTGGTGGACGGATGTTCTGTGTTTTAATGGTTAGTGCTGTTTTTATCAGTGCTGCATCTGTTCTCATATTTATGTTTGTTTTTTTTTTATTCTTATATGGCTGAATGAACCACTTACAATTCTTATAAACCATTATGTATAATTTATGTTTGAATGTTGTACTTGTGTGATATCGGCTAGTCCCATCATCATTTTTTAATTGATATTTTCATCAATCCGTCCAGAATAATATTGTGTGCTGTCATAAAACAAGAACAAGTTGTGTTGCTATATTGTTAAAACCTTTTGTCACGAAGCATGCTGTACTCATGAACTACTGTATGCTAAAGGTTTACTTATTCTTGCTAAAGTTCAAGAAACCAAAAAAAAAATTTTTTTTTTTTGCAATCCAATGGAATTTTTGTTGCATAGATAGTTATTAATTATTGTAAAACCAGATATTGTGTAGATTTCATGTAGACGTATCAACCACATTCCGTCAGTCATAGCTGCCTACATCCACAAAACTTGTAACAGGAGCTTGTTTTGTTAAGACAGAATGGTAATTATGTTTGGTTTCCGTGAACAGATAAATTGTATGAGCTCTGTGGTTCAAATATTCCTAATAATTGACCAGGAAAGAAAATGCCGATCTGTATGAATTCCCCAAAAAAGGAAAAAAAAAAGAAATAATAATTTTTCTATTTCTCAGATGATAGAACATTCAACACTGTTCAGGAAATTTTTTTATTTAATTTTTCCAACCAACACACCAGTTAAAATGATTTTAAAAGGTTCGATTTTGCTGTGGTCTCTGGTAACCATGAGGGTAACATTGAGGTCACATGAATAATTTTTACTTCGAACAGCTTGTTTCAAGGTCCATGCAAAGAAAGCATTCATATGCATGTATATGGACATGAATTATGAAATGTAGTAGTCGGTGTATGTTGGCGTAAGTGAATTTAATTTGACCAGAAGAGGCCATGTAGAAACCAAAGTTTCCAATGCATTTGAGTAGGTTGGAAAAAAATTTTAAAAAAATGAACAAATAAATTGAACTGTCTCAATTGATCTCAATTTAATACTTTTCATTGTGATATGAACTGTAGTCTTTGCCCCCCCCCCCCAAAAAAAACGGCTAAAACGTAGGCAGTTGTTAACATGTAAGTCCTTCATTTAAGAATTATCAAGTGTGATTATCATTTTCAAGTTTTACGATGATTTTTTTATAGCATAATCATAAGTTTATAAAATAATGGGCTGTACTAAGCCATGGTTTTATCCGTCTCAGAATGATTTATGTTTTACTGCACTCTAAAGCCACAGTTGTATCCGTCTCAGAATGATTTACGTTTTACTGTACTAAGCCATGGTTTTATCCGTCTCAGAATGATTTATGTTTTACTGTACTAAGCCATGGTTTTATCCGTCTCAGAATGATTTATGCTTTGCTGTACTCTAAAGCCACAGTTGTATCCGTCTCAGAATGATTTACGTTTTACTGTACTAAGCCATGGTTTTATCCGTCTCAGAATGATTTATGCTTTACTGTACTCTAAAGCCACAGTTGTATCCGTCTGAGAATGATTTATGCTTTACTGTACTCTAAAGCCACAGTTGTATCCGTCTCAGAATGATTTACGTTTTACTGTAATAAGCCATGGTTTTATCCGTCTCAGAATGATTTATGTTTTACTGTACTAAGCCATGGTTTTATCCGTCTCAGAATGATTTATGCTTTACTGTACTCTAAAGCCACGGTTGTATCCGTCTCAGAATGATTTACGTTTTACTGTACTAAGCCATGGTTTTATCCGTCTCAGAATGATTTATGTTTTACTGTACTCTAAAGCCACAGTTGTATCCGTCTCAGAATGATTTACGTTTTACTGTACTAAGCCATGGTTTTATCCGTCTCAGAATGATTTATGTTTTACTGTACTCTAAAGCCACAGTTGTATCCGTCTGAGAATGATTTACGTTTTACTGTACTAAGCCATGGTTTTATCCGTCTCAGAATGATTTATGCTTTGCTGTACTCTAAGGCCACAGTTGTATCCGTCTCAGAATGATTTACGTTTTACTGTACTAAGCCATGGTTTTATCCGTCTCAGAATGATTTATGTTTTACTGTACTAAGCCATGGTTTTATCCGTCTCAGAATGATTTATGCTTTACTGTACTCTAAAGCCACAGTTGTATCCGTCTCAGAATGATTTATGCTTTACTGTACTCTAAAGCCACAGTTGTATCCGTCTCAGAATGATTTACGTTTTACTGTACTAAGCCATGGTTTTATCCGTCTCAGAATGATTTATGTTTTACTGTACTAAGCCATGGTTTTATCCTCTCAGAATGATTTATGCTTTACTGTACTCTAAAGCCACGGTTGTATCCGTCTCAGAATGATTTACGTTTTACTGTACTAAGCCATGGTTTTATCCGTCTCAGAATGATTTATGTTTTACTGTACTAAGCCATGGTTTTATCCTCTCAGAATGATTTATGTTTTACTGTACTCTAAAGCCACAGTTGTATCCGTCTCAGAATGATTTACGTTTTACTGTACTAAGCCATGGTTTTATCCGTCTCAGAATGATTTATGTTTTACTGTACTCTAAAGCCACAGTTGTATCCGTCTCAGAATGATTTACGTTTTACTGTACTAAGCCATGGTTTTATCCGTCTCAGAATGATTTTCCCCTTACTGTACTATGTGAACTTTTGTATACTTCCTAGAATGATTTCATCTGACTTTGCCATGCATTGCCAAGATTCTGTTCTCACGGACAACCTTTTTCAGAATTCCCCATTAAGCATTCTTGAATGTCTGATCAGGAAATGATACCAAAGATGGTTGTGCGCATTGACTCCAATTCCAAACAAATTTTACGTAGTTTCATCCTATCTGTTGTAGAGAAGGCGCACTTTAAGAAGATCTATTTCCACACATCGACCTTTGGTGGTGATATTTAAAACTGTTCGATACAAAAGATTAAATTTTGAACTGTTTAAAACTTGGGACTCCAGGTTCATTTTTCCGGCAACAAGGACTGTGTGAGGAATACTTTTATTTATATATTTGATTGGCATTTTACGACCTGCTCACTATGTTATTACTATTTCATTTATATAACTGTGGCCAGCATTATGGTGTGAGAAAACCGGGAAAAACCCAGGGAAACCCACGATCATCTACGGGTTGTTGGAAGACTTTCTCACGTACGGATCGAAGAGGAAGCCAGCATGAGCTAGACATGAGCTCACAATGCCCGCATTGGTGAGAGCCTCTTAAGTTCTCTCACTTAAATAAAATTATTGTTCCTAGTTTTGTCTTGGCAGATCCCCCTTTGTAACAGAAAAGATCAATCTCAGGATACCAAGCTCTGGAGTGTATTGACAAACTTCGATGACATAATATGTAAATTTTGTCAACCTGGATTCTCTTATGGGTTTCTTTTCGTACGATTTTTTATGGTGTCAATTAAGATGTTTTTATGTTTTACTTTATTCAGATTTTCCAAACATTACATGTTAAGTAAATTCCATACCTGATATACAGGAAGATCTGAACGTTAATGCACAATCAAATCATGTGATAATGAAATGTATTTAGTGCAAATAGTGGCTTATACTTTGATATTGTGTATGTGCTTACATGGCGAGAATTTACAAATGCGCCTTTTATTTTTTTGTTTGGTAAACTCATATAAGTTTATCCGTCCAGAAACTTGTGAAGTCTGATATGTGTGTGTTTAATACATATATTTGCAAATGTTATTGGAAAAAATATTGAAAAGGCGCCTTTGTTGTCTCCCCTTGCAGATGTGTAAATAAACGATCATATCTAAACTCATTTAAACTGATTTGTTTTTAATTTTTTGTACTTAAACAGCGCCTTTTCCAAGATAAATGGGCAGGTAGATAAACGGGTGCAAAATTCCATCGGACTTACTGGCGCTGGGTTGTGAAAAGGCGAAAAACCCAGAAAAATAGTCAAATGAATAAACTATTCAACCTTATTTACGTGAATAAAATCTTTGATTCTCCTATTGTGAAACTATCACTGGTGGGATTACAGATTAGGTACACGTGGGAGGAGGGATTATCTCATATCGGTGAACAATCACTGAATTCGAATAAAGAGTAGGTTCTACTGGGGAACTATCACTGGGTGCAAATAATGATGAAATACACGTGGAAGGATGGATTATCATCTATTGGTGAACTGTCACTGGGTGTGAATAAACATCAGGTACACGTGGGAGGAAGGATTATCTCGAACTATCACTGGGTTTGAATAAAGAACAGGTACACGTGGGAGGAAGGATTATCTCCTTGTTGAACTATCTCTGGGTGTGAATAAAGATCAGGTACACGGGTAAGGATAGATTATCTTCTATTGGCGAACTATCTCTGGGTGTAAATAAAGATCAGACACACGTGGGAGAAGGATTATCTCCTTGTTGAACTATGACTGGGTGTGAATAAAGATCAAGTACACGTGGGAGGAAGGATTATCTCGTTGAATATAAAGTGTATGTCCTGCTGTATGCTTGAAGAGAGAATTGCTGTTCGTATGGGGGCTGAAGTGGTTAGCGTCAACGATAACGATATTAGGATTCTTTTAGAAGAAGCACCGCTGAGCAGCAATACGAGTTGCACAAATTTAAAATTGTGAGTTTAAAGTATGTATTTACCAGCTTAATGATACTAGCCTGGGTAGACAGACATATTAAGCGATTTAAAAAAAAAACCAGTTATTCATAATGTAACTTCTATGAATCTTAGTCCATGTTGGTAATATTTACAGTTTGTTATTCTACAGTTAAATTGTGTGAGTCAAATAACTTTTGGTATTAGAGTTGACATCCGTATTATTTCTAAATTGTCCAATTTTCATGCAGGAATCTGGTGTTCTGTGAAAACTGGTTCCCATCAGTGTTCATACCGTGTAAAGTATAAGCCTTTCAGACTTTGAATGTCTGAATGTACTGTCAATGTACTGTGTATGCTGTCAGTAGGGACAAAGGCGCTTTGATTAGTAAGTACATAGGTGTCTGCTCCCCCACCCCACCTCACGCCACCACACCTAAACCCACCATATTGCGTGTTTCCAAAGTATGATGGTGGGATTACCGCCTTAGACAGCTAATGTAAATTTGATAATCTGGTCCCCTCCAGATATCTCGCTTCCCGCCATATGGGCAGAATTGTTGATGTACATGACAGACGGACAAACCAAAAGCAAAGATATGTGTCTTTTGAAATGTTGACTGAAATAAGCATGGATTTGTGTATATGTGTAATAAATCACATCATAAAACATGATTCTACCACATAGGATTGTGCTGTGATATACACACAGATGCATTGACCAGAGTCTCTGACAGGACACCGTGTTATCTGAGCGGACAGGTCCTTGGGAGTCTATAGTAACGTTGCAACCTGTTGAGTTGTTGTAGAATAGAGTAGGCTTAAGCCTTGTTTAGTACTGGGAATTGGCCAGGTTGGTGCGTGAAGGGCGTGGTTTTTAAATCTTTTGGTGGTACATGTGTTCGTGTTTAATAAAACACTCTATCTTGAGGGTAACTGTTGAAGTCAGTTTCCTTTCCTGAGAGGGTCGAGCTGCCAATCTGGATCAACGAAAAATAGCGTTGATCGAAAGCAACGCTTCAGTTCCTTTATCGTTTGGTCAAGTGCCACGTTTTAATTGTTTTACATACTTCCCCAGCTACGGCTGTGCAATAAGAACATTGCCTAGACGTGAGCGCGATACAAGTTGAACTAAGTATAAGGATTTCATATTTGATATACTGGCTCGTACACAGGTTCATATTTAAACCGCGCAGATTTTAATCAAATGTCTGGTTTCCATGGCAACTGACTGTTAGAAACAGGAAGTTATATTGATGTGATTGTAGTCACTTCCACACGACTGTAGGTGTAACCTAAGCACTTGAACTTACACACAATAAAGTTTTTATAGTTCAAGAAAGCGAATGCAGGCTGCAATAATTTTAAACAATGTGTAAAATATAAGGATGATTGTATGAAAACTGAAAGCACGGCAGAATACCAAGTTCATATCAAAGTTTAGCGTCAAATACAGTAAGAGCTGTTGTTTGTCGACCCTCAATACGTGTATGGATTCCTAACGCATTCCAACAAACGCATAACAGTTTAATCATGCCCTTGTTCTGGTCATCATCAGGGATTCAGTCCATATGGTGATTCAGACTCCGAGCACTCGAGCTGATACCCCTAAACTGCCAGAACAAACAGTATGGTGATAATGTATATGTATCACCTTTAGTCGCTTACCGGACTACTTTCGGTCGTGACCTTGACCCGCCATTGTTGAACTGGATAAAAACCCATATGTCATTGGCTTTTTTTTTTCTCATATGTTACCACAAGCCCACACAACAGTCCCTCGCATGTTACCCCAGGTCTGCAAATAACGGATGCTCTAACCAAAAGCCCCTACATCAGTCCCTCGCATGTTACCCCAGGTCTGCAAATAACGGATGCTCTAACCAAAAGTCCCCAAAACAGTCTCTGGCATTGTTACCTCAGGCCTGCAAATAACGAATGGGCGAACCACAAAGCCCACATAACAGTCCCTCACATGTTACCCCAGGCCTGCAAATAACGGATGCTCTCACCACAAGCCCCCACAGCAATCCCTCGTATGTTACCTCAGGCCTGCAAATAACGGGTGCTCTAACCACAAGCTTACCGTAACGCTAAAGTGAACATGAAGTCAGCCACTAAAGCTGAATTCATTAATAAAACAGTATTCCAGAAATCTTATAAAATATTTTAAAAACATTCTACAGCGCTCATGAACGAAATAGCAAACAATCGTCTGTACCTAGCCACTCATTTGGTGACGCCATTTTGCCAAGTTATTGCTATCTAGAGTGACGTCACAAAACCTAGAAGCTCTCCCGTACCATCGGTATTTAATACTGTGACAATGAGAAAATACAAACAAAAACGACTGATGCCCAACCAAAGAGTATCAGCTCTGTTCCGTATTCAAATGGCCGATGTTTCTTTTAGTTTGGGGCTCGGCCAGGGCCATGTTCGTGGACACAAGCTTCGTTTTTTAGCGGTTCTGCTCGTCCTCATCTTGCAGGAGTGTAAGTATTTGGCCCAGCTGGCTGTACCTGCTTCCGGGAATTAACCGAAAATAGCAAAACCTTCTGACTGATAACAGATCCCTTTATTCAGATGGGATGATATTTTCGTAATATATCTGGCTTTGCTAAGGAAAATAATGCAAACTTACTATATTTGTCTTCAAGCAATTATCGACTCTCCCGAGGGGGATTTCTTGCCAGCTCGCCCTGACAAGTTACATCTGCCTCCTGCCCAATTAACATGTACGCATTGTGACACGGGCAGTCTTTCTCGGTTCCCTGCTCATAAATGTGTGGTTCAAAATGCATCAGTTCAACACTTAAACTAACCGAAAAATCCCATTTATTGCATCGATAAGTCTATCCAATATAAAAAAAACACACTGACAACCGAGAGCCGATAGGTTTGTTGACGCAACAGCCAGTTATCAGGTGACGGTTCCAGCGCTTGTGATTGACCAAGTTCATAAGGGCTTCTACAACATGGCTACTCGGAGAGAATTGTCCGCCAGTACTAATGCTGAACTTCATCTTCTCCGCTTTCAAAACTTTATAGAATTTTTTTACATAGATTTCTGTGATAACTGCTTTATACTATTTTTTCTATGTATATGTTGTGGCGGGCTTCATTCAACTGAGGCCTTGGTACAAAAGGGTCCAGCGCGATACCTTGAAGATTTTGGTTTTTCTATTTGAATGGAAAAAAATGAAGAACAAACGCATTTCAATATTCGGGAGTTTATTATGAAACTGTCCAACCTCTTCATCCATGGTATTAACTATACAATAATAACCATAGTAAATATTAATCTTATGGAGATCACATTTTGGTTGTCTTATACAGATACATCTGCAAATTCCTCTAAACATACTGTACACATGGGAATACATTGTACACAACAGGCGGTTCGTTATTATAATTGTCTGTGGATGGGCCCATCTTCTATGAGCGGAACTGTTGCCATATGCTGTTTGCATGCAGAACACAAACACACAAGCAGACAGATATCTCTGGCCACATCTTTAATACAGCTTCCTATAAGCCGGACCGTCGGTCACAAGGCATAGCATTTATTACGCATGTATATATGAAGACAGGCATTAACAGAACAGTAATCAGTGTCAATAGGTGTGGTAATCGACAGAGCAGCGGTACCCACCAACAGAACAACGGTACCGGTACCCACCAACAGAACAAAGATACCCATCAACAGAAAAAAAATACCCATCAACAGGCACGAACAGAGTAAAATTATACATCTCAACAGAATGATTCACTTGAACAAAATAACATTACAGCCTCTAGTGACTGCTGGGTTGTCACACGCATGATAATTTATACAAACAGGGTGTATATTGTAAATCTTTAAACTCTTAACAGCACACATGAATAATATAGAAAACCCCAGATTACCATACAAATTTATAACATGATATATATTTATATGTGGCTGACTTATCCGTCTCACACTGGATATTAAATGTAAGTTGTCGCTCTCATACTCTGTATACTGTTAGGAGTACCTCGTCTGACTAGACATACACGTTATCCATTTCTGAACACTGGGAAGATATACATGCATTTGATGACCCTACGACAACCGCATTAACTATCAACACCAACGTTTATTGTCACAGTGCCACGTTTATATGCCATTAGTCCAAGACTGCTCTGATGTTAGGTTTGGCAAAATTTTGTTCGGCCAAGGATAGCAACACAGTAATGTCAGAATGTGCTCCATTTAAAAGCCTGATGCAGTTACCTGCCTTTATCAAATATGTCGCGGCTGTCCGTACAGCTGTTCTCTTTGAGCATTACCAAGGAATTTTGGCCCACGTGGCCTAGGAAAGCAGATCGACGTTGTGTATGTGATAAATCGACAGACGAAAACATAAGTAAACATAAGTATCTGAAAACTTAAGGCGGTGGAGACGTATTTGAAACATACATTTTGTCTTAAACGTCCAGGCTATGCCTTGCGGAATTTTAGGTATGGTACATGTACATTTATTCAAGCGTGACCAAAGCTGCAAGATTTAACCCAGGAAACTGCGAGCCAATCAGCGTACATTCTGTATCCCTTTAAAGTCTGCGCCAACATCCGCTGTGGGCGACTCCATTTTGCCTAAGAACTAGTCCTGAAGTCTTCAGTATTAGGAGGAGAATTGCCGTCGGAAAACGCCGAAGTGCAGTTCGTACATTTCCGCATGACGTTCGGGAAACCGGAATGTTGGACGTAGGTTCCGAGTTTACACGAACAAGCCGGCAGTTTTAACGACTCTCATTAGGCAACACACCCCCAGGATAAATTACAGGGTGTTAAAGACGGAGGACGCGATGGACTCAGCGATTTATGCCAGCTTTGCCGTTTTCAAGCTTTACGTGTATGGGGAGGAAAAATCGCAAAATTATGCTGCAGGCACCACCAGACAGAAAAAAAATGTGCTCTTTTCAGCTTTTTAAAAATTTTCTCTCCTTTCAATGAAGTGCGTTTTGACGACGATTTTGAGCCATCTATGGCCGAACGAGGTTTGCCACACCTAATGTCATTGCATAGTACATACCTTACCAACAAAACATAGGTATGTACTTTCACTGAAAAGCTACACAGGCTATTGAACATGGTGCATCTTACTCCGGAAGGCGTGAATGGCACAACACATGGTCCACATACAGTTAATACGTGTGAAGTGTGATTTGATCATATAGCTACACGCACACACCATTCTGACACAGCTGATAAATTCCTTAACACTGAGTACTGTTACATCACGCCATCACGTGACACTTGGGCAGTGGGTTGCGTTAGACGTCAGACAGGTGGCCTCTATTTTGTTTAAAAATGGCGACAGGGAATGATTGTTACGTAAATCTACATGCAATGTCTTCAGAGAAGATACAAACTTTCTTGTACACTATTCTGTTTTTAACCACATATTCGCATTAACTCCAATCATATAATACATAAAATTACTGTACGCTCTTAAAAAATAGAAAAATATCTGCATTTGTCATAATGCCTATTACATGCACGTTCCACACATGAACTGTCAAATATTCTCATAAAGCAGTCGCTTTTTTCACCATGACTTAACCACATGCCTGATGAGGCCGGTTATACCTTCCAAATGCTTTTCTACGCTTGGTCACAGTTTTTTTACATATTCTGTTGAAGCTGTCATCCATTACCAGAAGAATTCACCATGCATTCTGATGAGGCCTCTCACATTGACTCTCATATGTCCCAGCCGCCGGTCATATGTTTCAACTGCCAGTCGTAAGTGTCAAGTTGCCAGTAACTCACTTTAAGAGGGTAGGTCCAAATTCGGAACGCAGGTCATAGAGCGACTGGAGTTCCGAAGGTCACACGTTGGCGATCCCAGATTGACCGGAGGAGCACGTGCGCGGTCCCCCGGTCACACCAAGACAAGCAGAACCGCTAGCACACCACGATCACTGTTCACACACAATCAGACAGCCGACACGACGACAAGCCTTTGACGGCTTAAATATTTCAAGAAAAGAAACAAAAATTTTGCCCGATGTATGACAATATGAAATGCTCAGTACAATATGAATAAACTTACGTGACAAAACTAAAGCATAAACAAATGTGCCCGAAAATCTAAGCGTATATCACGGTCTTTAGGGCTGCATTCGTCGAGAAATATTTTTGTTGTTTTTTTTTTTTTTTTTTTTTTTTTTTTTTTGATTGGTGTTTTACGTCGTACTCAAGAATATTTCACTTATACGACGGCGGCCAGCATTATGGTGGGTGGAAACCGGGCACAGCCCGGGGGAAACCCACGACCATCCGCAGGTTGCTGCCAGACCTTCCCACGTACGGCCGGAGAGGAAGGCAGCATGAGCTGGTCTTGAACTCACAGCGACCGCATTGGTGAGAGGCTTCTGGGTCATTACGCTGCGCTAGCGCGCTAACCGACTGAGCCACGGAGGCCCCTATTTTTGTTGTCTTAATACTTCTAGTTTTGTGGAGTTGATAGAACTTTTCACTATTAGCATAGCTTACATTCTTTTATCTTCAGTATTTATGTTAATGTTGAACATTTTTTGGGAAATTGGACTTGCGATAATTGATCGGGAACTTCCATCCTGCTAAATATCAGACTCACAGTATAGTGATGTTCCTGGGTTGTTTGGTCCCTAATTGATGTCACGATCACAGGTAACTTCATACGTAAAGGACGTGTTTATATACGTATTTATGTGATTTCATAGCAGTCTTAGCCATGCAAATCAGCTGATCGATCAAAGTCATTTCCATATTATACAGCCCTCCTTGCTTTAAAGAACAAAGTCAAAATGTCTGAACATACATATTGAATCACGTCCCTCATTTAAGCCCCGTGGGTTCAATGAAGAGTAATTGATACATTGTTTAGGCTACTTCTTGTAGTCAGAAGTGAGAACAGATCGGCGTCATTTCTAGACAGCTTCTGGGCTACCCTTTCCCGCCAAAACTGACAACGACACATGTGCACTATATGTAAATTTCAGTTGTTTATACAGCCCTATGCC